>NC_059370.1:23902300-24260633 GCF_019703515.2 Myxocyprinus asiaticus | reverse complement strand
AGAGGAATATTTTTGTGTTCTTCTTCACAACCTTTTGGTGGTGATGCACAGTAACTGGGTGTGAAATGTTGCCAAAACAACATAGATTGCTTGTATTATTGTTATAATTCCCTGCTTCTTTTTAGGACTTTAGACCCATAAAGATGTCTTTATAGTCCTTCAGACTCGAGTTATACAATTGTAGGCATCTTCAGACCTTCTCACACACAGTTTCTTTAAGTGCACATCCAATGTTGTTGTTTTTACCTTTGTCTCCTGTTGCTTAGCGGCGATTACATCTTCTAGTGCTTCTTATTGACAACAACAGCTGAATATTGAGACCTGAATTTCATGACCTGAAATCCAACACTTGAATAAATAAAACTAAGAATTTCACAACCCAAATTTCTATGAGGTGAATTCACACAAAATATTTTCAAATATTTAAAATTAATAGCAAATTTTTCGATAACATTAAATTACATTCAGTCTTTTTTCAAGATCATGAATTCAAGATCAGGTGATAGTAATCTGATGCCAAAAAGTGTATCCTGTTATCTGCCTCCTGCCTGAATGCACAAATCAGTAAACAGTAGTAAATGCTACAATATGAATTTACATGTTATATATATATATATATACATTACCTTCATATTTTCAGTCACATGAACTCTTGCTTGAAATGGCTGCCATTTTTAAAATCTCTTTTTGATATTGCAATTTGGATTGAAGTCCTCAAGAGAAATAGTACGGTGTCTCATAGCATTCGTAGCATGCATGCGTCAAACACCTGTGAATAAGTGTTCACGTCAAAATCGCAGAATTTTTTGGGCTTTATGGTGACTGACTTGGGGTATTCAAAAAAGCAGGTTAAGTGACTTATCCGGCTTAGTTTACACAGAGTAGGCAGATAACCTCAACTTTTGGTTCCAAAAACTGATGTAACTTTCAGGGTATGAAGGTAGCCATAGCAACTTATTCTCTGAACATAACCTGCTCCAAAGGTTTTTCTTTTAATGGGAAGTTTTTAATACTGTAATACTTTTAACGTAGAACACACTGTAAAGGCCTCCAGACTCTTCACCTTAAAGAGATGGCTTTATATTTAGCCCTATAATAAATAATTAAATTTGATTATATTAACATTATTAACATATCTAGGCTATAAATATCATAAAAGAAAATTAAAGCACCAACGTTTTTTTTTTTTTTTTTTTACACTTCCTTCATCAATGTTAATGTTATTTATAAAATACATTTGATAGTATCAATATGCAGGTAATGTCTTCCAATTTAAGCTCAAGCAATTAATTACTCATTATTATTCTTCACTAACTAGATAATACTGTTCTTACACCTGCAGCGCCTGCTACCTATCCTGTATGCCGTCAGAGGTCGCCATTCCCAGAGTGCTATCTTCTCACGAACTACATTTCCCATAATCCTCTGCTCAGACTGATTACTCTCACATCTGGTTCACATTAACTCTGGTTATTTAAGTTCCCTGTTTTCTCGCATTCAGTGTGAAGTCTTGTTTGCCTTGTTAACATTTCTGAGTGTTATTTACCTATCCTGTTTTCCCTGTGTTTTGGCTCCTGCCTGTTCCTTGTATTCCCCAGCCTGCTTGTGAGTTTTGTGGATTTATTGCCTGTTTACTGGATTACCCTTCTGCCTATTGAATTTACTTGGTTTGCCTTTCTGGGCTGTTTACCTGTGTATCGAACTATTGTCTGCCTTTTTGTTTACCCCTCTGCCTATTGGATTTACACATGGATCTTAACACACCTGCCTCGGTGTCCTCGCTACAGAAGACTTTGCCATACTTAGATCCAGCATCTTTCCAACAATTACACAAGCTTGTTTCAGCGCAAGCAGCCATGCTTGCCAGTCACCATCAGCAGCTGTGCAAGCTCACCTCTATCATAGAAGAACTCTTCAAATTCATGCAGCCAAACCCGCAAGTATCTCCGAAGGGGGTTTCCACTAACAACTCAGCCTGCAGCACAATGCACTCTACAGCCATTGTTAATCCTCAACTCTCGCTTCCAGAGAAGTTTGATAGATCACCCAGTAAGTGTCGAGGATTTCTGTTACAATGTGAGCTTTTCCTGTCTCAACTACCTCTAATGTATCCCAATGATGAAGCTCGTGTTTCCTTCATTATTTCACTGCCATCAGGAAAAGCACTAGACTGGGCAATGGCAGTTTGGAGATGTAAAAACACATTAAAGAGTTCCTTGTCTCACTTTCTAGCTCATTTACGGGAGGTTTTTGAGCATTCTGAGGGTGGGAAAGACCCGGGAGAACTTCTGTTGAGTTTAAAACAGGGTAAGAAGTCTGCTGCTGAATTCCCCTTATCCTTCTGCATGCTAGCAGCGCAAACTGTATGGGTTGAGGACACTTTGAAGCAGTTGTTCCGTCAGGGCTTAAATCCTGACCTTCAAACGGAACTAGCATGTCGTGATGAGGGGAGATCTCTTGATGAATTCATCAAACTTGCCATTCGCCTGGATAACCTGATCAGAGCCCATCATCCAGTCAGTTCTCTATAGTCACCTCACTTTGACATCGCTGCAACCAGTCATCCCAAGCCCATGCAAGTGGGTCATTCCTCTCTCTCCGCCGAGGTATGACGACGGCGTCTCCGGGAGAGACTATGTATCTACTGTGGAGAGTTGGGACATTTACTGACTGCCTGCCCAACTCGGTGAGTTTAGAACTTTCTAATATAATTCGTATTGATCAATTTGAACTTTATCACGCTGCATGTTCAAAACTGTGAACATCAATTGCCTGCCATTTTAGATTCAGGGGCTGCAGGTAACTTCACTGACCTGGCTCTCACTACGAATCTAAATATGTCTTATCCCTTGTGTCCCTCCTTTACATGTCTCGGCACTAGACGGATGACCCCCGGGCTCTGGCAAGATTCAACAAATCACCCAACCCATTCGTCTTCAAGTTGGACTCTTTCATCATGAAGAAATTCAGTTCCTAGTTACTCACTTTCCTAAGAACCAGATTGTTCTTGGCCTGCCATGGCTGAGACTTCACAACCCTGAGATCTCCTGGAGCGATGGACAAATCACAAGTTGGAGTGCTTCCAGTCTTGCCTCAACCTTCCTGAACCTATCTCTCTCCCTCCTGTAAGCACCACGACTATCCTCCCTGAAAAGGAGATTTCGATCCTACCACATTGTTATTCGGATCTCCAGGAGGCATTCAGCAAAGCAAAAGCTACACAGCTTCCTCCTCACCATTCCTGCGATTGTGCCATTGACCTCCTGCCAGGCTCCTCTCCTCCACGTGGATGGATATACCCCTTATCTGAGCCAGAGACTAAAGCTATGGAGGAGTACATTTCGGAATCCCTGGAAAAAGGATTCATTCGACCATCGACTTCTCCTGCCTCTGCTGCTTTCTTCTTCATAGGTAAGAAGGATGGGGGTCTTCGTCCATGCATTGACTACCGAGGCCTGAACACAGTCACCATCAAGTATCGCTATACCATCCCTCTGGTACCTGCAGTGTTAGAGCAGTTACAAGATGCCAATATCTACACCAAACTGGATCTTTGTAATGCCTACAATTTAATCTGTATCCAGGAGGGGGCTGAATGGAAGACAACCTTTTCTACACACGCTGGCCACTATGAATACCAGGTAATGCCTTTCAGACTTTCCAACAGTCCATCTTTCTTCCAAGCCTTTGTGAATTACATTTTTGCTTTTTTTTTTTTTTTTTTTTTTTTTTTTTATTATTGGTAAATGGGTTATAGTCTACATCGATGACATTCTGATGTACTCTTCTTCCCTTGATGAGCATGTTCAACACATCAGAGTGGTACTCAACCGCCTCATTCTACATCAAATATACGCCAAGATGGAGAAATGAGTTTCACCAGTCGACCATTTCTTTCCTGGGGTATGTCATCTCCCCCGAGGGGGTCACCATGGACTCTTCCAAGGTGCAAGCCATGCTGCAGTGGCCACTACCAGTGTCTGTCAAAGAACTACAGCGCTTCCTTGGTTTTGTTGATTTCTACAGATGGTTCATCCGAGGTTTCAGCTTGGTGGCTGCCCCACTCACCTCACTGCTCCGTGGTAAAACCCAGAAACTTAACTGGACACCTAATGCCCGTCAAGCTTTCGATGACCTCAAACATCGCTTCACTACAGCCCCCATTTTTCATCCAGAACCCACTCAACCCTTAATTATGGAAGTGGATGCCTCTGATTCAGGAGTTGGTGCGATACACTCCCAGCAACAAGGCTCTCCCACCAAACTCCATCTCTGTGCCTTCTACTCACGTAAGTCATCTGCTACTGAGAGAAACTACGATGTCGGCAACCGAGAACTCTTAGCCATGAAGGTGGCTTTCGAGGAGTGGAGACATTAGCTTGAGGGAGCTCGTCATCCTTTTCTGGTAATCATGGATCATCGCAACCTAGAATACATTCAGTCTGCTAAGCACTTAAATCCTTGTCAGGCTTGATGGTCCCTATTCTTCTCCAGGTTCGACTGCACAATCACTTTTCAACCTGGATCCAAGAACACCAAAGCTGACACCCTGTCCCGTATTTATGGGTCTGCTACTGGCAACAACCCTGTGACTTCCATTATCCCACCTACTCTCATTGTTGCTCCTTTACAATGGGACATAATGGCAGACATCACCCAAGCTCAGAACCTAGAACCCACTCCCTTTGCCCTCCAGATAAGGTCTTTGTTCCCAGCGCCTTACGCAACAGTTCTTTAGTGGGTTCATGACTCGGCCTGCTCGGGACATCCAGGCGCTCAAGCTACTTGCAGGTTAGTGCAAAACCAGTTTTGGTGGGAGAACCTAGCTACTGAGGTCTCTGATTTTGTAAAAAACTGCAATGTGTGTGCCACCTAAGTATATTCAACAGCTTCCGTCTGGTCTCCTTCAGCCTCTACCTGCCCCGTGATGTCCTTGGTCCCATATCAAAGTGGACTTCGTCATGGATCTACCAAACTCTCAGGGTTGAATAATACTAGATAATACTGTTCTTACACCTGCGGCACCTGCTACCTCTCCTGTACGCCGTCAGAGGTCGCCATCCCCAGAGTACTAACTTCTCACAAGCTACATTTCCGCTCATACTGATTACTCTCACATCTGGTTCACATTAACTCTGGTTAAGTTCCCTGTTTTCTCGCATTCAGTGTGAAGTCTTGTTTGCCTTGTCAACATCTCTGAGCGTTATTTACCTATCCTGTTTTGACTCCTGCCTGTTCCTCGTAATTCCCCAGCCTGCTTGTGAGTTTTGTGGATTTATTGCCTGTTTACTGGATTACCTCTCTGCCTATCGGATTTACTTAGTTTGCCTTTCTGGACTGTCTGCCTGTGTACCAAACCCTTGCCTGCCTTTTTATTTACTATTGCATGACTTTTTGTTTTTCCTTATTTTGCTACTTTGTTTTACTATTTATTCTGTTATTAAAACTGCACATGGATCTTAACACACCTGCCTCGGAGTCCTCGCTACAACTGTATGTGAATTTCATGGACCACAGATGTAGGATAGAGGTTAGAGATTTGATTTCGTATCACTTTAATTCATGTACTTGTTCAGTTTAGTTTGTTTGGTGTTTATTGCCATAACAGCTACAATGGCTATTTCATGACAAATACAGGTGGCGATCAAACAATTCATAAATACAACACACCTTACAAAAACAATACATGGAAAACTATTCAATCCAGTAAAGAAAATCAATTCTATAAAATATCCTTTAGTTGCACTTTTGATAAAAATTCCAAGAGCTTTCCTGGGCACATCTTACAAAACAAGTCTTTCAAGGTTTTTCCAGATAAAGTGTTTTATGACGTCATGAGACACTAAGGCAGATCAGGAGCACATGCTTAAAGGGGTGTTACAATATTGGAATTTTGGTGATTTCTTCACCTTTCGATAAATACCCATGGGTCAGTCTAGTGTGGCCTGTACGGCACCTTGTGTACACCACTTGGTCATGTCTAGATTTGAAGGGATAAATGTATCTTATTCCAACCAAAGGGTTTATTTCAAATATTTTAAGACATCCTTCCCATACCATTTGCCATTTATTTCAAATATAGTGGTCGAAATAGGGGCTTGAGGTCTGAGGGTGGGATTTTGCACTCTTTAATTCTTTCTGTGAGAGCTTTCTTTTAGCGACCGTGTCTGCTTGCTCATTTCCAAGAAGACCGCTATGTCCCGGGATCCAACAAAAGATTATGTTGTAATTGTTTCTCTGCAGCTGATTTGCTTTCATTAAAATATCAGCAATAATGTAATGTTCCATCTTCAAAGATTCCAGTGCTTGAAGACAGGATTTTGAGTCAGTGAGTACAATAAAGTTCTGCTCTTTTGCATTTTCAATCTATTCCAGAGCCAGAAGTAGAGCACGGGCCTCTGCTGTAAAAATGGAACTTTGGTCTGGGATGTGAATGCCATAGTGTAAGTGACCAATCACTGCTGCTCTGGAAACCTTATTGTCTATTTTTGACCCAACTGTGTATATAGGTTTATGGCGGGGTGAAGGTTTCTTACGTCAAAGGCATGCTGTTGATATGTGGGAGGGTTTCAGCCTTCTTATTGCAAGTCATTTCCAGGTTGATGCATAATTGATTTAAACTCCAAGGGGGAATTGGGCAGAAGGTTGTCTGGCTTAGAATATAAAGATTTATGTCAAGTTTTCTATATGTGGTCTGATGTGCATTCCGAATGGTCTGATATAGCTGGGTCTGATCTCATACAAATGCAAATACTGTGGATGGAAGATTGGCATGTAAGTTGGGTTGTTGATTTTTCTTTCTTAACTGCATATTGAAGAGACAATTTCAAGTGTCTAATTTGATTTAATTTTCTTCCGTGTATAAACTTTGTATAGGAGAAGTCCTGAAGGCTCCCAAAGCAAGTCTCAATCCTTGATGATGTACAGTATCCAGCATTTGTAGGTACGATTTTCTGGCCGAACCGTAAACTATACTCCCATAATCCAGTCATGAGCCGACCAACAATCTGTATAGCCACAAAAGGACATTGCAATCTGCACCCCATTTTATTTTTGCCAGTACTTTATGAATGTCCAAAGCTTTCAAGCATTAGTTCCTTAGTGATTTTATATGTGGGATGAAAGTCAATTTGTTATCCAAGAGTAATCCTAGGAATTTAGCTTCTTTAACAACTCTGAGAGGCTCTCCATCAATGAATAGTTCCAGGTCATGATGCAAAGATCGCAGAAGTCAGAAGTGTACACATACAGTTTTAGTTTTGGAGAATTTAAAACCATTTTCAACAGACCATGTATTCACCTTGTTTACACACAATTGCAATTGTCTCTCAATCATATTCATGTTTTTCCTTCTATAATGTATACAAACATCATCAACATAGAGACTACACATTATATTTGGCTTAATAACATTTGCAATACTATTAATTTTAATCATAAAAAGGTGATAAAGAATGCTGCCTTGAACTCGTTGTTGTATATGTGTAATGTGGGTGTCTTGGAGAGGAAGAGGGGAGATGCAGGAGTAGGTTCCTTTTAAACTTTTAATTATAAATGTTGGAGTAGGACAATCGCAAGAGTGGAACAATCGCTGGAGTGGAAACAGAAGAAAGACTCACAATAGTAAATGCTGGAGTGGAACAAACGCTGGAAAAAACACTAAATCTTTAACAATCAAACTAAGCACAACATAACACCTCATAACGAAACACTTAAAAATAAGAGTCTTTGAAGAGAATGAGGGAGACAGACTGACAATATGAAGATTTGACATAGAGGTTCCTATTTGAACTTGAAAAAATCTGTTAGACAGAAATGTGGCGATAAGATAGGCTTCACCTGAACCTCATTTTATGTAGATCTCTTAGAATGCCATATTTCCAGGTAGTGTCATATGCTTTTTCCAGGTCAAAGAAAACTGCTTCCACATGTTCTTTTTTTATGAAACCATCATGGATATATCATGTACTTGTTCACTGAACTCTCTTAATTATCTGAAAATGAGACATGCTGTCATTTAGAGTAACCTACAGTGCCCTCCTTTAGCTGGTGGTCAAATGATTCACTGAAAAGTTGTATCTTTCTAATGCTCAGCCTCCTCTAATCCATTAGAAGCTTTATACTGTATGGTCCTTCTCTAAATTACATTTTTATCCTGTCTTTTCAATAGGACCTTTTACAGCTTCCTTTACTACCAGGAAGAGATTAGTTACTTTATGCTACTAATGTTGAGATCATGAACATCTAAAATGTATAATCAGACACATGATCTTCAATTAACAACATAATTTCATTCAATAGCAAGTTGCTCAAGGCAGATGGACTACTACATGAGAATACCCAGCCATGGCCTTTTAGGAGACAAGCAAGTTTTAATGCCACACCAAATAAGAAAAGAACACAATGGGCATATAACTCATATTATTTTTCATCTCTGTCACAGCAGAACTTCACCTTATAATGCACATGAATAAACATGCGTGGCATACTGATAAGCATAACACTCAATCTATGGAAAATTATGACAACTGTGGGAGATCCTACAATTGAAAGAAGGTCTATGAATACAATGACACCATCAGTAAATGTGGACAATGGAAGATGATATGATGCTAAATCAAAGTAAGTTTTCAGGAACCCCAATGTTAAACTGAGTACATTATTAAATATTACAAATATATTAAATATTAAAAATAAAGAAATACATTCAGCGCACATGACATACAGTAAAATAAAATTAGCATACACAGTACATGCTAAATTCCAGTAAAATAAAACTTTAAAGCTACACTATGTAACTTTTGGCCCTCTAGCGGTCAAAAAATAAAACTGCATTCATCTTGCGGAAGAACATTGTTTTGGTTGTGGTTCGGCTCTGCTCCTCTGCATGGGTGAATGTGATTCGAAGCACCGGTGTACACATGAATACAGGACATCTTATCAGAGCGAATGGACAAATAAATAACGAAAAAGAAAAAGACGGATATCTGAAAACATGTCATCTGAGCAGGTAAGTGCCATATCTTATGCTGTTGTTTTGACTTATTGGAAACATATATTTTGAAATAATGACATTACAAAAGTTAGGCAACTTTTGTTAACATTAGACACAATGATTGCTAGTCTGATAAGGTCAAATGTTGTAAAGGTTTTATAACTGCAGGATATTCTGGTCAAATAGACCACGGTAGTAACTAATTTATTTGTCATTATTACCAACCAGTGGTCAACATCATTTCAAGACTCACATATCCTTAGCAAGCCTAGGACTAAAGGATTTATATAAAATATTGCCATTATAAAGAAAATACACATGTGTGCTAGCAAGTGAAAAGTTCTGCACCTATTACAGTATAATTATTGTATTTCACTACACACACATAGATGTGTGTGTGATTACACAATTATACATAAACCATATCAATAAAATATCTTACCTGGGTCGCTTTTAAATTCTTTCAGATCTCAGAGTTTTCATCACCTCTGAAAAGCCAAGCCGATGTTGATTTGGGTTTTATTACGGACTCTGTTGCTTTCACTTTTTGCTTGTAGACTCTTCTCTGTTCGGGGTTTCTTTGTTTTACAACCGATGATTCTCTGTAGGTTTGCCATTTTGAATGATCCATGGTAAATTTTTCTCATTCGTTGTGACAACAAACTTTCTGCTTCAACTACTCCCAATCATGCGCTACAGTAGCCGGAGCTTATTTTCTCTGTGTATGGATATGATGTAACACGCATGGGCGAATGACGTATGTATGCAATTTCCTGCGAAATCCGTCCCAACAGCCCTAAAATATTTATAATATAATATCATTATTATAGGTTTATCAAAGTGTATTTGGGTAAAGACATGGTTTGGAAGATGGGTTTTTGTTGCTCTCTCTCATTAATAACATTGTTATTTTTTAACAAAAATAGTTACATAATGAAATAAAAATAGAAAACCTATAGCTATATAGCTATAAAATCTATATTATTATGATAATATTAATTGAATATGAATGTTAATACCTCTTATGAAGTTAAGTGCAAACAAATAACATAATGGTTGACCTTTTAAACATTAATGAAGGCGAGAGAGGTCTAATATTAATGTTGAATTAAGCTTTTACAAGTACAGTAAACTTTATTATTTTATTAATTTAAAAATTCATGCAATAATTCAGTATACTTTCAATCAAGAATACTCTAAGTCTTAAACCAATGCAGCCCCTATCGCTATTACGAGTGAAGACAATATAATGCTAATTTGCAATCATTAAAACTTTATGTTTTGCATCACTGAAATATGTCGCACATTTTTTCTTATCCTCTGTTTCCATGGTGACTCGTGGATTCGCCACTCTGCTGAGAATGCCTTTCTGAGTTCACCGTGACCATGCACAAACTTTGAGTTTCAAACTTATGGTTGAGTGAACTAACACTGTGTGTGAGTGAATGAGCACACTTGTGCAATAACACTCTGTAACACAGTTCAATGGAAAGGAGGAGGCGAGAACCGGCTTGGTAATATAAATAATATTTAATGATTAACTAAAACAAAAGCACAAACGCACACAGGTGTCAGACAGCATAACTCTCTCTCTGTCGCACTGCCGTCTCCAGTCGGCCCTTATCCCTCTTGGGCTAATCAGCCCAATTAGGAGCCGGGTGTGCGGAATCACAACCCGGCCCCCCTCTGCCCTGCCACATTCCTCCCCCATTCTCTCAGGCCGGGGAGTCCCCGGCATGACGTACATCCCCCCCACTTTCCCTGGGGGGGGTGGGGAGGGGGTCGTGCCTTGCGCCCTGCCTGCCGGCAGTTCATCCCCGTCTACCTGGATCAGGGGAGGGGACAAGGGGAGGGAAACAAAAAAAAGGTGACACCTACACGCCGTAACGCGATCGTGCCAAATAAAAAAAAAAAAAAACATTTTAAAAGAGAGGGAAAAGGCCAACATGGAGCGGCAGCGAGAGAGAGAGAGGAGAGAGTAAATAATAATTTACTTGCCGGTTCTCCGATATGCCGTAGTCTGGACCTTGGCCACTAGTGGACGACATCCGCGCCTCCCCGGGTGGATCGGAGGCAGTCCTCCGGCCCCTGGTGGATGGAACGCCCCGCCGCATTTTTGGTGGATGGTAGGGGTCTCCCTCACCCCTGGCAGTGGTAACCGCTCCAGGTGGTTGGTTGGGAGCCCCTGCTCCCCTCGCGGTCGGCGGCCAGGCTCCGGCTGCTCCTTTGGGTTGGATGGTAGCGACGAGAACTCTATTACGGTGCATCCCTCCTCCTTCCCGGGTTTCGGCATCAGTGTAACACGGTTCAATGGAAAGGAGGAGGCGAGAACCAGCTTGATAATATAAATAATATTTAATGATTAACTAAAACAAAAGCACAAACACACACAGGTGCCGGACAGCTGTCCATAACTCACTCTCTGTCGCTCTGCCGTCTCCAGTCATCCCTTATCCCTCTCGTGCTAATCATCCCAATTAGGGGCCGGGTGTGCGGAATCATGACCTGGCCCCGCCCTCCGCCTTGCCACACACTCCACAGCAAATTCCGTGGTGTTGGAATTTCAGTGTAAGCCCTTAAAGTGTTCCAGTGTTATAATACTAGTGTACATGTACTGCAATTAACCCCAGCTTGTGTTAATGGTGCCCCCCAGCAGTGTAATTTTTTGGTGTTGTGCTTCCAAATCTGTTTGCATCCCATAAGACTACAAGGAACACCCACTTCATGACATGCACACTTCACGTAACGCCCCCCTTGGATCATCAAGCGATTTTATTGGCTACAAGAACTTTTAAAATCCTATGCAATGGTAATATGAATTATTTTCCCTTAACTCTTTAAATATGACAAAGAATAACTTTTTAATATATGTCACATTAAACAGAATCATATTAAACAGAAGATGAATGGTAAACTGAACTTACTTGTTTAATGTGAAATGTTGTGAAAGTGCGGTATGACTGAATTCAAAAGAACTTTAAATTTGTGTTATATTTAATGATTTTAAATCTTTGTGGTTGTGGTTACGTTTAGAGTTATGGATATGGATAGGTGTAGGTGTAGGGTTGCTGTGGGACTCCAAATAAACACAACAAACACAGGGTATGAATGTGGCATCCAACTGTTTCTAGAGACCTCAGGATTTCACTGGTTATTTGGAGGGGATGTAACTTATAGTGAGCATGCCTTGTAGTAGTCTTGCAGGATGCAGACAGACCCCTCTCTTCCAAACACCCATTCAGTGTTTATTTTACATATGGGCAACTCAGTCCGCATTTGATGAGCAACTCGTTTTTTTTTTTTTTTAAATGCCGGCCCGCTCGGTGGAAACTTGAGATGTAATGAAAGACAATGTTAAGATTTAGATTTGTTTTTTTTATATGATTACTTTTGTTTTTATTATGCCGTCCCATCGTATAAAATGAACTATGACCTCTGTGTCTGTGAGCATAGAAATGTGAATCATTCCTCCCTTAACCAGTCATAATGAGAATCTCATAATTAGCCCCAGTGTCATGTGTATTTTGTTGATTCATGTCTTTTATTTTGAAACGTTTTGTTCCTGTTCCCTTGTCATGTGATTTCATGTTTTCCCTCCATATTCATGTGTCATGTTTTCATTGGTTTATTGGTTAATTGTCTTGTTAGCTTGTTCTCTTTGTTCATTGATTTATGTTCTCCCATGTCTTGTATTTAAGCCCTCATGTTTTCCATTCTAGTCTAGTCTAGTCTCGTCTAGTCCATGTTTTGTTTTGTAGTCAGGGTTATTGGGTCTCACTTTGTAAATAAACTGCACTTGGGTTCTCTACACTACGTCATCGCCATCATTATTGCCAGCAGCCAGCACTCGTTACAGAATACTTGACAGCCATGAACCCAGCAGTTTTACTTCTGCACCTACGTCAGGGGAATCGTCCCCTGGAGGACTATGTTGAGGACTTCTGCGGTCTAGCCTGCCAGGTGGACTTTAATGAGGTTGCCCTCAAAGACTGTTTTAGACTTGGACTGAATGAGTCCATATTTTTTTGATGCCTGGCAGTCGCAGTTCCCTCAGCCTGGCTCAATATATCATTGCTGCTCCATGCCACGTCACAGCAACGCCTCAGCCTGCTCCATGCCACGTCACAGCCACACCTGAGCAGTTGGACCTGGAGATGGTTCCCACCCTTATACCCACCCTTAGTTCTCCTGAGCAGGCAAGGGGAACTTTCAGCCCTCCGACCCCGCCTGGACCCTCCGATCCCTGGACTTTGCCTTGGTCTGTCGGCCCCTCGACATTGCCTCAGCTCTGCAATCCCTTGGCTCCACTGCAGTCCTTCAGCCTGTCGGCTTTGCTGGGGTCCCTCATCCCTCTGGCTCCTCCTTGGTCTGTCGGTCACCTGGCACCGCCTTGGCTCTCTGATCCTCTGGCTGCGCCTTGTCCCTCCGATCTGTCAGCTCCACTGGGGACCTCCTTCCCTACAGCTCCACCTTGGTCCACAGTCTTCTGATTCCCAGCTCCGCCTTGCTCCTCCGAGCCTCCAGCACCGCCTTGGTCCTTCCTGCCATCGGCTCCACCCTGGCCCTTCGAGTCTTCGGCTACTCTCCGGGCACCAAGTTCCATGGCTCCGCCCCTCGAGCCTCTCACGGCTCCGCCTTACATGGTTCCGCCCCTCGAGACTCTCATGGCTCCACCCCCCATGGAATTTGCCCTGGTCCCATGCCCCTCGCCCTTTCTTGCCACGCCACGCCCCATGCCTCAAGACACCCACCCCCCCCCCCTCAGCTCCCTACAGAACTTTGGAACTTTGTAATGTTTTTTGTGTTTGTTCTTGTGTTGGGGCATCGGGAGCCGCCCCTTAGTGGGGGGGATATGTCATGTGTATTTTGTTGATTCATGTCTTTTATTTTGAAAGGTTTAGTTCCTGTTCCCTTGTCATGTGATTTCATGTTTTCCCTCCATGTTCATGTGTCATGTTTTCATTGGTTTATTGGTTAATTGTCTTGTTAGCTTGTTATCAGTTCTGTTTGTTCATTGGTTTATTTTCTCCCATGTCTTGTATTTAAGCCCTCATGTTTTCCATTTTCCCTTGTCAAGTATTGAATGTATGTGTTTGGTACGCTGTTGTTAAGTCAAGCCAAGCCATAGTCTAGTCTAGTTCATGTTTTGTTTTGTAGTCAGGGTTATTGGTTCTCACTTTGCAAATAAACTGCACTTGGGTTCTCTACACTAGGTCATTGTCATTGCCAGCCCCCAGCATCGTTACACCCAGGTGTGACTCATCATTTTTGTTTAATAGCAGCTGCATCATTCTCTACACGCACGTACACAAGCTTGAGTTGAAGGTTTGAGTAAAAATGTTTTGTTTGGAGTAAAAATGTTCCATATCACATAACCCCCAGGTGTCTTGCATTTTTTAATAACATAGTAGCAACAACTGCATTGTTTCTTTTACTTAAATGGTCCTCTGGTGTTTTTGGAGGAAAAATGCGTGATGCGGGAGTTCAGTGCTTATTTTACATACAGGAACTTGATATGTAATTAAGTCGACAGAGTTCGCATTTGAAAATGAGCTCAGTTTGAAAAGCTGGCGGTTATGGAAGTAACCTTTTGGCACCTAATAAATACAGCTGAAAGACAAAAAGGTAAGATTTAGAATTCTGTTTTTGTTTATTTGTTTTGATAACTGAAATGATATAAAGCCATCCCATAGTTTAATATAGTTACGAGTTCCGTATCTGTGAGCATTTTGTCCCGTGGATGATTGCTGCTACATGTCAATGTTAAAATATAAGAACCCCCAGGTATTATTCATGATTGTCTTTAATAGTAGCTGTCCCCTACCTTCATGCACATCCAGGAGCCTGAAATGGAGGTTTGAGTAAGAATGTTAGGTTGAGTCTTATTTAGAACATGATTTATTTTACAAACGGGAGCTTGAATTTGAGTTTGCGTGTGGCGGTGAAAACTGAATGAAAATTTGGTTATGACGACAAACCTGAAGTTGAATAAGAGATTTTTTTTTTTTTTTAATACTGTAATTAGGTCTGTTTTGATCAGAGTTTAATGATTGAGGCTATGTAGTTCTGTGATTGATTCCTTGCAATGATTCCAATCATTGCAAGAACCTAATTAAACTGAGGTTGGACTTTTTGCATGTGACAGATGAGCATCTGTTATTTCTTTATGCCCTTTGCTTTAGTTTATTCACCTTCCCAGTTTAGTCGTGCATAAATTTGGCATCTCCCAAGATCTTAACCATTTTTATTTTTTTTAACTGACCAGACGGGAACAGAAGTTGATGTTTTTGCAGACATTATAGAGCAAAAGCCTGTCACTCTTTGGATGGTCATTGATGCTGTGGCTGTAGCAGGTAAGCAAAGCTACAAACACAGTCATTTCAGTTGTACCATATGAAGTCACATATTTATTGTTCATTTTATGTTTTATGTGACTCAGTGTTGAGTTACAATTATGTAGTTGTTGCAACATTTTTAAGCTTCAAAAGCTTGGTTTTTAGGAGTTAATTTTAACACAGTTGTCAGAAGTTTACATACACTTAGGTTGAAGTTACTAAAACTCATTTTTTAACCACTGCATAGATTTAATATTAGCAAACTATAGTTTTGGCAAGTCGTTTAGGACAAGTACTTTGCGCATGACATGAGTAATTTTTCCAACAATTGTTTACAGTTAGATTGTTTCACTTTTAATTGACTATATCACAATTCCAGTGGGTCAGCAGTTTACATACACTAAGTTAACTGTGCCTTTTAAGCAGCTTGGAAAATTCCAGAAAATGATGTCAAGCCTTTAGACAATTAGCCAATTAGCTTCTGATAGGAGGTGTACTGAATTAGATTGTACTTGTGGATGTATTTTAAGGCCTACCTTCAAACTCAGTGCCTCTTTGCTTGACATCATGGGAAAATCAAAAGAAACCAGACAAGACCTCAGAAAAAAATTGTGGACCACCACAAGCCTGGTTCATCCTTGGGAGCAATTTCCAAATGCCTGAAGGTACCACGTTCATCTGTACAAACAATAGTACGCAAGTATAAACACCATGGGTCCACGTAGCCATCATACCGCTCAGGAAGGAGACGCATTCTGTCTCCTTGAGATCTCCGAAGAACACCATCCCAACCATGAAGCATGGGGGTGGCAGCATCGTGTTGTGGGGGTGCTTTGCTGCAGGAGGGACTGATGCACTTCACAAAATAAACGGCAGCATGAGGAAGGAAAATTATGTGGATATATTGAAGGAACATCTCAAGACATCAGCCAGGAAGTGAATGGACAATGACCCTAAGCATACCTCCAAAGTTGTGGCAACATGGCTTAAGGACAACAAAGTCAATGTATTGGAGTGGCCATCACAAAGCCCTGACCTCAATCCGATATATATTTTGTGGCCAGAACTGAAAAAGTGTGTGTGATCAAGAAGGCCTACAATCCTGACTCCGTTACACCAGTTCTGTCTGGAGGAATGGTCCAAAATTCCAGCAACTTATTGTGAGAAGCTTGTGGAAGGCTACCCAAAACGTTTGACCCAAGTTAAACAATTTAAAGGCAATGCTACCAAATACTACCAAAGTGTATGTGGCAGCGGGGGCGTGGTCAAGCATCTCTCCGGAGAGAGAGAAAGTGGTAAGGGCGCTTACACCTGAGCTAAATTATGTCTAACACCTGTCTCTAATTTCAGTAAGCACGGGGAGAGCGGATAAATAGAGCCACACCGCAAGAAGAAAGGGGAGAGAGAGCCTGGGCACCACAGAGCCGAACAGGAAGCAAGAGTTTTGTGATGATGAGAGTTTTATTTTGGTGAAGCAGTGTGTGATTAAAGTTCAACTCAGTGAATATTACAAAAAGAAAAATAAATCCTTACCTGAACCAGAAAAGCTGCTTCTCGTCTCCTCTTTACAGTGTATGTAAACTTCTGACTCACTGGGAATGTGATGAAAGAAATAAAAGCTGAAATAAATCATTCTCTCTAATTTTATTCTGACATTTCACATTCTTAAAATAAAGTAGTGATCCTAACTGACCTAAGACAGGGAATGTTTTCTATGATTAAATGTCAGGAATTGTGAAAAACTGAGTTTAAATGTATTTGGCTAAGGTGTATATAGACTTCTGACGTCAGCTGTATATTTGTTTAGAGTCTCCTGCTTGTCCATCCTCTCCATCTTCAACAGTTATACTTCAGCCATGCAGCCATGCACATCAGACAGTGATGGTTCTTTCCTCTCACCTAAAGGATCTCTCATTGATGACCATTTTACAGAGGCTAAGGAGATACATTACATGCCTGAAAATACAAATACTCAATTGTCTTGGATGATTTTAAAATTGTTATCCTTTCTAAAATCTAGCTAGTGGGAGATCGCTGTCAAGAACCAATTTCATTCCTTAAACACTGCTCAGATTCTGAACAAGTGACTGCAAAGATGAAATCCACCTACCAGTATCAGCAGAAAATTATCCATGATCCTTTATTCCCAAGGTTCCTTGATACAAAAGGGCTGGTAAGTGCTGCATGAACAGGTTGTTGCTCAGATTGGATGGGCTGTTGAGCTGCTAATTTCCAACTTTTATCTGTATACAACTTTAGGTACTTCAAGACTTCTGAGTTATTATTTGGAGTGGAGACTTCATCTAAACTTCTGGAAAAGTGGGGCTCTTCAATTAAACAAAAATGTATTGAAGCCAAAAACCTGACCCAGTCACTGCTTTTGAGTGGTCTGATTCAGTCTGCTGAGCTGTGCAACACCAGTTAAGGAGCTACAGGTAGTTCATATGTCATTTACAGGGATGCATAATCATTTCATGTTTACATAAAATAGCTTATGTATATTGCCAAAGTTTCATTTTAATTTATCATAATTATTAAATTAATCTTCAAGACGAACTTTATAGGTTTTGTCAGTTCCATTTGTTGACCTTAGATAGGCACAGTGACCCATCTTCACTCTTGTTGCTTGTGTATCTCCTACCAGCTCCAAGTGGAAAGAAGGTTGTCAAGATCAGCATATGTGAAGCTATATACCACATATTAAGGTTCCACAATGTATGCGTAGTATTAATGTTGTAATGTAGAGCTGCATGATACACAAAATGTGATAACAATATGCAATGACCTAAAATTGTGTCATTTAAGTAGATGTAAATTCAAAGTGAATTTTTTTTCTTTGCTTTATAAAATGGTGGTAACCACAATATAAACTATTTTTACTTAGCAGTTTATGAAATATGATTAATGCATTAAAACCATATCGCTGTGCATATTCAATATCATACATCCCTACTGTAATGCAAATGCATCATGTCCTCTTTTTGTAAGATCATACTAAAATGTTGTCTTGTTTGATTTGTTTTCCCCCTCAGTCTTGCTGCTGCTTTGAAGGCAGTTCTCAGATTAAAACAGAAAACACAGCCATAGTGGAAGCTGGGACTTCTGAGAGTAGTATCCATGACTACGCTGGATATATATATATTTATACACTGATTCTTGTGGCTTTTGTGCCATGTATTTTTGGGGAAAATAAATCCAGTCTTTTGGAATCTTATTGTGTTTTGTTCTTATTGTGCACTGAATGCACAACCATTTTGAGTTTGATAGGATGCTAAAACATGTATAGGGAACAGTGTATAAGCATACAAATATTTTTCACTTCCAGGGTGTTGAAAACACTCAATCCAAATATTGAATATACACTTTTTGAGAGTAAAATAATGTGTGGTATGGAGTTTACATTTACCCAGTCAGTGTAAAAATAAACACTGAATTGGTGTTTAATACCATACATTTTTACACTCTTGGTGTAAAATACACTATATGGCCAAAAGTTTGTGGACACCATATGTGCTTGATGAACATTTGATTTCAGAACCTTAGGCATCAATTTCCCCCTTTGCTGTAATAACAGCTTCCACTCTTTTGGGAAGGCTTTCCACTATACTGTATGTAGTAACATGGCTGCAGGGATTTGCTCTCATTCAGACACAAGGCTATCAGTGAGGTCAGGAACTGATGTTTGTCTATGGGGCCTGACTTACAGTTGCTGTTAAAGTTCACCCCAAAAGTGATCAGTGGGGTTCAGTCTGGGCTTTGTGCAGGCCAGTAAATTTCTTCCACACCAGACAAAGTAAACCATTTCTTTATGGACCTCACTTTGTTCACAGGGGCATTGTCATGCTGGAACAGAAAAGAGCTATCCCCAAACAGTTGCCACAAATTTGGAAGCACACAAAGCCCAAGCCATTACATAAAGAAACATTAAGATTTTCTTTACTGGATTTAATGGAGTAACCAAATTCGTTAATTAGAAGGGGGTGTCCACAATCTTTTGGCCATATAGTGTAAGTGATGCAGTTGTATTAATGTATGTTTATTCACTGGTATAGGTTATTTACAGTAGGTTCGGCTTCTTCCATATTTTTTTGCCCACTTGAATGCGTGACATGCCATTGTAAGGAATGTCCAACTCAGAGGTACAAGCTCTGCAGCATTATTCCACCTGTAATCCTGGCTTCTCTATATGATGATTGGTCGAGCTCTCAAAAGGGCTGAACCATGAAACAAACAATTATTAAAGCGGTGATGTATATTAGAGACAGCATTTTGAATTAATACACAATCGCTGCCATTCAGTAGGTGCAGAGTGGTCGGAGGTGCAGAAGAGGATGGTTACGGTTTATTTGACACATTTCATTTAGTTATTATAAATCTTCACTTTTACCATTTGTATATGTAGTGTATATTGTATGTTGTAAATACAATTATAAATATTAGGTTATTTTCATTCAGTAAGTTCACTAGTTAATATTTTTAGAGTTTTTCTGTGAGTTGGTGCTGCTTTTGGGGGCAAAATGGCAGACACTGCTGAAGTTGACTTAATTTTGGAGAAATCATTTGGTATTCTTACCTATGAGGAGCAACTCAAAATTAAACAGAAAATGCCCAAGATTAATTTAGTTAAAAAAATCAGGCAACAAAAACAGAGAATAATTATAATAATATAATTATAAATAATAATAATAATAATAATAATAATAATAATAATATAAAAATGTAAAAGATGCAAGTACATTTTTTATTTATTTATTTATTTATTTATTTATTTATTTTGACCGACATCTGTGTTTCCTCTTTTTTGAAAAGCACCAGCCGCCACTGAAAACATGATAATGCTATGGTACTTTTTTATGTGTTTTTTGGTTGGCTTTCGGGAGTGTTTTGATCTTTTTTAGTTGGAAAATCTCTTGAACTGCAGTAGTCGTTCACAAACTGCACAAATGTGAACTTAATAAAGACTTTCTTCATCACTGGCATGATTGTAGATAAATATCCACTGCAACCAGCGTATTTAAAAACAAATAAAAAAAATCTGGAGTTCTGGCAAACTTGCTGCAAATTCGCCACTCATTATTTTCATATGCAAATGAGCTTGCTATTCACCGCAAATGTTTGCCAGAAATTTGCAGCTCTTCACTGGTAGTGGTGAACCTGCGGCAAACCTTTGGTGACAATGAAAAGTTTGCCGCAAAGCTCATTTGCATGTGAAAATTAATGAGTAGCAAATTTGCAGCAAGATTTTTTTGTAAGGGTGTGTTTATATTCCATTAGCACGTTAAAGTGAGTATTCTGTGTCATTTAGATTGAAATGCGAACAGATTCAGACCACTTTGCTATCACGTGTGACCAATTCATTGTAAAGAGCCGACTCAAATGAGTGATTCATTTGTGAATCAGGCATCTTTAATCTGATTCAAAACTGCCGATAGTAAACAGTGATGTAGCAGTATAGCTTTTGTCAACACTATGCCAACACATAATCAAAATTATTGCTTTGCTACTGAAAAGATACTCGATATAAAAACTAGCAAAGCTACCACCTCACTTCTGAGAAATGTAGTAAAGCTAATACCTTTGCTCTTTGTAACGAAGTTACTGCCCATTACTGTAAGTAATATGATTGGATGTTTGATTATGTATATGTAAAAAATTCATAACAGGCCTTGACCATTTTCCTTGTTATAGAGTTATTCGGTTAAAACAAATGTGTTTCAAAAGAGAAAGCATCAGTGTACAAACCTACCACATGCTCTACCTATTTTAAATTATGACTTTTCTTCGGCCTAATGAATGAAAAGCAATTCAAAAGGCTAGTTTCAGGCTCAAAGAATATTGAATAATGCAGTTTGTAGAGTAGTATGTTGGTCATCTTATAAAGTCATTTCTCACAGTCTGTATATTTGTATCTATTTTCACACATTAGCAAACATTTGTAGGTATAGCCCTCTTTTAGTGAACCAAACCTTAGAGGATTAAATGTCCCCAGTCTATTCAACTGGATATAAATGGGGTTAATAACACACACTGTTAAATGAGAGTATATGCACTAGAGGAACTGTGGAAGTTTGCAATAAACTGCAGTTTTGACTCCATAAAAACAGGCCAAGCAGTGAACATGAAATTACATGTAATCAATATATCTAATGAGATGTCAACATAAACAAACAAACTGCTCTGAAATGAAGGGCTGCACTTTAGATGCTTACTCTGCTAGTCTTCAGTTAACACAGGCTTTTGGCTTCACCCCCTCCCAGCACTGTGTGAATCCTCACTATCCCTGCAAAGTGTGTACCCTGGACCCCCACAGCTTCTGCGTCGCTAATGTTGTTATCCAGTCTAGGCCTACATTTGTGACACACAGTCTCCCATTAATGATCAGCAGGACAACTGCAGTCCTGGGCCACAGTGCCTGTTCTGCCCTTGTTAGTGCCCTCATTAACGAGCAGCAGGGCACCTAATTAAACAGCTCAGTAGTTAGTAAGTGCCCTTCCTCTATTTTCCCATGAGCAACACCTGAGTGGATTGATTTTATTTTCATTTATTTATTTATTTTTCTCTACCTTTTTCCTGGATTCCTATCTCCAAACCCTCACTTTGCTCACAAGTGTCATGTATAGTACAAATGTATATCCATACACTGTTGTGATAAGGATCAGTTCGTAGGCAAAGGAGGAGTCAGGAGACAGCGAACAGTTGAGTGTTTATTCAATCTTTTTACGACACAAAACTTCAACATAAAGGGCTCTCAGTAGCCAATATAAACAGAAGGGTGTTTCCCTCTTTCAACATGAGATAAACACAGGCTTTATTGTGTGGCACATGCTCAGACACCACTCTCCTCTGCCACTCTCTCTCTCTCTCCTCTGCCGCTCTGGCAAGCCTTATCAGGTCTCCCTCCGCCATCACTATAATGAGAGACAGGTGTTAGAGTAATTACAGCCCAGGTGACAAGCCTCTTCCTCTCCTGCAGACAGACACATGACCATGCCCCCCCCATGCCACATACCCCCACTGCCTACTCAGGCTGGGGCAACATGCGGCCTGCCTACTCCCCCCCCCTTTCTGGAGAGAAAGTCAGCCACAACCATCTGCGCCCCCGGTCTGTGGATCACCTCGAACTTAAAGGGCTGAAGATCCAGATGCCAACAGGTGATCCACACATTATTATCCTTCATGTGGTGAAGGCCCACCCCAGCAGGTAGTAGCGGAGGGTAAGAACAGCCCACTTAATCGCAAGACACTCCTTCTCGATGGAACTATACTTTGTCTCCCTGAAGGAGAGCTTGTGACTAATAAATAGCACTGGCCATTCCTCCCCTCCCACTTCCTGTGAGAGCACAGCGCCCAGTCCCCTGTCAGATGCATCAGTCTGCAAAATAAAGGGGAGAGAGAAGTCAGGTGCATGTAAAACTGCCCCCCACAAAGTGCGGACTTTACCTTAAGGAAAGCCTGATGGCATGACTCCGTCCACTGGACCGGATTGGGAGCCCCCTTTAGTAAGGTCAGTCAGTGGGCTGGTGACATCAGAATAGCTAGGCACAAACCTTTGGTAGTAGCCAGCCAGCCCCAAAAAACTGCCTTACTTCCTTTTTGGTCTTGGGCGCTGGGCATGCTGTGATTGCTGTGGTTTTGTTAACCTATGGACGCATCTGCCTGTGACCCAAGTGGAACCCGAGATACCTAACTTCCACCCGCCCAGTTGCGCACTTCTTCAGGTTGGCTGTGAGTCCCGCCTGCATGACCTCAAAGGGTCCTTGCCACTTGGCGAGTAATTTGGAGATCAAGGTGGGCAGCAATACAAGCACTTTATCTCCCTGTGTAAATTCCCGTAGTCGAGTGCCCCTGTTGTACAGTCGGCGTTGATGTTCTTGCACCTGGAGCAAATTCTCCTGCGTTACCTGCCCCAAAGTGTGGAGTTTTGCTCTAAGATCAAGAACGTATTGAATTTGGTTTTTACTATTCGATGTCCTTCCTCTCAAGCTTTCCATATGACATCAAGCACGGTGCGCGGCCGACGCCCATACAGCAGCTCAAATGGGGAAAATCCTGTGGAGGCTTGCAGGATCTCTCATACTGCAAACAGCAGGGGTTCGAGCCACTTATCCCAATTCTTAGTGTCTTCATGTAAGAACTTACAAATCATGTTTTTTAAGGTCTTATTAAATCATCCGACCAATCTGTCGGTTTGCGGGTGATAAACGCTGGTGCGAATCGATTTAATGCCTAATAATTCGTACAGTTCCCATAGTGTACATGACATGAATGTTGTGCCTTGATCAGTGAGGATTTCCTTTAGAATCCCCACTCGGGAGATAATTTTGAAGAGTGCCTCTGCAACACTACGTGCTGAGATGTTGCGCAGGGGCACTGCTTCCAGATATCGCATTGCATAGTCCACCAGATCTAATACAAAGCGATGGCCGTGTGCAGTCCGCTCTAATGGCCTGATGAGGTCCATGCCATTTCTCTTGAAGGGTACCACGATCAACGGCAGAGGGCACAATGACGCTTTTGGGGTGGCCGGTGGATTCACCAACTGACATTCACGGCACGCCACACACCATTTGCATAAGTTGCCGTGAATGCCCTGCCAAAAGAAATGGGCCATTATACAGTTCAAAGTCTTTTCGTGACCTAAGTGACCAGCCATTGGGTTATAGTGAGCCACCCGGAAGAGCATTTCCTGACGGCTCTTTGGTACTAACAGCTGAGATGTATTCGCTTTGGTCTGAGTGTCCTGCATTACTCGATACAACCGCTCTTTGATAATAGAAAAGTACGGGTATGTGAGCGCAACATTAGGCTGGAGCTGTTGACCATCAATTACTTTCACTTGGTCAAAGGCGTGTTTGAGGGACTCGTCATGTGACTGCTCCAGAGGGAAATCCCACAGAGGGAAATGGCACTGGACCCACTCGGACATGCCTTGAGGATGTTGGGAAATGAACTGCTCCATTACCACCAGATCGATGACTTGTACGGCACCGCGGGTTCCCCCCAGCAGCAACCATTTCTGGCAGGCGTCACAGAGCTGCTGCACAAAAGCGAACGGGCGGCCATGCTTCCCGAAGCTCAGAGACCTGAATAGCTGCCAACTCTGCTCTGGGGTCTGACCGAGGCTGGATGTCCTTTTTCAGGTGGCTGTAACCTAGGAGGCTGGCGGTGGGAAGTTGCTGAGCCACTAGCTGCGCCTCCCCAGAGAGTAAGGACAACAGGCAGGCTGCCCACTGATTGGGAGGCCACATCCGTACCTTGGCTGTCCTCTCGAACAGGTCGAGGAAGGCTTCCGGATCATCATTTGGCCCATCTTCATCAGGGCCACAGGTGGGGCAAGCTCCGGAGAGGTCACAGCACCAGCCTCCTCCCTGGTGGTCAGGCTCCGGAGAACTTGCCGGTCCTCCGCTTGTGCATGGAGCAGGACTTGGAAGTGCTGTTCCTGCCCCAGGCGTACCTCCATGAGGGCTTGATGCTGGTTCTGCTGGATGCTGGTGAGGGTTTTGAAGACTTCGCCCAGTGGTGAGGACTGCATCACGGTGTTCTCCTCCAAAGCTGGATTTTCGGTACCACTGTGATCAGGATCAGTTCGTAGGCAATGGAGGAGTCAGGAGACAGTGAACAGTTGAGTTTATTTAGTCTTTTTATGAAAACAACTTCAACATAAAGGGCTCTCAGTAGCCAACATAAACAGAAGGGTCTTTCCCTCTTTCAACACGAGGTAAACACAGGCTTTATTGTGTGGCACACATTCAGATACCACTCTCCTCTGCCACTCTCTCTCCTCTGATGCTCTGGTGAGCCTTATCAGGTCTCCCTCCACCATCACTATAATGAGAGACAGGTGTTAGAGTAATTACAGCCCAGGTGACGGGCCTTACCACTTTCCTTCTCCCGCAGACAGACACATGACCACGCCCTCCCATGCCACAACTGTAAAACATTGAACCAAATGGGATAAATCAGCCTCTGAATGGCACCATGAAGGGAGAAAAATAATAGCAGCCCTGTTGTAGGGTCTTTCCAAACCTAAGTTCTTTAAAAAGAAAAAAAAAAAAAAACAGCTTTGAAGGGTCCTTCGAAACAAACATTTCCGTAGTGTTTAACCAATATACCAAGCTGAATCAGAACCAGTCCTTACAGAGCTGGTGGAGCTGCTGGATGCCCCCTGTGGAGGATTCCCCTGAGGAGGGATCTGCTCTTGCAGGCACAAAGCACTATTTGGTATCCACTCCCAGAGCTGTGAATACCTCATGTTTGGCCCCCGAAAAGGGCTCATCTGACACTGATGGTCTGTCGAAGCCAGTATTCGACACCATATTACAGGCCAGAGCCCCCTCCACAAGGTGGTTGTATGCCTTGAAATAGCGAGTTTTCACTGACTTCTCTTCCTCCTGTACCGAGGGCCCAGCGAGTTGCCCTGTGCAGTCAAAACTTCACTTGTTGCAGGAGCATTTAGATGCCTCTTCCTTGGCGTGGGCTAAGGGTGTGTCCTTGGAGGGCATTGTTTAATGTCCTACTACCACATTGGCTAGTGGTATTATGTCCAGCTGTCAATCATGGACCTTTCCAACCTTTTACTCACCATGGTGTGGAGGACTATAGTTCCATGGTAATTCAATACTCTGCTTGGCTAGTGTCACTGCCTATTTCTCTACCTTAAATGGATGGAATTTTCATTACTCTCTTGCTTCCTATTTGTTAATATAAAGGAGAGAATCTTTTGATGCCTTTCAACTACCCTATTGGCTAGTAGGCATTGCTAGTACATGTGGATCAGTAGCACGGCATGATGGTATACGATTCCCATAGTGTCAGCAACTGATTCAGCATCGAAAGTGGCCGACTTGAAAGGGAACAGTATGGTTATGGCTGTAACCCTGGTTCCCTGAGAGGAGGAAACGAGCTGCTGCGTACACTGCCCGCACTACTGATTTCTCGCTGTTAAGGGTTAGGGTCATGCACTCTCTTTCTTCAGTCAGAACTCCTGAATAAATGCCGCTGTGTTCTGCCTCATATGCTCACGATGAAGCACGATTTGGGGGCGGAGCATCAGGCGCAACCTGCCAATAAATTGCAGTGATTTTAAAGGGCTTCAGAGATTGTCACTCCTGGGCAGAGCTCCCCATAGCATTAGCAATTGACACAGCATCTTGTTCCCTCCTTTCAGGGAACCATAGGTTACAGTCATAACCATATAGTTTATGCATTTCTTTGGTGGGAAAATAACCTTTTTTTAACAAACAACTTTTTTTTGTTCGTGCCATTAACCAGATTAATTTTTATAAATATTTTGACTTTAACTTATTTTTCTAAGCTCAGCAATACTTCTTTAGTACTTGTGTTGTGTTTTCTTCAGTCTGACACATTGCGGAACACAGCGACACACACTGAATCATCTGTGTTCGCGTATTTGCATAGAGTATAAATAAAAGGGCATAATACTTCTCCCTTCTCCAAGCAATGAATGATAATTTATTACAGTTTTTATCTCTCATATTGTCACATGCTAGGCTAAACATTATAGCAAGTGTATTTTCATTAGGTTTGTATTTATAGTTAATTAATTAATTGTAAGATAAGACTTAAGCTCACAGGGAGCTGTTTGGTGTCCATATATAGCAATCACATTTCTTGAGAAACTTCTTTGCAAACAGGACTTCATTGGAGTTCATCCTCTCACACAGGACAATGCTTTCAAAGCTGCCACTTGTACTGAGAGTTTTAAGTTTCTTTATCATAAATTCACACTTTTAAACAGCTCAGCTTGAGAGGTGAGTTCTTGGCAAGACCGAAGGATAATGAATTGCAGAGAAGTAGCTGCTAGCCACCAAATAACTTTCGACCTTAAACTGCATAAGTAAATAAAAGAGTTCTAGTACAGCCTAATAGCCTCTGGCCACAGTCAAAACAGAATCAGTAGGTAAATTCTGGGGAAGAATGGGGGCATGAAACAGATTAAACACATGAAACAGTCTCACTTTTTGGGTTTTAGTCTGTCTTTCAAAATAAGTGAGAACTGCCATGCTGATGACACACTGCCCTGCTTCCCTATGTCCCAGCTTGATGATCTCACAATGGCTGCATTAATGTTTTAGACTTTTGACACTATTCAAATGCTACTATCAATATTATTCAACACTGGGCCATTTGATCCTCACCCTGACTAAAAGATGACAGATAAGTTCACAGTGACATATACTGTAAAGTGGCTGTGGCAGTGCCATTCATGACCTCTCTGTCACTGCAAAACTAAGAGGGAGTTTCAAGCTTTCATTATCTGGGCAGGTCTGGTTCACCTCCAGGGTAGCCGAGGCTAGCACATTTTTGCTGATCATCCATCTTGTTGTGCTATGGAGGCCATGCATCTTTCTCAAACTAACAGGTGAGCAGAGCAATGCATTACAGTCTGAGCGGCCCACTGTTTCAACCCTAGGGAACGCTATGTGCCATGACATACCAGGTGCATGGGCCAGAATAAACACTGGAGTAATGGCAAAAGCACCATCAAGGACGACACAGAAGCATCCAGCAGCTATTCATACCATGACCTGTTCTGTATGTGTGTGTTCAGGACACAGTCAGCTGATCTTGCATAAAACACAGTTCATTGACTGTGTATAAAAGAACACAAAACTGTTGTGAGGGTGTTTTAATATAATCTTTCTAACTTGGGATTTTTCTCAAAAAAGTACCAATAAAAAAAAACAAACAAACATGGAGGACAACTCAAATGCATCACATGACCTGGTATGAAGAATCTATAGCTACACCTATTAACCTTTTAGCAGAAGTGTAACAACAGAGCTGTTTGTGATCCTACAACCTGATAATTAGCATGTTTGAGTACTTGAGTTTTCAGGTTTTAAGAATAGCTTAAATAGTTTTTGATTTATGAGTAAAATAAGGTGGAATATACGTGAATCTAGAAATTGCATGAACGCTGCATTTTTGTTTAGCATTTTCTGGTGTTATTGCATTATGTGACACTCCAAATGAACTCTAACTATAGTTGCACCATGGACTGCAGTCAGAGCAGTGGAGAATGACACTTTTTATATCCTTTTCCATCTTTATAAAGTTCCATTACCTTGTTACGCAGGTCTTTTGACAGTTCTTTTCTGCTCCCCATGGCTCAGTATCTAGCCTGCTCAGTGCATCCACATGAGAGCTCACAAACTCATTGACTATTCATACACAGACACTAATTGCAATTTAAAAAGCCACAGGTGTGGGAAATTAACCTTTAATTGCCATTTAAACCTGTGTGTGTCACCTTGTGTGTCTGTAACAAGGCCAAACATTGAAGGGTATGTAAACTTTTGATCAGGGCCATTTGGGTGATTTCTGTTATCATTATGATTTAAAAAGGAACCAAACAACTATGTGATAATAAATGGCTTCATATGATCATTATCCTTAAATAAAAGACAATTTCTGCCAGGGTATGCAAACTTTTGAGCACAACTGTATATATATATATATATATATATATATATATATATATATATATATATATATATATTTGTCAGTCAAGATACCTATACTGTGCATTAACTACAGCACAATCAGCACAAAATGTCAAAAACAGATTAGCATCCAACTCTCTAAAAAAAGAAAATACTTATAAAAAAATAAAATAAAAAAATAAAGATTTCCATTCCGTTTTATAAAAAAAGTCTCTCTTTTTGTGCCCTCTGCATGCACCCCTTCTCCGTTTGTGATCCATTTACTATATTTACCATATATTTTATTCTGTGCAAGGAATAGCTTATAACTAAATTAAATTTAAACTTCAGCAAATGGCCCCTACAATTTTCTTTTTTAGGACCCTTAAGGGGGGCTTTTTAGGGGACTTCAATATAAAATAATTAATAAAAAAATTCACAAAGCAGGGTTATCAAACACAACTAAAATACACAGACACACATGCACACGCTCATGCATACAAGGAAACAAACTGCAATCAACTGTTCATTCTTGTGTTTAATACATCTGCACATGCATACATTCTCAACAAAGATTCATATATTCACAGACAATAAGTTAGTCACATTCCATCTCCTTACAGCTATCTGCCAGCATTATCTCATGCAAATAACGTCATGGTTACTTTCGTAACCTCCGTTCCCTAATGGAGGGAACGAGACGTTGTGTCAATGTAGTGACACCAGGGGTCACTCTTAGGAGCCCCAAACACCTCTGCTTTTTTGAAAAAAGGCCAATGAGAATTGGCGAGTGGAATTTGCATGCCACTCCCCCGGACATACGGGTATAAAAGGAGCTGGTATGCAACCTCTCATTCAGGTTTTGTGCTGAGGAGCCGAGACCAGGTCCCTGCCATTTCAGCGTGTAGTTCAGCATTGTGGCAAGAGGGACACAACGTCTCGTTCCCTGATGGTTATGAAAGTAACCATGACATTCCCTCGACGTTGTGTCGATGTAGTGACACTAGGGGTCCCTACACAAAATGCCACAACTATCTGAACTGTTATGTGAACTGGCGGTGTGTGACGGGCAGACCGCTGTGTGCCTCGTAGCCAGCGCACCAGGCCGTTACATAACCTCCCCCAATGCTCTTATGAGCGTCGAACGGTCCATCAGGTACAAGTCGAATGCCCAACTATAGGGACAGGCTAGCCCAGCCGAGGCCTCTTTCCCTCTCTTTTCTCCCCAAAAAGAGTGGAATTTGTTAACTGACTGGGAGCCATAAGTGTCTGCATCGGGGGGTGTTCCTCCCAAGGGGAAGACACCACAGAGACCACACCCCACCCAAAAGGGGGGGGTATTTTGAGTGGAATACATCACATGGTCTTACCGAGTCTTGTCGGAAGTATGTCATGTGGAGAGGTCCCATTGGTAGGTCCTACCCGAAGAGGGAGGAGTTTCTACAGAGCATGGCGACCGGGGGCAGAGGGGCCTCTGCCCAAGGAAGATGCAGTTTACCGACAGGGAAATGATTTTGCGGAAGATATCACATGGGGTCGCCATCGGGGAACCAGCACATGTGGAGCACCTACCTCAGTACAGGTGCTCATTAGGGCACGTACTGGGCCAGTCAGCGAGTTTCTCTGCAAACTCAACTGCCAGATGGCTAAGGAGGAAAGTCATCCAGGGATCACAGTCTGTGAACACGACTGGGAGACAAGAGTGCACGTCAAGGGAGGGGAAAGGCATTATGCGCAAGCGGTACACCCGGCCAGCTGTCCCAGAACTTACCTGCTCGTGCCTGCCAATACATGGGACGAGACCGGCTCAACTCGGAGATTGTAGAACCACGCAAAGGTGTTGGGTGTTTCCCAGCCCGCTGCTCTGTAGATGTCTGCCAAGGAGGCACCACTGGCCAGAGCCCAGGAGTCCGCCACACTCCTGGTAGAGTGGGCTCGTAACCCCGCAGGGGGTGGCTCGTCCTGAGCCTGATATGCCATCGTGATGGCGTCAATGACCCAGTGGGCGATCCTCTGTTTGGACACAGTGCTTTCTTTCCGCTGTCCACCAAAGCAGACAAAGAGCTGCTAGGAGCTTCTAAGGCTCTGCATGTGAACCAAATAGATGCGTAAAGCTCGCACCGGACACAGCAATACCAAGGCTGGGTCTGCCTCCTCCTGGGGCAGTACTTGCAGTTTCACCACCTGATCCCTAAAAGGGGTCGTGGGAACCTTGGGCACATAGCCTGGTCAGGGTCTCAGGATCACATGAGAGTAACCCAGACCAAACTCCAGGCACGATTCGCTGACAGAGAACGCTTGCAGGTCCCCTACCCTTTTGATGGAAATGAGCGCAGTCAGGAGGGCAATCTTCAAAGAGAGCTCAGCTGATTCCAAGGGCTCAAAGGGAGCTCCCTGTAGACCCCAAAGGACAACAGAGAGGTCCCACGAGGGGAAAAGGCACGGTCTGGAGAGATTCAACCTCCTAGCACCTCTCAGGAACCTGATGATCAGGTCGTGCTTCTCCAAGTACTTACCATCTACTGCATCATGATAAGCCGAAATAGCGGCTACATACACCTTCAAGGTGGAGGGGTATAGCCGCCCCTCCAGCCTCTCCTGCAGGAAGAAAAGCACTGATCCGACTGCACATCTCTGGGGGTCTTCGCGTCGGGAAGAACACCACTTAGTGAACAGACGCCATTTCAAGGCATACAGGCACCTCGTAGAGGGAGCCCTAGCCTGAGTGATCATGTCTACCACTTAGGTCTTCTACATCCCATACAGGGGCCAGACTTGGAGATTCCAGATGTCTGGTAGTGGGTGTCAGATGGTGCCCCATCCCTGAGAAAGAAGGTCCTTTCTCAGGGGAATTCGTCGGGGGTGGGGGTGGGGGGGGGCTGTCGCAAGGAGCATGAGATCCGAGAACCATGTCTGGGTGGGCCAGTAGGTTGCTATTAGAATGACCTGCTCCTCGTCCTCCCTGACCTTGCACAAGGTCTGTGCAAGTAGGCTTACTGGGGAAAACACATATTTGTGTAGTCCAGAGGGCCAGATGTGTGCCAGCGCATCTATACCGAGGGGTGCATCGGTCAGGGCGTACCAAAGCGGGCAGTGGGAGGATTCCCGGGAATCAAATAGGTCTACCTGTGCTTGACCGAATCGACTCCAAATCAGCTGGACCAGCTGAGGGTGGAGTCTCCACTCTCCCCTGAGCGTAACCTGATGTGACAGCATGTCCACTGCAGTGTTGAGGTCGCCTGGGATGTGAGTGGCTTGTAGCAACTTGAGGCGCTGCTGACTCCAGAGGAGGAGACGGCGGGCGAGTTGTGACATGCAACGGGAACGTAGATCATCTTGATGGTTGATGTACGCTACCGTCGCTGTGTTGTCCATCCGGACCAACACGTGCTTGCCCTGGATCAATGGCTGGAACCTCCGCAGGGCGAGCAGTACTGCTAACAACTCTAGGCAGTTGATGTGCCAACGCAACTGCGGGCCAGTCCAGGAGCTGGCGGCTGTGTGCCCCTTGCATCCAGTGCCCCAGCCTGTCTTGGAGGCATCTGTTGTAACCACGATGCGCCTGAAGACCTGCTCTAGGGGAACCCCTGCCCGTAGAAATGCAAGATCGGTCCAAGGGCTAAAGAGGAGCACAAGGTCCCTGTGTGCGCACAGAAACTCTCGAGAGTGAGCTAGGATTAGCCAGTCATCGAGATAGTTGAGGATGCAGACACCCACTTCCCTTAGTGGGGCAAGGGCTGCCTCTGCGACCTTTGTGAAGATGTGAGGGGACAAGGACAGGCCGAGGGGGAGGACCTTGTACTGGTACACCTGGCCTTCGAATGCAAACCGCAGGAAGGGTCTGTGTCGAGGTAAGACCAAGATGTGGAAGTACACGTCCTTCAGGTCTACCGCCGCGAACCAATCTTGATGCCGGACGCTCATTAGAGTGTGTTTTTGCGTCAGCATCTTGGATGGGAGTCTGTGCAAAGCCTGGTTCAGTACTTGCAGGTCCAGGATTGGTCACAACCCACCGCCTTTCTTCGTTATGATGAAGTAAGGGCTGTAGAACCCTATCTTCATCTCGGCTGGAGGGACAGGCTCTATCGCACCCTTGTGCAGAAGGGTAGTGATCTCTGCACGCAAGGTAGCAGCGTTCTCGCCATGGAGCGCCATGCCTGCCAAAATGGGACAGTGGATGGTGGTTGTGACGACGGACGTGCGCACCGGATATGTGACCAAGGAGATGAGGGAACCATTCTTTTGTCAGGCTTTTGGGTGCCTCAACCTCCTGGGCATGTGGCGACAAATGATTCTCCTCCCGGCCCTCCACCGGGGGATGGAGTGGTCTGTCGACCAGCCCCAGAGATGTGGGTCTCTTCGCCCCTGGGTCGCCCGTTTCACTTTGAAGCCTTCCTCGAGTTCTTAGTGGCTGGCTACAAGACGGGTGGCGTCTGCTTCCTGCGGAGGGCTCCACGCTGGTGCCGGGCCATGGGGGCGGGCTGCGGCAGTGCCGGTGTTGTTGCTGCAGGAGAACGCCCTTTGGCGACGAGCAGACAGGGTGCGGGGTCTTAAGCCGTGCCGGGGCAGGATATGTTGTAAGGCCTCCGTCTGCTTCTTCACCGCCGAGAACTGCTGGGCAAAGTCCTCAACGGTGTCGCCAAACAGGTCAACCTGGGAAATGGGGGCGTCAAGGAACCATTCCTTGTCCGCCTCTCCCATCTTGACCAAGTTGAGCCAAAGGTGGCGCTCCTGGACCACCGGGGTGGATATCGCCTGCCCGTGAGACCGCGCTGTGACCTTCATCGCCCGGAGAGCGAGGTTGGTCACTGAGTGCAGTTCCTGCATCAATCCCGGGTCAGAACTACCCTCATGCAGTTCTTTTAGCACCTTGGCTTGGTGTACTTGCAGGAGAGTTATGGCGTGCAGGGCGGAGGTGGCTTGTCCAGCGGCACTGCAGGCCACAGTCGTCAGGGATGACATAAACCTACAGGCCCTGGACGAGAGTTTATCCACCTGGGGGATCACCGTATACCCCCTGGCCGCTCCAACATCGAGGGTAGTGAGAGCGGGGGAGCTGAAAGACCGGGACTGGGCAGTAAAAGGTGCCTCCCACGATCTTGTCAGCTCCTCATGCACTTCCGGGAAGAAAGGAACGGGGCGGGGCATGGCCGTGGGCGGTGCCCCGAGCCCAGGAACCAATCGTTGAGCCATGAGGGTTCAGGGGAGAGTGGAGGGCTCCAAATGAGCAAAATCTGTGCATCACCGATCCCCAGTGATCACCGCAAGAAGCATGCCGGTTAAAAATGTGTCTGAGTGTGGTCCGACTTCCTGTGTCATGCTGACATATGCCAAAAAACTCTTGCAATGCCAAGGAAGCCGTGCCAGGCGGCACAGTTACTCTTCCCCGACTGCGCTGACTAAAGGTATGATGGGAAATGACTTGCTGATGACACAGCGTAATGCTCATTGGCAACTGTGATGTTTCATTATTTTCTAAAATGTTAGATTTTTTATCTGTAATATCATGTTTTATGTGTATTAATGATCTGTGAATATTCCCAACACTCTGACAGTGCAATCTTTGAATGGGATATGTGATTTTTATTATATTTCTGAAATACCTAAAATATGTGTCTTATTAAACTAAAAATGGATGGAAAGACACGTCTTATTGACGTAAATTAAATAACAGGTACATTAAGTGTCTTTTTCATCATATTTATATTCATTTTAAAGCAACAGAATTTAAATTTCATTCTCTTTATCAGCAACAGCACATGAACGTATTTCACTCCTCCCCTCACTGCAGCCATCTACTCTCTTCTACTTTCAAGGCAAGGCGTTTGGCATGTCAAACAAAACTATTGTTTGCAGAGGTGGGTAGAGTAGCCAAAAACTGTACTCAATTAAAAGTACAATTACTTTAAAATATAATTACTCTAGTAGAAGTAAAAGTACTAACATAATTAATTACTTGAGTAAGAGTAAGAAAGTATCCAATTAAAAGAGAACTCATTACTCTCACAAATGACATAATGGACATTAACTCCCCTATATTCCATTACATAATACACGCTGAACATGTATTACAGAATTATTATTATTATTATTAATGGAAATTCTGTCATCATTCACCATCATGTTGTTCCAAACCAGTATGATTTTCTTTCTTCCATGCAACACAATAAGGAGATTTTAGACAGAATGTTAGCCTGAGTCACCATTTACTTTTAGTGAATGTGTTTTTTTCTCCATATTTTGAAAGTGAATGGTGACCTCTAACATCTTTTGTGTTCCACAGAATACAGAAGGTAACATGGGTTGGAACAACAAGAGGGTTGGGAAATGATGACAGAATATAAATTTATGGCTGAGCTTTAAAGGGATAGTTCACCCAAAAATTTAAACGATCTTACCATTTACTCAACCTCATGCCATCCCAGATATGTATGACTTCCTTTGTTCTGCAGAACACAAATTATGATTTTTAGAAGAATATTTCACCTCTGTAGGTCAGTACAATGCAAGTGAACGGGTGCCAAAATATTGATGCTCCAAAAAGCACATAAAGGAATCATAAAAGTATTTCATAAGACTCCAGTATTTAAATCCATATCTTCAGAAGTGTTACGATAGGTATAGGTGATATTTGTCATTTTCGCTAGAAATTCTCCTCCCTGCCCAGCAGGGGGCGATATGCAGAGAAGAATGTGAATCACCAAAAACAAAAGAAGAAGAATGTGAAAGTGATCTGTTTCTCATCCACACCTATCACATCGCTTCTGAAGATATTGATTTAACCACTGGAGTCTTATGGATTACTTTTATGCTGCCTTATGTGATTATTTTTAGCTTTAAAAGAAGCTAAGCTTTTTTTTATTTTTTTTATTTTTTTTTAAATTCTTCTAAAAATCTTCATTTGAGTTCAGCAGATGAAAGAAAGTCATACACATCTGGGATGGCACGAGGGTGAGTAAATGATGAGAGAATTAGCATTTTTGGGTGAACTATCCCTTTAAGGGCTCTTGTCAGACCTGGGTGAATTTGTCAATAAGAAGAGAGGTTTGGAAACATTTCAAACCCAGTCGCGGGACACTTGCTGTGTCTGAAACTGCCCCCTATCCACTATATAGTCCACTATTTCAGATGTACGGCATTTTGTAGGAGTGTCTGAATTCTGAGTGAGCCACTCGATCCCTACTTTTGCTCACTCATTCTTACCCACAGTACACTCTAATTTCGAGTGTACATTTGATGTACACTCGACGATGGTTAATTACCCATAATCCACCATGGGCAAGATCTACGAGCAGTTTACTGCTTTCACTCCTGCAATGTTTATTTCATGCTGAATGTATTAAATTACTTTTTGACAGATCATTTCTTGATTAAAATAACAACACATAGAGAGGCAAAACATATAGATACATTTTAAAATGTACTCTTTATTTATATTTATAAAGAATTTTGCCATTTGCTGAATAATTCTTTATGTACTAAATAATTCACTCAGGAATCTGCACACAGTGGAAATGATAATTCTGTGGATGATATAAATATTCAGTTATAACATGTCGTTTATGATAATTTGGTTGGATGAGGGCACTATGCGCCCAGAATTGGAGTTTAAAGATACTAAAGTACAACAAATAAATACAATAATGTACATTTGATAAAATGTGTTTACTCTTTATATTAACATATATATTAAAAATGACAAACAGAATGAAGATTTATTGTATTTAATATATTATTTAATAAGAATAACAAATAAGGCCCAAGTATTTTAAAAAGTTCATGTGACGTTGTTTCTGCGACAGTCCCAGAGCTCCAACACTCGATGTATACGTCAGAGTCTGAATTCTCTCACTCATTTTGATCGATTTCGGATTTCGGTTTTCGCAAAAAGCAGAGCAAAAGGCATTTACACTTAACCTGGATGTTTACATGGATTTATTCAGTTAATCAGCCTGAAGTAGCTGCGATAGTTGCCAGTACACCCGAAAGGGCGCGGGGTAAAAGCGTAAATACTGCTCATGACATGCGGGACGTGGGACAATGCGCACTAATATATTGCAGCACTGATTTAAAAATGTACACTTAAAAACTGATGTCTCAAGAGCACATATTTACAGAATCACCCTGAAAATGACCATCACCATGTCACAGAAAAGCCCGCGTTATCATTAGAGCCAGAACTTACCTCAAGGTGCTGCCTTAATTTGGAGTTTCAATTTTAATATTGAAATATCTGCTCATCATGATGTTAAATTAAGGCACTGCATGAGCTTTAAAGAGCTTGATGCTACAGCAGTGATAGATTCGGCTTGAGTGACAGTCTATGACAGCGTGCACAACTGTGTGAACTTCCGCTGTCGTAAAAGTCCCATTCAATAATCTCTCAATAAATTACGCATGAATTAAAATTAAACCCAGTAATGTAACGACAGGAATGCCGCCCATTGTAATGAAGTAAAAGTAAAAAAATTCATTAGAAATTTACTTGAGTGAGAGTAAAAAGTACCCACTTTTAATCCTACTCTAATATATATATATATATATATATATATATATATATATATATATATATATATATATATATATATATATATATTATTATTATTATTTTTATTTATTTATTTATTTATTTTTTCAAAAAAGTTATATAATGGAGTAAATGTAACACATTACTACCACCTCTGTTGATATGTACCTGTTTCTCCCGTTGTTTCTTGGTCTGTTCCGGAGATTGTGAATAAACAATGGAGCACACTTATGTAAACAAGGGATTTACTATTCATTCATTACAAGGTGTCACTAATGTTTGTGTTAATGTGAGTTATTTGCTTAATGTAAGTTTATTGTTATGTAAGGTTTTCATTGTGCTTCTGTTTACCTTTTTATGGTTTGTAAATGTCATGACTTTATGTGTTTAAGTATATTTTGGGGGGAATGTGTTTTTGGGAATTAGTGCTACCCTGTACAAATGGTTTGATCCATTATGGTTTGGTGGAAAAAGAGCCTATAGACCATTTCATGTACTGTTCATTGGTGACGTCAAATGATGTCATTGTTCCATGAACATTTCCTGCTTGTCAAAGCAGAGACGGGCCACTTCTATTAAAATAAATGGGAGAAATTGGAATGCCCAACAGCAGCCAGCAGTCAACTGATGTAGAAGGAAGTCCCACCTTACAGGTAAATTAGCCAATCACCTTTTAGATACAGTCAGACATCGCCTGTCAATCAATCGAGAATGCGCATGCTCATTAGCTATACAAAAGGGTAAAATTTAGTTTTTTAGAGTAATATGAGTTAAAGGCACACAATTTATTATACCAGTTGTGACGGAGCACACCCCTCCCGTGGATCATCTTCGCCCGCGGTGACTTTTCCCCATTTGGCGGCATGTGACGGGGCTCACCTGAACCCAATGAAGAGCCTCATCACTGCTGCCTTTAAACACCCGTTCGCGCCTCTCCTCAGGTGACCGGTCTCTACCTGCTGGTCCCGGAACGGAGCAGGGAGGGTCCGGTGCGAGTTAGATGCATCACTAGACCCTCACCCTGTAACTCTGGCGTGAGTCAGATGAGACGCCGGGGATTGGAGCATGCATCGTGGCCGACGGGCCAGGATGCCGGGCCGCTATTCCCCTCAAGTGCCGAGGCCCAGGGAAGCCTTTTAGGCACTATTTGACCTTCATAAAAATCTCTTTAAGTAAAGTTAACCACAGACATTATATTAGTCACAAATTGAAAACTGTTATTCTAAAAACACAATGAAACTACCATAAGGAACCCATGGTGAAATAGCCATCTGTATTAATTTAACGCCATGACTTAACAGCTCTATGGTTCTCTCATTAAATGCCTTTTAATGAATTTGCCCTATGATGAAATGATTGTGTTATGGAGAGGAGGGAAATGTTCTCTGTATTTTATCAACAAGTCACTGATTCTAAATTTAAGCACTAGCACAAGGTGTTTCATCTTTGCTACACAGAGAGCACTAAGCCTTGTTCCCCTGGCACTAATCCATAGCAGAAAACATCTTTTAGGGGATTAAAATCAAGGGGCAGAGTTGTGCTTGTCAGTAGGGGTACATGTTCTCTCTTTCCTCCCGCCCACTCGTTCTTTACCTAAGAATCCAAGTCTGAAGGGTCTCCTTAATGCAAGTTAACTGTTAAGCTTGTTATACTCCAGTCATGTGCTCCAAATGTATGACCTTTTCTGTGTGCACAAAGAGCAGAAGGCTTTTTGGTGTCACACTATTATGTTGAATATGTCTAAATCACAGATGTTGAATCTGCTAAATTATGTGTGGATATTTATCAATACATACTGTATATATCTGTAAATAACAGTGGGGGCTTTACATAATTAACAGTATGTCAAGACCACATCGCAGCCTGAATTTTGCTCGCAAGGCAGCAATGTATTAATAATTCTTAAACATAATAACTCCAAGTATAAAACTATGCAATTAATTCAGCCCAAACAGCAAATCTAAAGACAATGTACAGTAAATTAAGATTATTTTTTTTTTTACTTCCAGTTTTAACCATAAGTCAAGTAGTCATTTTTATTTGTGAAGCACTTTTCACAACACACATCATTTCAAAGCAACTTTACAGAAGTTTATGCTATAACAAAAAATGAAGCTCTAATGTTTGTATGTTTTCATTGTGTAGTTTGATAAAAAAAAAAAAAAAAAAAAAAAAAAAAAACTTGATTATAGATTATGACTTAAAAATAAAATACAGTATATATTATTTTCCTTCTGGCTAAAAAGGCTAAAAAGCATGAATGAAATGCCAATAATGGCAATAAAGCTTCCCTTAAAGTAAGAAAAAAAAGACACTATCATGTTAATTTTTCGTGCACAGTTCTAAAAAATAAAAAAAAAACTAAAAAAAAAAACTAATGCTGATTAACATGACAACTCAAATGTTTAATGTAGCTCTAATGCAGCATTTCATTTTCATAGAACCAAAGTCTACAACTTAAGCGTATCTAAATCTTCGGTATTTCTGGAAGCACTGGTGTTTCCTTAAGGAAATGCAAATCTATTGTTGTTATTCTGAATGACTTTGCCTGACTGCACATAATTTTAAGCTATTTTTGCCACAAATAAATGCACTTCCTATTACCACTAAAAATTCTCTTTCTTTTTTTTTCTGCTTTAACATTTTTGCTTTTGTACTATGGTTTACTCTTGAAATTCAGTACTGCAGCATTGTTGATATTGTTGGCTCCTGTATGAACATTTTCTTGTCATTTTCCTCATTTATAAGTGGAATTGGATAAAAGCATCTGCTTAATGAATAAATGCAAATATTTTTCATTGATCAACACACAGTATATTCCAAATTTACACCAATATGTCAAACAGTGTTACCATTTGAAAGTATGTAGAAAGCAATGTAGACAGTTCCCTATCTGTCACTCACTCGACATTGTGTCGATGTAGTGACACTAGGCGTCACTCTTGGGAGCCCGAAACACCTCTGGTCTTTGATAAAAGGCCAATGAAATTTGGCGAGTGGTATTTGCATACCACTCCCCTGGACATACGGGCAAAAAAGGAGGGGGTATGCAACCACTCATTCAGATTTTCTCTTCGGAGCCGAACGGTCGATACTCACTGAGCTGAATTCCCACGGCTGTTCGTTCACCTCTGCTGGATCTGATGGCGCGTTTCAGTGGCTTCTCCCCCCTCTGCACTGGTGCACTGCAGAGAACGCCCCTGGGCGCTTCGGCAGAAATAAAAGAGTATATTCTAAAAAGAGTATATTACTCTTTGTCTGCTTTGGTGGACAGCGGAAAGGAAGCGCTGTCTCCAAGCAGAGGATCGCCCACTGGCTCATTGATGCCATAACAATGGCATATCATGCCCAGGACGTGCTGCCCCCGGCAGGGCTATGAGCCCACTCTACCAGGGGTGTAGCAGCCTCCTGGGTCTTGATCAATGGCACCTCTCTAACAGACATTTGCAGAGAAGTGGGCTGGGCAACACCCAACACCTTTGTGAGGTTCTACAATCTCCGGGTGGAACTGGTTTTGTCCCGTGTAGTGGCACGCACAAGCAGGTAAGTCCAGGAGAGCTGGCCGGGTGTATCGCTTGCGCATAGCGCATTTCACCTCCCCTGAGCTGACGACGTGCACTGTTGACTCCCAGTAGTGTTCACAAACTGTGTTCCCTGGATGATTTCCTCCGAGCCCTGTGGCAGACGAGTTCGCGGAGAAACTCGCTGCCGGCTCAGTACATGTGCTAACTAAGCCATGTACTGGGGTAGGTGCTCCGCATGTGGTGGTTCCTCATAGGTAACCCCATGTGACGTATATCTTCTGCTAATTCGTTTCCCTGTTGGTAAACTGCGTCTTCCTTGGGCAGAGGCCCCTCTGCCCCAGTCACCATGTTTGTAGAAACTCCTCCCCCGTAGGGTAGGACCTACCATGGGACTTCTCCACATGACATACTTCCGGCAAAGTTCGGCAAGACCATGTGATGTATTTCCACTCAAAATACCCCCCCTCCCCCCCCCCATCCCTGGGCGGGGTGTGGTCTCCGCGGTATCTTCCCCTTGGGAGGGACACCCCCCCGACGTAGACCTGGTGGCCCCAGTTGGTTAATTCCTTTTTTTGGGGGGAGAGGGAAAAAAAAGAGGATAAGAGGCCACGACTGGGCTAGCCTGTCTCTATCTTTTGGGCAGTCGACTTGTCCCCAAAGGGCCATTCGACACTCATAACAGCATTGGGGGAGGTTATGTGTTGGCCTGGTGCGCTGGCTACGAGTCACAGAGTGGTCTGCCCGTCACACACCGCCAGTTCACGTAACACAGTTCAGCCTTGTGGCTTTTCGTATAGGGACCCCTAGTGTCACTACATCGACACAACGTTGAGTGAGTGACAGATAGGGAATGTCCTGGTTACTTGTGTAACCTCCGTTCCCTGATGGAGGGAACGAGACGTTGTGTCCCTCCTGCCACAACGCTGAACTACCCGCTGAAATGGCCGGGACCTTGTCTTGGCTCCTCAGCACAAAACCTGAATGAGTGGTTGCATACCAGCTCCTTTTATACCCTTATGTCCAGGGGAGTGGTATGCAAATACCACTTGCCAATTTTCATTGGCCTTTTATCAAAGACCAGAGGTGTTTCGGGCTCCCAAGAGTGACCCCTAGTGTCACTACATCGACACAACGTCTCGTTCCCTCCATCAGGGAACGGAGGTTACACAAGTAACCAAGACAGTTTGCATACACAGTCAGTTAGTCACACAGGTCTAAACCCCAACATTTTGGCCCCTCGTCGTGGCTTATTTGCTTTAGGGCAACTGCTCTCTGGAGATGTTCTCCTCATCCCTAAGATCTTTTGGTTGTATTAGCTTACCCCTCTGCCGGAACATAGCAGGCAGTCTCTCCCCTTGGGACTTCTGAGTGGGCATACATTTTATGCAGCAGGACCAAACCAGAGGTCAGAATCAGCAAGTTTTTTTTTTTCTGCTTACACCACATCAGCAGCCTAATCATTAGATTTCACCACAGCACCCAACATACCATCCCCATCTCTTTTCCTTTTTTTCCTGCACCTCTGTAGAGAGGCCATTCTTTCTTCTATCCTGCCCGTAATCCTCTTAAAATAAATGCTAGTGCAACCATGCTGTAACGTTGTGTACTGTGTGTCATGCCTTCAATTATGTTGATAAATGTGACTCTGGCTGTGACCGTGTTTTGTTACAGTGTGTTCATATTTTATAGCTCACACAGATACTCTCAAATCAGGGTAAATTATAACTTTTCTCTATTTTACTGCAACTAAGCTAGCCAAATAGTGTTACATCAGCACATTATACCAGCGCAAGAGCATCAGTGTAATAGTAGTATAGAATTGGCCAAACCAGAATGAGGCCATGAGGAGAGAGAGTGCAAAGATAATTTATCTTAGAGTTTAAGGGTTTTAATCTTAGTATGTCTTTGTTCTTTCAATGACATTAAGCAAGTTAAACTCCACTGAGAGCATTTGATGCCTTAATGATATTTTAGTGTTCAGTAAGGTTAGAAAATAGTCCTTAAGAAAAGCTCCCGCATCAAAGATAAAAATGTAGATTGTGATGGTGGGTTTGCAGTGCCAGCCTGGCATGGCTAATGTTGCAATTTGTCAGCTGCTTTGTGAAAGAGCCTTCTAAATGCTTTCAAAGTGAATGTATGATTAGTGCAAATTAATTCTGTGATAGCAAAAATTATATTTTTTCCCCTCAGTGGTAAGGTGTAATTACCTTTCCTGTTAATAAAAACCTATTACAGTTCCATTTAAATTATTGTTATTAAGATCATAAAATGTAACAGAACAGAACACTTCATTTCCAGCCCCTGATGGCTATGCTTGCATTTAATTTTCCCCTGCCCTCATCTTCTGTACTCAGTAGTCTCTATTTTGTCTATTAGGGATGTCAAATACCAGTACTTCAGTACTAAATCAATACTAAAATTAAAGAGATGTAGTGTAATGATTCCAGTTTTTCTATCATACATGTAGTATCAAATACGACTCATTATATGACTAATTTACACTTGCAGTATATGCACTTAATTTACACTTGAGTAGATGCAGCCTAATAAACTTGCAACTGTCTACTATGTTAATAAAATGTATTAATACAAAATTCTTAATAAATATAATATATATTAAAATATATTAAATAATCATACAGTGAGGACCAGTAATTAAAGTATTTGAATTTACATTACAATTACTTGAAAACATATACATTTTTTGGCTGTTGTATTGAAATTGGTGTTGAGAGTTGTCAAATTTCACTGTTATTGGTACTGGCTAGGGTTGTCACGATACCAAAATTTCAGTAGTCAGTACCAATACCAGTAAAATTCCATGATTCTCATTACCAATTTCAATACCACAAAAAAAAAAAAAAAAAAAAAAGAGAGAAAATTAATAATATAAATTAATTAATTAAAAAAATATAATAAATATATAATAAATACTACATTGTACTATACAGTAGTTAGATATTTCTGTCGCTATTATTATTTTCAATCGTTTATTTTGACTTGAAGGATTATCTGTTTGGTGATTTTGATGGTAGTTTCACACTTCCGGTTAAAACTTTGGATATATTAGTGTTCTGGGTTATATGGCCCAGTGTTATTAGTAAAGTGCAAATTTTTAACTGTCAGCCCTAATATATATATATATATATATATATATATATATATATATATATGTATATATATATATATATATATATATATATATATATATATATATATATATATATATATATATAAGGGATAATGTACAGTCAACCGGTTGTTATCGCACAATATACCCCGACAGAGTGATCAGGACCCCGACGCGAAGCAGCTGACTGTACATTATCCTGCTTATTATATGGCTACTAACCAAATAAATAATGGACATAAAATATTTAAATTATGTAATTTGAGAAGAAATAAATCGCTGAACATCTGAAATCAACCTCCAGTTTGCGTCGGAGTTCTGTTGGAGTTTACTTTGTAAAAATGACAGTCTGACTCCTCAGTATTTAGCCTATTACAAGACTACTTGCCAAAATAAATAAATAAATGGACATGAAACACTGATTGCGCTGAAATTATGTAATTATGTGAGAAGATATAAATCGCTGAACAGCTGAAATCCAGCTCCGGTTTACATCGGAGTTCTGTTGGTGTTTACTAGGGATGTGTGGAACAACAAATTTCACTGACGTTTAAATAAAAATTTTGGAGTCGACTAATCTAAAAAGAAACCAAGCTTCAGAAAACAGTCAAAAATATTTTTAAAATACTTAATCTATTCCAAATCCAACGCTAAATTTAGCTGAAAGGGGGCATTTATCTGCAACGTGATTGCCTTGCATTATCATTATTGAATGGTAAATACAGAACATGACACACGTTCACCTTTAGCGAATATAGGTTTATTTATTGAAAACATATTAGGGCTCTGGGTTATATGGCCCAGTGTTATTAGTAAAGCACAAATTGCTGCAATTTTCTAATTTAAATATACAGTCTGCAGGCGCTGTGTGCTTTACAGCAAATGTGCGCTCTCTTCTGTCTTCTACTACAACAAGCACAGCGCATGATGCTCACAGATTATGATGTTTTGATCAATCAGCGGCTTCACATTATCACATGTGTGCTGAGGCGCACAGCACAAACAGACTGTATCTGTTTAATTAAATCAGTGGTTTAATAATCACACTAGGAAATATCACTATTTTAATTTGATTAAATGTCCATTTCAGTGTAAAAAGAGAAACGGTACGTGCTCAAAAGCGTGTGAGCATTTGAAAACAGTCATCTGTTAGTCAAACAGTGTGCATGGAATGAATTAAAGGGATAGTTCACCCATTTTTGAAAATCATTATTTACTCGCCCTCATGATATCCCAGGTGTGTATGACTTTCGTTCTACACCAGAACACATCTGAAGAAAAGTAGAAAATTATCTTATCTCAGTAGGTCCTTAAAATGCAAGTGGATGGTAATCCGATTTTTGATGCTCCAAAAATCACTGACAGTCAGCATAAACGTTATAGATATGACTCCAGCAGTTAAATTAATGTGTTCTTAAGTGATATGACTGCTTTTGGTGCGAAAAAAATATAAATATTTAAGTACTTTTTAACTCTAAATCATCGCTTCCGGTGAGCTTCACGAGAGGGTGGGGTTTAAGTGGTCTCTCGTAAGATGTATTTGCGTTTCCATGATACAGAGATAATCTCACATTCTCCATGCGGTTGAGACATCCAGGATAAGCACACAGACGCACCATTGTGAGTAAAGAAACAGAAAAATACAGATCTAAACCAAAACAAACCAAGCTACTGTACAGCGTTCCTCTTCCTCACTTGTAAACAGCGCTGCTCTTCCGGTTGTGACTCACGTGCCTCAGTTCTTGCATGTTTCAAATGCCAGTGCAATTTTGTCACACGCGCTTACCGCTGCAGAACGGAAGCACAATTTAGAGTTAAATATAAGACTTAAATATGTATCTTTTTTGCACCAAAAATGATAGTGTCACTTTAGAAGAAGCTGGAATCATATGGATGACGTTTATGCTGACTTTATGCATGTCTTTGATTTTTGGATCTTCAAAAGAGAAATCTCCATTCACTTGCATTTTAAGGACCTACTGAGGTAAGATATTTTTATATTTTTCTTCAAATGTGTTCTGGTGAAGAAAGAAAGTCATACACACCTGGGATATCATGAGGGCGAGTAAATAATGAGAGAATTTTCATTTTTGGGTGAACTATCCCTTTAAGTCGGTGCTCGTACTACCGGTTCTGCAGAAACACTGGTATATTTTAATATCATCAACACTAGTGCATTTATTTGTCATTCAGGTCCAGCTACATTAAAACCACATGCCATTTTCCTATGACTCTCCTTCCTTTTGTTATCCTCCCCACTGAAAATGATTATGCAACCTGTAAAAATGTTAAATGAGTGGAGCTGTGGAGGTCACAGATACTGGATAAAGCCTGCATGAAGGCACAGGAAGTGTAGGGCAAATATGAAGTAGTTTTGTAAGGCACTTGGTTTAATTTAGCAGGTGGAGTTTACTCCCAGTCATCAAATCGCACCCACAGAGAAGCGCTGATGTGGCTGAAATGCTAGGAGACCTAAATAAGCTCAATCAACAGCAGCGATAATATTTCATATCCCCGGGCTCTCGTTTTGTTTTTTGTTCTTCTGCTACCTCCCGGACAGGAGAACATTTTTCAGCTGCTCTCATCACCCTGGCCGACCTCTCCAGAGTCACCCAGTCTCTCCATTATGTGATTCTTGGCTTACAGTCCAGAGAGCCGCAGAAAAACTAACAGGAAAAACCAGGACATGCCCTCACCAATTCTCCAACTCACATTGCTCCATGTAATGTCATGGCAGCATGAAAACAACCACCTGCTGGGGCAAATGTGCAAAATAGAAAGGGAAAAACTGCTGTACAGAAAGGTGTAGCTCATTAATCATGATCCCCAAAAAGGCTGAGACACTCACATGTGCATTAGCACAAGAAACAGCTAGAGCTGTGTGTGTGATGTGAGATGTGTGTGTGGCAAACTCTGTCATGGCCGATGGTGACTTTGAGGTAGAAAACCAGGAGAATTGTATATGTGTTTGTGTGTATGTCTGTGTGGCTTTCAAATCGCTTCTCTAGCCAGAGGCTATGTTGGTTAGTTACTGCACAGTAACAAGCCCTGTGGAACAGCCCTTTCAGTTTCCTGCATTCATTTTTGACATCTCTATGTATTTAAAGCCCCAGACCAAAAATATAGTTCTACATGATTTGCCTCATGTGGCAAGGAGAGGCAGTGCCTCGAGCGGATCATAAAGAGTCTGTGCATGTCGATGCCAAGGATAATGATAGACAATGTTTGTTTAAAAGGAAGCTTTTAAATAGTGGACATTTCTAGTTATTTACCCATGAGAACATTGGGCCCTTTTAGACATGCTTTCAATCAGTCTCTGGAATGGAGTAAAATTTCAGTTCTGTGTGGTGTCCTGATGTCGAAAGACTGGTGCAAATGAATAAACTTACCCTCCAGTAGGCACATATGCAAATCATTACAAATTTTCAAAAATAGGCAAGGCACATTAGCACATTCATTTTTTAATCACCTCACAGAGTATGACACATATACACACCTTTAATGGACAAAGCCACACATGGGCTTAAAAGAAGCATAAACTCACAGCAAAAACGACACCTCACTGTTAACCATCTGACAGTCAACTCCTAGTGTGTTTTTGCCACAGTGTGAAGAATGACTCCCCTCTAGTAAGTGGGTGGCTGAGAAAATGAGACCCTTTACAACCAACAGATCTGTGTTATTCCTCCAGCTGTCTGATAAATGATGCATGTAAAGACGGCCCTCATTCCCTACTGCTCTTCCACCTTGGGTATTTTGGCGTAGTGCTAGCATAGTGTGGAAAAATGTCAGAGCTTGCACTTTTTTTGCTCAGTTTCATCAGCACCTCAGAATTCAGTGAAGAATTTTTTTATGAGTTTACATTTGTTTTCTACAGTGGGTCTAGCAAAATATTGGCTCCTCAGAAGTGTCATGCATGTGCCCCCCTCAGATTTTTGAGCCAAGTGGATTTAAATGAAAAAAAAAAAGATAAGAAAAAAGAATAAATAAATAAACCAAATACAGATTGACTGAATGTTAGGAGGAAACAACTGGCCACAAGCTAGATAGGACTGGAGCAGCTGGTGCCTTTCTGCCAAAGTTTTACAAAGATGCACAAAATTGTGCAGTTCCCTATCTGTCACTCACTCGACATTGTGTCGATGTAGTGACACTAGGGGTCACTCTTGGGAGCCCGAGACACCTCTGGTCTTTGATAAAAGGCCAATGAAAATTGGCGAGTGGTATTTGCATGCCACTCCCCCGGACATACGGGTATAAAAGGAGCTGGTATGCAACCACTCATTCAGATTTTCTCTTCGGAGCCGAACGGTCACGCTCACTGAGCTGAATACTACTGTTCATTCACCTCTGCTGGATCTGACGGCGCATTTCAGTGGCTTCAACCCCCTCTGCACTGGTGCACTGCAGAGAATGCCCCTGGGCGCTTTGGCAGAAATAAAAGAGTATATTTCTCTAAAAGAGTATATTTCTCTAAAAGAGCGGCACACACGGAACGTCTTTTTAAAGACGCGTCTTTCTAAAGATGCTTTTCCGATTGTGTGTTATTCCTGGTTGCGCTCGTTATCTCTCGCCTTCTGACGGTCATGATCACTGTCTTTCGTGTCTGGGCACTGCTCACGTGGAGACAGCGTTCGTGGATGGTCATGTTCTCATTGCGAGGATATGTCCATGGCAACGTTGCGGTTGCGGCTCGCCTTCGTAAGAAAGCAAGCCACCCCAGAGGCTCCCCGCCTCGGTCCTTTTACCCACGAGTATGAGGCCAGCACGGCTAGCACTGGGGGTGATTTGTGGACCCCAATGGGACCGCCTCTGCCAGGTATACTCCCGTGGACCTCCCATTCCCCAGCACACTCGTCTGCCCCGATCGGGCTTCCAGATGAGTCTGCCGGCTCATCTCACGGTGAGTTCGACCTCTTATTCAGAGCCCGTGAAATTGATGAGCTCTCGAGCGCAGCATCGGAGAGCGGGCTCGTCCAGTTGGAGGCCTCGGCTGGCCTCCTCCCTTCGGGGACGATTGCCCAGTCACAGGCTGACGCAGAGATGATGACATGCTTTCCCAGGCAGCCACAAGCGTCGGCTAGAGTGGAACCCTCTGCTCTTCCCTGAACCCTCGCGGCTTGGTGATTGCTTCCTGGGATCGCGGCACCACTCAAAGCCACACCCCACCCCCATTCCTTTCTTCCCGGAAGTGCATGAATAGCTGACAAGGTCGCGGGAGGCACTTTTTACTGCCCTGTCCCGATCTTTTCAGCTTCCTCGCCCTCACTACCCTAGATGGTGGGGCGGCCAAGGTCTATTCGGCAATCCCCCGGTGGATAAAGGTGCTCGAGGTGCACCTATGCCTGCAGAGCGCTGCCACCTGGCGCGGGTGCCCAAAGCCCCAGTCCAAGGCCTGTAGGTTTACGTCGTCTCTGACGGCCAAGGCCTACAGTGCCACTGGACAAGCCACCTCCACCCTGCACACCATGGCTCTCCTGCAAGTCCGAGAGTCACTCTCTGAGCGACGGAGGTCACGGCGCGGTCTCTCGGGCGGACTATGGCCACACTAGTGGTCCAGGAGTGCCACCTTTGGCTCAACCTGGTCGAGATGGGCGAGGCAGACAAGACACGGTTCCTTGCTGCCCTCATTTCCCAGGCGGGCCTATTCGGCGACACCGTCGAGGACTTTAACCAGCAGTTCTCGATGGTGGAGCAGTAGACAGATGCTAGCCAGCATATCCTGCCCCGGCGCGGCTCAAGATCCCGCACCCTGTCTACTCATCGCCAAGGGCGTCCCCCTGCGGTGACTGCACCGGCTCCGCTGCAGCCTGCCCCTTCGGCCCGGCCCCAGCGTGAAGCCCACCACAGGAAGCAGAAGCCACCCATCTCGCGGCCGCCCAGAACCCGTGAAAGGCTTCTTGAAACGGGCGACCCAGGGACAACGAAACCCGCTGCTCTGGAGCTGGTAAGCAGATCTCTCCAACTTGTTGTTACCTTTTGCATTAAATGTGGCTGCAGTACTCAAGAGCTCAGCAAGAGCGGTTTCCTTGTCCCTGGGTCACATATCCGCTGTGCACGGCCGTCATCACGACCACTGTCCACCACTCTATTTGGCAGGTTTGGTGCTCCAGCGGCGGTCTCCCACCCCTGAGCGCCCAGCTGTGGCACAAATCTGCCCCCGATGTGACAGTCTCCACGGGTCCCCCGTCCCAGGCTGTTCTGGGGGTGGTCATAAGGAGCCAGGTAACTGCTTCGATGTCCTTTAAACTCAGCACGGCCACGACGTGGTGTGGCACCTCGAGCTCCGCCCTGCCGCGAGGCCCCACCAGCCGGTATGTCCGATGACATTGTCCCTTTGGTCCCCCTTGCGCGGAACTTGGACGCATGGCTTGCGCTTTCCAATCCGTCGCGAGGGCTGGTCCGGACTGTCTGATTCGGCTACGCGATTCACTTCGCCGGGCGTCCGCCCAGGTTCAGCGGTGTCCACTTCACCTTAGTGAAGGACAAAAATGCTGCTACCTTGCGTGGAATTCGCTACCCTCCTACGGAAGGGTGCAATAGAACCTGTCCCTCTAGCTGAGATGAAGGGTTTTTTCAGCCCCTACCTCATTGTACTGAAAAAAGGTGGTGGGTTGCAGCCAATCTTGGAACTGTGAGTACTGAACTAGGCTTTACACAGACTCCCGCTCAAGATGCTGATGCAAAAACGCATTCTGGCGAGCATCCGTCATCAAGATTGGTTCACGGCGGTAGACCTGAAGGATGCGTACTTCCACGTCTCGATCCTTCCTCGACACAGACCCTTCCTGCGGTTCGCGTTTTAGGGTCAGGCGTATCAGTACAAAGTCCTCCCTTTCGGCCTGTCCCTGTCTCCTCGCATCTTTACGAAGATCGCAGAGGCTGCCCTTGCCCCGATAAGGGAGGTGGGCATTCGCATTCTCAACAGGCTAATCCTAGCTCACTCTCGAGACATGTTGTGCGCACACAGGGACCTGGTGCTCTCACACCTCAGCCGACTAGGGCTTCAGGTCAACTGGGAAAAGAGCAAGCTCCTCCCGGTTCAGAGCATCTCTTTTCTCGGTTTGGAGTTGGACTCAGTCTCCTTGACGGCGCCTTACGAACGAGCGCGCCCAGTCGGTGCTGGCCTGTTTGAAGGCATTGAAACAGAGAACAGCGGTTCCACTGAAACTTTTTCAGAGGCTCCTGGGGCATATGGCGTCCTCGGCGGTGGCCACCCCGCTCGGGTTGATGCATATGAGGCCGCTTCAGCACTGGCTCCAGACTCGAGTCCTGAGATGGGCATGGTGCCACGGGACACATCGCGTGGCCATCACGCCGGTCTGTCACCTTCTTTTCAGCCCTTGGACCGACCTCTCGTTTCAACGAGCAGGTGTTCCTTTAGAACTGGTCTCCAGGCGTGTCGTGGTCATGACAGATGCCTCCAAATGGGGCTGGGGTGCTGTTTACAATGGGCACGCAGCCGCCTGCCTCCGGACGGGTCCGCGACTGCATTGGCACATCAACTGCCTCGAGTTGTTGGCAATTCTGCTCGCCCTGCGGAGGTTTCGGATGTTGATCCAGGGCAAGCACATGTTTGTTCAGACAGACAACATGATGATGGTAGCATATGTCAACCGCCAAGGCGGTCTGCGCTCTCGTTGTATGTCACAACTCGCCTGCCGTCTCCTCCTCTGGAGTCAGCAGCACTTCAAGTCGCTGCAAGCCACTCACATCCCGGGCAACCTCAACACTACAGCGGAGGCACTGTCACGACAGGTTACCCTCAGGGGAGAGTGGAGACTCCAGTGGTCTAGCTGATTGAAGTCGATTCGACAGGCACAGGTGCACCTGTTCGCCTCCCAAGAATCCTCCCCACTGCCCGCTCTGGTACGCCCTGACCGAGGCCCCCCTCGGCATAGACGCGCTGGCACACAGCTGGCCCCCTGGCATGCGCAAATATGCGTTTCCCCCAGTGAGCCTACTTACACAGACCCTGTGCAAGGTCAGGGGGGACGAGGAGCAGGTCGTCCTGGTAGCACCCTACTGGCCCACCCAGATGTGGTGCTCGGACCTCACGCTCCTCGCGACAGCTCCCACCTGGCAAATTCCCCTGAAGAAGGACCTTCTTTCTCAGGGACGGGGCACCATCTGGCACCCGCGCCCAGACCTCTGGAATCTCCATGTCTGGCCCCTGGACGGGATGCGGAAGACACGTCCTGTGGTGGTAGACACGATCACTCAGGCTGGGGCCCCCTCTACGAGGCGCCTGTATGCCTTTAACTAGCGTCTGTTTGCTAAGTGGTATTCTTCCCATTGGGAAGACCCCCAGAGATGTGCAGTCAGATCAGTGCTTTCCTTCCTGCAGGAGAGGTTGGAAGGGAGGCTGTCCCCTTCCACCTTGAAGATGTACGTTGCCGCCATAGCAGCACACCATGACACAGTCGATGGTAAGTCCTTAGGGAAGCACGACCTGATCATCAGTTTCCTAAGAGGTGCCAGGAGGCTGAATCCCTCCAGACCGTGCCTCGTTCCCTCATCGGACCTCTCTGTAGTTCTTCAGGGTCTACAGAGAGCCCCCTTTGAGCCTTTGCAATCAGCCGAGCTTAAGGCACTCTCTTTGAAGACTGCACTCCTGACTGCGCTCACTTCCATCAAGAGAGTAGGTGACCTGCAAGCGTTCTCTGTCAGCGAAACGTGCCTGGAATTCGGTCCAGATTACTCTCACGTGATCCTGAGACCCTGACCGGGCTATGTGCCCAAGGTTTCCACCACTCCTTTAGGGACCAGGTGGTGAACCTGCAAGCGCTGCTGGTGTGTCTGGTGCACGCTTTACGCATCTATTTGGATCGCACGCAGAGCTTTAGAATCTCTGAGCAGCTCTTTATCTGATTTGGTGCACAGCGGAAAGGAAGCATTGTCTCCAATCAGAGGATCGCCCACTGGCTCATTGACGCCATAACTATGGCATATATTGCCTAGGACATGCCGCCCCCGGTAGGGCTACAAGCCCATTCTACCAGGTGTGTAGTGGCTCCCTGGGCCCTGGCCAGGGGTGCCTCTCTAACAGACATTTGCAGAGCAGTGGGCTGGGCAACACCCAACACCTGTGCAAGGTTCTACAACCTCTGGGTGGAACCGGTTTCGTCCCAGGTAGTGGCACGCAACACAAGCAGATAAGCCCGGGATAGCTGGCCGGGTGTATCGCTTGCACATAGCGCTTTCCACCTCCCTTGGAGCTGAAGACGTGCGCCATTAATTCCTAGTAGTGTTCACAAACTTTGTTCCCTGGTTGACTTCCTCCAAGCCCTGTGGCAGTCAAGTTGTCGGAGAGACTCGCTGCTGGCCCAGTACACGCGCTAACTAAGAGCCCTGTTCTGGAGTAGGTGCTCAGCATGTGGCGGTTCCCTGTAAGGCTAACCCCATGCGATTATATATCTTCTGCTAATTCGTTTCCCTGTTGGCAAACTGCATCTTCCTTGGGCAGAGCCCCTCTGTCCCAGTCTCCATGTTTGTAGTAACTCCTCCCCCATTGGGCATGATCTACCTTGAAGACTCCCCATATGGTTGGAAAGACCATGTGACGTATTTTTCCACTTAAATACCCCCCCCTTTGGGTGAGGTGTGGTCTCCGCGGTGTCTTCCCCTTGAGAGGGACACCCCCCGACTAGACCTGGCGGTCCAGTCGGATAATACCCCTTCTTTTTTAGGGAGTGGAAAAAAGAAGGGGAAAAGAGGCCACGACTGGGTTAAGCCTGTCTCTATATTTTGGGTAGTCGACTTGTCCCCAAAAAGGGCCATTCGACACTCATAAATATGTTGGGGCAGGTTACTTGTCGACCTGGTGTGCTGGCTATGAGGCACACAGTAGTCTGCCCACCACACACCGCCAGTTCACATAACACAGTTCAGCCAGTTGTGGCGTTTCGTATAGGGACCCCTAGTGTCACTACATCGACACAACGCCGAGTGAGTGACAGATAGGGAACGTCATGGTTACTTGTGTAACCTCCGTTCCCTGATGGAGGGAACGAGACGTTGTGTCCCTCCTGCCACAAAGCTGAACTACCCGCTGAAATGGCCGGACCTTATATCGGATCCTCAGCATAAAACCTGAATGAGTGGTTGCATACCAGCTCCTTTTATACCCGTATGTCCAGGGGATTGGCATGCAAATACCACTTGCCAATTTTCATTGGCCTTTTATCAAAGACCAGAGGTGTCTCGGGCTCCCAAGAGTGACCCCTAGTGTCACTACATCGACACAATGTCTCGTTCCCTCCATCAGGGAACGGAGGTTACACAAATAACCATGACGTTTTCTTGCACAGTTCTTAAAATATGAATGTTTACTTTCAAACCTGAGGGTCCACAAGCGAATCAATGGTCCAAACTGTAGTATAATATCTGCATAGTGCAACAAGTAATGATGCTTTGCTTTCAGATTCTCATCAGAAAACAAAGTACTTCTTACAGAGACATATTCTTGTGTTAAAAACTTGAGGTAGCCAATCTCATTATGACTAATTTTGGGAGCACAAATCAGCTCAACCATTTCCTTCAGTTTAAGGCACAATTGCCAAACCTCACTATCCATGGGTTTTTTAATTTTACTTCCTACATAAATTGGTAAAAGCCTCAAGAGACACCAATTCTGTGCAGCAGAACCAACAAGTCGTCGGCCATCTGCTTTAACCGCACATGATGCATTGTGAGAGTCACTTCTTAAATGCCTGAACTGTACAAAGGCTCTATCTTGCTGTCTTTTTCTGCATATTGCTGCCCCCTTCCGCATATCGCGGCGCCATTCTGTGGCACGTTCTGCGTAACGCTGTGGCCCAGGCGGCCCCATTTTGCTGCCGGCCCACCGGGAAAAGTCCCGGTTCTCCCAATGACCAGTCCGCACCTGGTTGGAGTAGTTTTGAAGGACAGTAATTTACCGTTTAATGTTACAGTTGGTACCTGTAATGGGCACATAGATTAATTTACTGTAATTTATTTATTTGCGCTACATAAATTCCTAAAGATGCTCCTAATATTACAGTAAAATACTGTTCCTCGATATTACGGCAAAACACTGGTTATTTTACAGTTATTTACCCTGTAATTTACAGCAAGGTTTAACAGTGTGGCCTTATTTCAGTGACTTTCAAAAACTAAGCATAAACTTTATTTTCTCAAATATACAAACATGTACATATATGTTGTTCACATATTATTGTAGCCCAGTTTGTACTGAATACAGTGTTATCAGACTTAAGCCATTAATATGTTTTTAAGCAACTGAAAAAAGCACAAATATCAAGGCATGTCAAAACACCCTCAGACCCCAGAGGGTTAAGTCATTTACTTTTAAAAGGAGCATTAATAGATAAAAAACACATAACTATCTATGTTCAAATAAATTAGCAGAATGAATTATAAAAAATAAAAATAAAAACGCAATGGACAAAGAGGTTGTGTTTCTGGCATTTTAAAGTAGTTGCTAAGGTCCAACTGCTTCATCATTAATAGCATAGTTGAAAATATGACAAAAGCACATTTAATCATGGCCATGGAAGTATCTCACTCAAATATAATTTTCCTCTCAGAATAGATAAGTTGTGTACTCTATGTGTGTGCATATCTGGCCTCCCTGTACTTTATATGTGGAATACATGTCTTTTAGACTCCATTATAAGATACAAATGGTGATAATAACATTTAATGAACCCAGTTGCTCATAAGACGCTAGGAAACCCCATGCTGATCCCATAATTCTAATCTCTAGTGAAAACTCTCCACTCATTCTCTCTTCTGCTGTCTTCTTTTGAAGCAGAGTTCTTATTGCAGCCCTGAGCCCCTCACACTGGGTGACTGATAGTTAACTTCTCACTCTCAGTCCCTTCTTTTTTCTCTCTCTTTTTCTCCACCTCTTCAGGATACTAGGAAGAGCTCTATGCACTACTCTGAAAGTAAAAGTGTAATTTTACTTTTGGTATTGTTTAGTACACTTACTGCATGGAACATTAAAAGTCATGCTGTTACTCTTGACTCTCTAACTTGCAAGCATCGGGAGGGAAAAGAAGCATATCTGTCACTTGAAACTGAGTTTTGTGGCTTTCAGGCTTTGTAAAATCTACTGCAGGTAAAGATGGCTGGAGTTTTCAGAGAGCAGCTCTGACAGAGAGATTGCTGGATTTGCTGTTGGACTATTTCATGCTACAGTTTCTGGTTTTCATTATTGTGTCAATCTGGTTTTTATTCTCTGTGTCATTCAACTGTACACTGTTATTCTTTAATCCTTACCTCTTTAAAAGGCTTCATGTCTCCAGATATTTGCTATGTTCCTCACAATGCATCCAAATCACAAATTAATCCAGAGCTGACAAGGTTTTCTATTAATGACTTTCTCCTCCTTTAGTAAGGTTTTTAGATTGAAATGACCAAACATCTGTGGGAGTAGTAGTTTTGGGGTATTGATATTGCAAGTATGATTTTTATGCAGTTAAACATTTTAAATTCAATACTAAAGTTAAAAGAAATGTAGCAATTTGTCAATACGTGCTAGTTAATTCGTGAAAAAATTCAGCTTGACCTCATAAAAATGACATTACTTTGGCAAGATTTTTTTCAAAATGACAATACGTGGTTTGTTACACATTATCACAGCAGTTCTAAGGTAAAGTGTCCACTGTCCAACTTAATTGTTCTCCCAAACAGATTTTTTCAAGTTTAATCAAGTTTAAATCAATAAAACCTACCTCCCTACCCAAAAGCTTAAACCTTTAACCGATAGTGTCATTAAAGCAAATGTGAGATGAAAAACACAATTGCTAAAGCAACCATGACATTATGTGATGCTTCTATGACACTTTTGGCTTACGTTTCGACTGTTCTGGACTCGACCCTGGTACTTCGCATTGCATGTGCAATGCTCTATCAGTTGAGCTGCTGTACAATTTAATTGTGTTTGAATAAGCTTGTAAATGTAGTTGGTTATGTAATGCAAATGTTAAAATGTATCGCCTTACAAGTAATGCACTATAGTAAAAGTGTTATAACGCTATAAGGTTTTGTGTAGAACAGAGCGAAAAGTAAGTGTTTAGGAACTGATAATCTGCTGTTTTTGAAAACATTGTTGTAGTGCCTATAGTTTTCATTTCACCAGACCATGCCATGAAACACAGCAGAACCAGAAACTGCCACGATACATACAACAAACCACATATATTTATTTTTGCAAAAATGAAAGGCACAGTAACGTAATTCTATGAGGCCAAGTTGGAAATATTAATGTTATTGTCTCCTTTGAGGAGGTTTAAAGCATAGCAGTATGGTTGTAATTACTATCAAAATACTTTAAATGCTTTAGAGCAATTCAGTTAGAGAAAACAATAAAAGCAATCAAGTCTGTTTATCTCAATCAGCAGACGTATGTCTATATTTACAGTGGTAGTCTGTGAGGATATTTTCCAGTGAAGCAAATATGTAAATCTGTATTGAAAGTTCAAGCCAATAAAAGATTTCAGTAGGTTTAAAAACAATGTTTTATTGTATGTTTTTAATATTTTTTATTTTTTTTATTTGTTTTATTTTTTGCTGATTTTGCTCCAGTACACAGATGATCTCCTCCTTCTGATATCTTAGCATAGTACTGATAACTACTAATTTGTTATTTTAGTCTTTTTGATCACCAACCCAACACAGTAAACAGATGGAACAAATCACACAGTGCCATCTACAGACTATAATCAGTGTAAATATTTATAAATGAATGGACAGCCCCATTTCATGTATGGTAACATCTACTCACATAATATAGTATGTGTGGAAAACCTCCATCCTCCACTGCTTCACTGAGTTGAATTTATATATAATACTATTGTTCACCTGTTTTTAGATCCTCCAATAATTTTAATTTCATAGATATTTTGGAAAATTCACAAGCAGGCTTGATGACACATGCGATACTGAATGCTGATTGGCTTGAATAGGTTATCTCTATCTATATAATTATTGGTTATGAATGCAGATTGTGTAATTTAAATATCCATTTTGATTGGTCAGTTTGCTGATGTAATGTGACTGACTAGCGCATTACGTTAGCAACGTTAAAGACCCAGGCTCTCGTCCCACATTGAAACCGAGTAGTGATCACATTTGCATAAAACAGTGATGAGTGCAAATCGGAGGTTTAATTTTCACTCTAAGATTACTTTTTTACTCCACTGACGATTAGGTTTAGGTAAGAGCACATTTTACATGGAAACTGGAGTTGACACATGCCCTTGCATTCAAAAACACTTCCCGCATCTCCCACTGTTGTATAGAGCTAAAACAACGGCAGTTCTGACATGCACATGTGATCAACTGTGAACGAGAGTAAATTATGAAGTCACGGCATGCTGTACACCTAATTGTGTAGAAACATGAACAAATACTCAACTGTAACTGGTTGAGAACAGACCAAAATGTAACTGTAAATCTTGGCAGCTCCTTGGCGATCATGATTTCAAGCTCGATTACACTTCCTATAGCACCATCTAAGGTGCTTCTCATTTCTGAAATTCTGTGTCCTCCTGTCCTTTACTTGCTTCCTTTCCTAATTTCCTTGCTCCACCCTCTTCGGAAACAAGAAAAGAATGGAAGGCATGGAACGAGGATGGAGAAACTGAAGCAAGATGGATTTGTAAAATTATATGTCTTGCTCACTCAAGCGTGACTTCAAAGCGCCATCTCTGCGCAGCTGCATTACATCGGAGCGCTTGACATTACGCTGTTGAAACTTGATTTATTGATATTTTCATTATAAAACCTAATATTTAAAGATGCACAGTTAAAGTATGTGACAATTATGGTTTATTTAAACCGCAAAGGTGAAATAACCAGGCTCCCTCCTATCTCACCGACCTGCTCCATCACCACACTCCTTCCCGTAGCCTCTGCTCCTCTGATGCTAAATTAATGTCTACACCACTCAGGACCAAGCACCGCACCTGGGGCGACAGAGTATTCTCCATAGCTGCCCCCTCCCTCTGGAACTCTCTCCCTAAAAACATTCGAGACTGTTCCGATTTGTCCATGTTCAAATCATTACTCAAATCTCATCTTTTCAGGATTGCTTTTAATGTGTGATTAATGCTGTGTGTTATAGGTTTTATTGTATAGGTTTTATTATTATTTTTAACTCATGTAAAACATCTTTGAGTACCCTGAAAAGCTCTCTATAAATAAAATGTATTATTATTATTAATATTATTATTATTATTATTATTATTATTATTATTAATTAAAACTGTTGCGTCAGATGTAAAGGGGGAGGAGAATGTATGTGTGCATCAGATGCTTCGACCAAAAAGTAATCCGCATAGGATGCTCAAGCGTCCTCGGTAAGCTTCCTCTGTCCTCAATCCTCATCTCCTCGTGGTGCATTAAGCGAATTGATACGTCCTTCATGATGGCGGACTTTGATTGGTTTCCAGGTCACGGGCTGGAGGATGGAGGAGCGAGGAAACAAGGATGCAAAATGTAGGATATAAGAAACACCCTTAGTGTTCTGTGTAGAGGTCAACCGATATATCAGTGTTGCCTATTAATCGGCACTGATAACAGATTTCTGGAACTATCGGTTACCGGCAAAAATCCACACCGATAGTTTTTCCCCATTGCGTCCGATGCTGGAGCGGCTGGGAAGGGTCCGCTGTTGTTATACAGTATGAGAGCGGCCTCTAGAGGGGAAATAAAAACTATCACTTCACTGCTGCCTTGTGGTGTTTGTTTTGACGTGAGACTACACTCTGCATGGAGCGGAACACTTCAGATTCGGATTTAAAACATCAACAATGAAAAGGTATGAATACAGTACACTACAGTACACGTTGTCATATCATTATAAAGTAATTAATTTGTTGACTAGATACTGCATTAATAGAGAACAGCAGTATGTTTGCCGACAAGGCTGAGAGGAAGCTAACATTAAAGCTAACCTCAAGCGGTTAGTACAATGTGAAAAAAATACAAACAAGTCCTACCCAGATGTTTAAATGTCACGATTGTTACCATCTATTACCATCTATTTGCATTAGTTTATATCCAGCTGGTCACTTTTATGCATTCGTTAGCCAGCTAAGTTGCATATTTAAAGCTAGTGATGTAAGAAAGCATATTAATATCTTCATGCCAAGAGAAAAGTATAAACAAATCAGAAACGCCTCTGATTTCAATTACATTTTTTTATCCTCACTGTAATACGATGACTTCAGATCGATCACATTCTTGTGCTAAAAAATACTAGACAGCACAACAAATACAGTTTAACAGAAAGCAGGTGTCTCAATATGCTTTTAAAGTATATTATAATTAGACATCTAAAAAACAGTGCTCCTGCACGAGATGCTGAATAAACAAAAACAAAGGGAAACAAAGACGTTCATCTTTACATAGAAAAACAAATGGATGGTTGCAAAAGCGTTCGGTGTGAACAGCCCCTTATAGTTGGTGGAGGTCTTTGGCCATTGTGTCTTGTGTCTTATAAGCATTTCTCAGACTAAGCAATGAGTTGTTTAAATGCTTTGTCAGGAAAGATGTTCAACTTGGAAATATGTGTCTCAAGATCCTCACATTCGGTTCCCATCTGTTGTGTTCCATCTGTTTGAACAGTCCCTGGCCTGGGCTCATAGTCTGAGCTGCTTCACCACCGAGTTCAGCCGAATACCACTGCTATCTGTGAATATTGCTACTCTACATACAACTGTACTGAATAGAAAACAATGTGGTTTTTTTGCTTTTATTATGAAGCTTGAGTCTGGAGTAGTAGGAATCAGTGCAAGTGTAACACTGTGTGAACTATCTATTGAAGCATTTCCCCCTCTCATTTTACTTTTGACTTAACATTTGAGAATATGGACTGACTGAAATGTTTTATTTATTTTATGCACATTAGTTGAAAATGAAATGCTCTTTTTTAACAGCCAGTATAGGAATGCTCTATGCAATAATATAACAGTGCTGAATGGTTTATGTATTTATTGTGCCCTCTTGTGGACAAAGGAAACAACATCAATTTAAAAATCAGCTGACTTTAAAATGTGAATATTAGTTCATATATATTAATATTTATATATTTATTTCATTTAAAAAAGTACAATACATTTTCATGGTTTAGTCATACTGTTTATTTTTGTAATAAAATTCAGCACTATTTTACTTTTAAGTGTTATTTTTTCATTCAGTATCAATTTAAAAAAAATATTGGTTAATAAATCGGATTTCGGCAGGTACTGCTCAACTTAGTTATCGGTACCGTAAAATCCACTATCGATCAGCCTCTAGTTCTGTGCATGCGTCAGGCACTCGGAAGTGTAATCGAGCTTGAAATCATGATTGTGCCTAGAGAGTGCAATGGCAAATAAAGAAGAAGTTACATTTTGGTTTGTTCTCACCCAAGACCCAAGACCGATTAGATCGCTTGAGAAGACATTGATTAAACCACTGGAGTTGTATGGATTACTTTTATATTGCCTTTATGTGATATTTGGACCTTCAGATGTATGGACATACAGAGCTGAGATATTCTTCTAAAAATCTTCATTTGTGTTCTGCAGAAGAAAGTCATACACATCTGGAACGGCATGAGGGTGAGTAAATGATGAGAGAATGTTTGGGTGAACCATCCCTTTAAAATTTCTGACCATGAAGTATTTCCATTTTCTGGATCTGAGAGATAAAGAGATACAGATACAGGTCCAACCCTAATCTCTCAGAAAGCATTTTAACGGTAAAACACTGTAAAAATGCTACAATAAAAAAACATAAATTGGTTAATGAGTAGTTACCATAAAATAGACGTTACATTTAATTTAAAAATACAATACAAATAAAAATTAAATTTTTTAGATGTGAAAAGTATGATTTTCCCATATAATTAACGGTTAAATTTTAGATTATGTTTAACAAGAGAGTACATGTTTTTTACGGTAAATTATTGTTGAAATTACGGTAAAAAACAGTAATTGACCATTCCCAGAATTCCCTGCATGACCCATTACATTTCATTATATTTTAAGGGAATAGTTGTGTTTCTTCTTATTGTTAATATCAGTTATGTACTTTAGGTGTGTTCTGTGTTATATTTTATGTAATTTATTTAATGTTTATTGCATAATTTTATTTTTACATGTGTTACCCTGATGGTGTTATGTGTTTGTGTGAGTGGCACTGTCTCTACATGTTTATTGGTCCTTGCTCTTGGAAGGGCCACTATTGATGAACTTCATGTCATCATGTGCCCTTCTATAATTATTATGCCGATTAACAATACATTATAAAGTGAAAAGCAGATTTTTACAGTTTCAGAAGGTTATTATATTAAGTTTATCATTTAATAATATAAACGATGATACTGCACCATAAAATATACTGTAAAAACAGTTTTAAACTGTAAAATGTACAGGTTGTTCTGTAAAGTTGTTTATATTTTTACTGTATTTTTTACATAATTATTCTGGCAACCACAGCTGCCAGTTTTTTTTTTTTTTTTTTTTTTACAGTGCATGTATCCCTCTGCTACAGACACATAATCTACACTCAAATCAAGAACTCCCACCACACTGTATCTAAAGCCGCTTACAGCTGCTGTTGGATTATGGTCAATAAAACATTTAGTGAGCATGCATTTGACTGTGCTCTGTGTGTAAGTGTGTTTGCAGTTAAGTATTTGCTCATATATTCGCTTACATTTTGTTTAACAGTTTGCCATAGAGACTCGAAAATACAGGGCAGAATAATATTTTAGATGAGAGAGAGCAGGAGAGACAGAGATAGAGAGAAAGGATGAGAAGGACATAAAATATCCGGCTTAAGCTCACAAATGGTCTGGGTAGAAGATTGTCATTAAAGCTTGTGGTTTTTGACTGGAAGTGCGTTCTGCTCTGAAGTCAAAACCATGATAAATCCCTAAACAGTGAATAAGTCCTCTTCTCTACTACTGTCATCCTGTCAGTCTTGTCCTACTTTGTGTCTATAGGTTCTTTGAGAGGATAAAGTCTTATCTGAAAAAAAGTTTCTGTTTCACGTTCATCTGTAGGACTGCGATTTCTCCTCTTTTGGTACAAATGATGCAAAACTAATTAGAAAATATAAATTACTCTTTTGGTGTCCTTATCTCAAGGGTTTCTGTTGTTTTTGCCTACACATAGATATGTAAGAATGTCTGGAGTAAAAGTAACTAGTTTTGAACCAAACCTTGCTCCAACTACACCCAAATGCTTATAGACAGGCAAACACAAACAAAATTAATACACAAGAACAAGAAATAGAGAAACAATGGGGGAAATTCAGTAAACACCACTTTTATGTGCAGTATTTCAGTGCAAAAAACAGCATCTCATTCACTGATCACCTGAAATCAGCCATAACCAGGCACTAAATGTTCTGAAATTATTCTGATCTGTTTTAACATTAAGTCACTGTCATTCTTTCCAGTGCAAATATGCCTCTTTCTATATAAATTAGGTTCAGTATAGATTGTGCCTTATTCACAAAACTCAGCGCTGTTTGCAGAGCAGTTAGATTCATGCTATTACTGTCCACACAATGCATAAAATTACCCGGATGTGTTTTTGATCAGGCCGAATATCGACAATGCATCAGATACCAGAAGTCATAGCAGCACTATGGTGGCAGAGTTTCTTCGCTGTAAGTTCTCGAAAGTCTGACGGTTCGTGAGAGTCATCAGACTTTGTCAACATTTGTTGCTTTGTTTGGCATCATTTTAATAAAGTAATAAACACATGGAGGAAAGAGTAAACACTTTTTCTTTCAACATGTCACTAGTCCTGAAAATCCTCACTGGTGTGATGATAATAATGCTGTCACTGGTGTGATAATGCCAGTAGTTCTCTCACTGACAACAAATGTGCTGAGACGATCAATTGCACAACAGGAAGATCGCAGCACATCTCAAAGCTTGCAGTAGATGCGTTATAACTTCTAGTGTTCTTCAGAGTTCGTTTTTCCAAGGTAACATGTCAAGACTGTTCTTCTTAATGCAAGTCCATTCTCTGGATTCTTAGCATTGAGAATCAGCCATGATTTGCCTTTCTATTGGCTGCAAAGATTATTATTTAATTTAATAATTTATTAAAGGAATGTTCTGGTTTCAATACAAGTAAAGCTCAATCGACAGCATCTGTGGCATAATATTATTACCACAAAAATGTCCTTAAAAATTAAAAAAAAAAAAAAAATACATTTACAGAATGGCACTTAAAATGGAAGTGAATGGGGCCTGTCCATAAAATTCATTAAAATGCACACTGTTCACTGTTTCAAAAGTATAGCCACAGGACAAACATTGTGCATGCTAACATGATTTTAGTATGACAAAATCACTTACCTTATTGGTGTAAAGATATGTCTAATAATGCAACTTTGTTGCCATGATGATGCAACAGCGATAACGTAAGCGTGAGTAATTTTATCACACTAAAATAATGTATAATAGATATTTCCTCACACTAAAATCATGTTAACATGTATAATGTTTAGGTCTTATGGATATACTTTTGAAAGAGTGTGTGTTTTAACATTTATGGACTGGCCTCATTCACCTCCATTGTAAGAGCCTTTCTGTGTCTGCCATTTTTTCTTTTTTTCTTTCTTTCTTTCTTTCTTCCCCTTTTTTTATAAATGAGGGACGAGTCAAATTTGTTTTATGTGGTATTCAGCATTATGCCGCAAATGCTGATGGTTGAGCTTAACTTGTTTTTAACTGTTTTGAACATTCCTTTAAAATGAAATATTTAAATGTATTAATATAAATATTATTAAAGAAATTTTTCTTTACTTTTGTACTGTGTTGGGTCCCTATATATCAAAAGTTTAATCTGGGCCCTGAAGCAAAAACAGTTTAGAACCACTTCTCTTAGGTAATAACTTAATAGTTCGCTTTGCGTGCTAAAGGGGCTTTTAATAGCTAATTGACTGCTAATCAAAATAGGGTGTTACCAAATTAAATTTTTCATCATTTTCCTGACAAAGAGTAATACTGCAGCTCCTAAACTCTTTCTGCCAATAAATAATTAATGATCCCCTTGCCCATTTTCATATAACAAGCAATAAGTTTCCTACAATGCATGTCAGGTGCTATGTCAGAAGTGAAAAACTGATTAAATGCTGAAATCATAGTTGTGTGTTTGTGTGTGTTAATCTTCTTCACACACACACACACACACACACACACACCGACAGTAAAGTGAACATTTCAAACAGATGAGGAAGATAAATCTGTTGTTGCCATTTATCTATCCCACAATCTTTCTTTCATGACTTCCCAGATAATCATAAGCGAGTCACAGCACTGAATGTCTTTTGTCAGTTTTGATGCTGTCTGTGTACTCTTAAAGGCTGCCCCTGAGTTCTGTGGCTCATCCCATTGTATTAGTGGCTGTGAAAGTAATAAAAATAAAGGAAAAAAAAAAAAAAAAAGAAGTGAAAAAGTCAGCGAGCCTTCTATAAGCCTGTTAGCCACCAAATAAAACACAAAATATAGGGCTGCCTTTTCATCTACTCAAGAGCAGGGAACATTTAACAACAAGGGGGGGGGGGGGGGAGGCTCTGAAATGAAGACATATCTTATTTTTTGCCATCTCTAATCTGTTTACTTCTGTGTCCTCTGCTTTTGTCATGAGGGATCGATCCAAAGCTGCTTTTGTATTTATGTATCCTTTTCTCGGAAGGAGTACGAAGGGGGTTACCCAATCTAATTCCACCCGTGTGTAATATTCTGGGGAGCAATAATCATATTCAGCTCCAAGTTGATAATATCACACCACAAAAGAAAAGGCAATATCTCCCCATCATTCTATTCTTTTCCTTTATTTCTTTCCCACAAATTGACTTTTTTATTTAAAGAAATGAGAGCAGGAAAAGGTTGCCTGATAATGGCTGTGGGTGTGTCCATGATCCTATATCTTTCATCATTGCGGAAGAAGTTTTGTTTGGTGTATTGTGACATTGATCCATCAATTCAGTGAAACTTGAAATGTACAATGACTCACAAATACCATATTACCTTGAAGTATAATGACTGTGACTGCTGAGGGTGTAATGAGAAATAATCAAAGAATTTAACAAAGATATGAAATGTCCTTTATTGAATACTTTTGAAAATGGTCAACAAGCAACCACAAATAAAAGGCAGAAAATGATCCACCAAACTTGTTTGAAAAAAAGTTGGAAATGCTTGTTTCCTTGCTTGGAAATGCTGCTGCTTTTATCCTGAGGTGTTTTTTGAAGAAAAAAATAAAATAATAATAATAATAATTTACAAGATTATAAACCAACCATCTGAGAAAACACAAGACCCAAATGTGTGTATGTTTGCCAGTTAATTTAATTATATCACAAATTCTTAATTTCTTCCTCCAGACTGTGAAAGCCACGAAGCCTACACCAATATGTGCTCATCTCCAAGCCAAGACAAATTTGGGTTAAAACATACAAATACACACAAACACACACAACACACAAACAGCTCATCTCAGTAGTAGAATGAGTACGCTAACAATGATTTCAGACTACACACATATGCCCTTCGAACAGAACTGAAGAAGTTTAAACTTCTTACTGGCATAAATTTACTCAGTTAAACCGATTATTGTTATCTTCTGATCCTCTCCATTAAGCATGAATAATACTTTGTATTTCTTTTCTCTCATCTAATTGGTGCTAGCTTTTTATGTTTTCAAGTTACACTTTTGGAAGGATTTAATTTTTTTTCTAGCTGTAATGAATGGCTTAGGAAAGATCACAGTAATAACAGACACATCCTTTTACATTAAAAGTCACTTTGGTTTGTGTGACTTTAATCTCTCACAGTTATGTGGCAGCATCTTGCATCAAGGTGAAACATTTATCCTTTTCATTTATCAAACATTTATCAAGGTGAAACATTTATCCTTTTCATTTCATGTGTAAGAAATACTTCAAAAATTGTCTGTCCCCTAAATGAAAGGCAGTCTCCTTTGCCATATAGATCAGACAATCCTTTAAGGGTATTTCATTAAATACATTGAAGCAGAATATATTGTGGTTACATTAATGGCAATCAAAGACAATCAAAAAAACTAGCTATATGGATGATGATGATCTCTATTTGCTGCCCACATATCAAAGTGTCCTCTAATCAGTAAGACAGATGCAGAATTCTGCTATCTGTGATGTAGACTGGCATGCAGTTAAAGAGAAAGGCGCGTATGCTTTTACTGACTTGCCTCATTGGAATTCAATGGCATTGTTCTCCCATTTCAACGCTTTACTGTTTCCATGGCAACCCGAGGCATATTCAGAGGCAGGCAGTTAAAGATGCGCCTCTATCACAGACAGTGGCACCAGTTCCAGACAAAAAGAGAGCTGAGATAAAACATCCTACATATGTGCCTTAAGAGAGAATCTCAAGTCCTATAATATATCACAACTCCTGAGAGGGACAGAAAACACTTCTGTAACTACCTTCATGGGGCTGCTCTACCCAACAGGGCTTTTAGCTGTATAATATCACCAAAAAACAAAACAAAAACAGAAGCAAAGTGAATATAAACAAAAAAAAAAAAAAAAAAAAGTTTGTCTGAAAAACAGCCTAAACTAAGGTGTTCACCTAAGGTGGTTTGCTGGTCTTAGCTGGTGTCCCAGCCTGACCATGTGGGTAGTTCAGTCAGCTGACAAGTGCCCAAAACCCAACATAGTCTCACAACAACTTGTCATAATTTGTATAAGATGGTGAAATTCTACAATATAATACAACTTGGCTCGTACAAAAAGGTACGACTGGCATTCCCATTTAGATCAACCAATCACCAAACATAATTTCAAATGAATACAATACAGGCATCAAATTGTACCTAGACTCATATCCAACAAATGATATCCAACAAATTAAAATCATGGGAAGGTTTAGGGTTTGGGTTAGGGGTTGGATTTTATGGTTAGGTTTAGGTTTGGATTAAGGGTTAAATTTAGGAAAAATCATAATAACTTTTCTCTATAATTATTTTTCTCATAATTGTTTTTCTATATATCGTAGTAATTTATTATTTTATTTTTTTACAATTTTGTATGAGTCAACTCATATGATTTCTTAAGATTTTGCCATTTCAAACTACTATTACAATGAGAAAAAAAAAAAATACAAATACAAATACAAATACAAATACGAGACAGACTAACCATCTTGGCCAGGCTGATAGACCAGCTAACCACCTTGGATTAATTTACTTTTTTTTTCTTTCAGCAGGGCTTCTGGTAGAGTTTCCATTGCATCCAATGAAATGGATCTACATGTTGACAAAAGTTCCTTTCAGGACATTCTCTCTGATGATGTTCTCAGTCCAGTTTCTAAGATTAAAAACGAGGGTTAAATATTTGACTGTCTGGTTTGCACACACATATACAAAATGTCACTCTAAACCATTTTGCGGTCAAGAATTGATAAGGTGAGGTTGAAGAAAAATATATTTTGTCGTGGCTGATGATACCTCTTCTTTAACTTGGATTTAAAAGCTTGTCAAAGTATCAAAACTTTTGATGCACAATGTCAATTACGTCAATCATTGATTGATTCTTCAAAGGTGAGGCGTTCTTGGCACATCTCCAAAATGACAAAGCCGCTCTTTTTTACCTCAGCCTGACTGACGTTTCTAAGTACTTTTATTCTTTTTTTCTTTAAATGTGTTTCGCCCGGTTGCATCACCAAGATTCAAGGACTGATAAATGAATAATTATGTTAGAATTGTCAAAAAATGTCACCAGTAGTGTTGGTGAATGTATGTGTCTATGATAACATTAAAGAGTATGTGAGAGGAGGAGGTTGTTTCACCTTGTTTTGGGGACATGTTGTAAAAATCATACTTAAAGTAAAATGCTAAAAGCTCAAAGTACCTTAATATCCAGAATAATTTATTAAAACTGGAGTTGGAGAGTCAAATGCTGTCCAATTCCACAAGTACACTTAACCTCTCTCCATACTTCTACAATATGTCCACTACTGTGCTACACTTGAGCTTTACTCTGTCAGGTATACTGACATTAAACATGTCTGAGTATCATCAAATTCTGACAACTTTTCTATACAGAAAGAAATGTTTTTGATCAGACTTTATAAGGCCATGATCTTGGTGGAAAATACAACCTATAGCACACACAAACTGTCAGAAATAATAATAAAAAAAAAAAAAAGATTATGCTTACAGGCTTGTGGCTAACAGTGAATTGAGCAAATCACAAGGAAAAGATGTGCACACGCTCAACTGACAGTAACTTCCTACAAACTGGTTCTGCTTCATTGACTTCGAAAACAGGCTCCATTTATTGACTGGGCCTGGAAAAACAGAACGCCCCTCCTGAAGTTAATCAGTAGTGTGGCCCATCGGGAGCTTACCTTCCCTTCCCTTCCCTTCCCTCCCACTCCCATCTCCGTAATTTTTATGAGGCCACTGAATTTAGTTTCATGGATGGCTAATTTTTGTTTGTTTTGAATGGCATTTGCCGTACGTTGACCGGGATGCATAATTAGCACTATTTTCGAAGCCTGTTTACAAATGAGCTGAGTAATCCCTGTGACAGCATGCTAAGTTGTGCATCTCCTTTTCCCTGGTGCATACATTGGAGCAACAGGGCACACAGAGGCAAGCACAAGCAGAGTTTAGTGATAGTGGCTAAGCCATTGGCAGCAGGTTCCATAATGGTTACATAGTATACTATATACAATGTCAATACAGTTGTGCCCTTTTGCAATATTCAATATGTACCACATTTGTTTAACTTTTCATAAATGCAAGATGCATACAGTATGCATAGTGCATCAAAATGCATGCAAATCTATACATTTTAGAGATCATCTTTAAGCAGAGAAATTTCTCTTATGTGACTGGCATATTTCTTGAGCATTTTCTGTAAAATTTTCTCTCCAAGATACACAGTATCTTGTGATTTGTGTCTACATGATCACATTAAAAACCATCAATTCTTGTAAGAATGAGCCATCATACAGTTATATGCACAAAAAATCAGTCACATTTAAATTGTCTCTGAAAGGAAACTTGGGGAAATTACCAGCATCCTTCTTTCAAACCTTAACTAAAAAATCATATGGTTGCATTTACATTCATGTTCTTCGCAATCATTTTCTTACAAAAGCAACAAAGTGCACAAATCATGTTGATGGCAAATATCAATACAGGAAGCTGAGGACACATCATTAATGTTATGCAAAGAACATAATTCAATTCAAGAATGTTCCTAATGTTCTAGCTACTGATAGAGATGCAATGTTATAAAATTTGTGGTGGAAAAATATAAAGTAAGTGGCAACATTATGGATGTCATCAAGGTCAAACTCATAAAGATGGAGTTGTAGTAGTCTAGCTATGAAATGACTTGGATATCGATACTGATTACTAGTATAGAAAAGACCTTACTTTTCTTTATGCAATTATGAATGAATCAGTAGTTTGTTTTTGTTTTTTTACATGTGTCAAATGTTGCAGACAGATTAGAAGAATCAGTTTAGAATTAACAAAGAATACAAATGGAAATCGGTCCCACTGTAAATAAGGTGTCTTAACTACTATGTACTAACATTAAAATACATTTACATTTACATTTGTTCATTTGGCTGACGCTTTTATCCAAAGCGACTTACAAAAGAGGAATACATTATAAGCAAATCATCTTAAGGAGACAGTGGTACGAAAAGTGTCGATACATACAATGCAATGTAGTTATTGTGTAACTACATGTTGTATTCTTGCACATTCACATTTTCCGCTTCTGAGGTTGAGGTACAGGCAGGTTTAGGAGAAGGGGAAAGGTTAGGGTCAGGGTTTAGGGTAAGGTTTGGGGAAAGGTTAGGTTTGGGGTTAGGAATATGGTTAACAGTAACTACAGATGCAATTAAATTCAAGAACTTTAAATATAAGTACAATGCAAACACACATATGTAAATTTTTACATAAGTACTTTGTATCAAATGCTAAATTACATATTAGTTACAGACACCTAATCCAAAGTGGGTCCTGGAAATCTTATTAAACTATCAAATTTATATATATATATATATATATATATATATATATATATATATATATATATTTAGGCGGAGGAGCGAGGGCAGTGTAAAATGACAAACTGAAGTTTTGAGTTAGAAAAGAGTTTGACTACGCCACCCTAGGAATTTCATGCAGGAAAATGTTAATGAAAACACCAGATTTAACCAAACAGGTCAAACAAGTTCGTTCTACACATAGGGCAGGAGACGTGGGTCCAATTATAAAAACTGAGATTTTTATTTAGCACAAAAAAAATAACATTTATAAAATCAGTGTTCAAACCAGTACAGCAAGAACACCTAAAAGCACATGCAGTATTGGAATCCAGTCACAGAGTTCCCATTCACATATATATACTGTATATACACACACAATATAATTTACATATAAAAAGAGATGTTAGTCCATGACACAAAAATTAACTTTCAAATAGAAATCGTAACTACAGGGCTGAGGCTTACCGGCAGAAGGCAGGCTAGAGCAAGGGAACAATGGGTCCCAAGAAAACTCACACTCCACCACACAACCATGCACACAAATACACACACGCAATGAAGTCCGATATAGGTGACAAACACAGCATTTGGTGAGAGGGACACCATCACCAATGAAGGGAAAGAAAGCAAGCCTCTCTGCCTTGGGCACACAATTTTGTTTATTACAAAATAAATAAAATGACAAAACCAGTTGGCACCATACGAGTTGGCCCTTGTTATAAATACTGAGCAAGGCTTAAGCAGATCCTGTGCAAAAGCAGCAGTTTGGGCATAATATGTACACACAAATTACAGAGAAATTTACTCAAAAGCAAGCAAATGCAAGATGCTTACAAAATAAAGAATTCAAAATGTAAGAAAATAAAATACAAAACACATTGGAAAAAGCAGGGCAGGGAGATGGAAGTGTGTTCCCTGAGGGCAAAATACAGTGTTGAAACAAATAGCTGCAAACTCAATGAAGCTAAACTGGCTTCAAAGAAGAATACAAACCGCTGTAAGCAGAAGCCCAACCGGCACAGAATTCAAAGAAAACACAAAACATGAGCAATAGAAACAAAATAGAAACAAACAAGTCGGTTACTTGCATAGGGCAACCGGAGTTTTAGCCTCTGTGCCCCAGCAACAGAAACACGCCACTAGCCATACAAGGGTGCCTACAGAGAAGACCAACAACATAACAACAATATTTAACAACATAAAAACAAAAGACAAAACTAAAACTGAACAACAAAATAGACTTACATACAGAGAAGCTGATCGCTCATTTTACCATGGTTAGGGTCAACAGCAAGCGCGAAAAACGCAAATTAATGGGAACCCACAGACACCGGCTAGTTAAAACACAAAGCATAAACAGCTAAGCCCTGCTACGGCCTTAGGACACTAATGCTTAATTAAAAACACCCAATAAACATACCTGGCTGTAAGCAGGCAGTAGTTAACATACGGTGAAGCATAGGGACGTCTCCGAATCCCACTCTCAGGAGACTTAAATAACATAGCCGGACATGCCGGGAACCGGAAATGCTGGGACCCAGACCGTGATGCATTACCAGGTGACATGTACCAGCCTTAAATGGGTGGGCTGTGATGGCTTATAGGCTGTCAGCAATGTCATAATGACGTGACGCATGTCACTGAGACAGGGAGGGTTTAACCTGCCCTGCCACATATATGTGTATACAGTGCATCCGGAAAGTATTCACAGCACTTCACTTTTTCCACATTTTGTTATGTTACAGCCTTATTCCAAAATTGATTAAATTCATTATTTTCCTCAAAAGGCACACACCTGTCTATATAAGGTCCCACAGTTAACAGTACATGTCAGAGCGCAAACCAAGCCATGAAGTCCAAGGAATTGCCTGTAGACCTCCGAGACAGGATTGTATCGAGGCTCAGATCTGGGGAAAGGTACAGAAAAATTTCTGCAGCATCGAAGGTGCCAATGAGCACAATGGCCTCCATCATCCGTAAATGGAAGAAGTTTGGAACCACCAGGACTCTTCCTAGAGCTGGCCACCTGCCAAACTGAGCGATCGGGGGAGAAGGGCCTTAGTCATGGAGGTGACCAAGAACCCGATGGTCACTCTGACAGAGCTCCAGCATTTCTCTGTGGAGAGAGGAGAACCTTCCAGAAGAACAACCATCTCTGCAGCACTCCACCAATCAGGCCTGTATGGTAGAGTGGCCAGACAGAAGCCACTCCTCAGTAAAAGGCACATGACAGCCCGCCTGGAGTTTGCCAAAAGGCACCTGAAGGACACTCAGACCACGAGAAACAAAGATTGAACTCTTTGGCCTGAATGGCAAGCGTCATGTCTGGAGGAAACCAGGCACCGCTCATCACCTGGCCAATACCATCCCTACAGTGAAGCATTGTGGTGGCAGCATCATGCTGTGGGGATGTTTTTCAGCTGCAGGAACTGGGAGACTAGTCAGGATCAAGGGAAAGATGAATGCAGCAATGTACAGAGACATCCTTGATGAAAACCTGCTCCAGAGTGCTCTGGACCTCAGACTGGGGTGAAGGTTCATCTTCCAACAGGACAATGACCCTAAGCACACAGCCAAGATAACAAAGGAGTGGCTCCGGGACAACTCTGTGTATGTCCTTGAGTGGCCCAGCCAGAGCCCAGACTTGAACCCGATTGAACATCTCTGGAGAGATCTGAAAATGGCTGTGCACTGATGCTCCCCATCCAACCTGATGGAGCTTGAGAGGTCCTGCAAAGAAGAATGGGAGAAACTGCCCAAAAATAGGTGTGCCAAGCTTGTAGCATCATACTCAAAAAGACTTGAGGCTGTAATTGGTGCCAAAGGTGCTTCAACAAAGTGTTGAGCAAAGGCTGTGAATACTTATGTACATGTGATTTTTTTTTTCATTTTTTATTTTTAATAAATTTGCAAAGATTTCAAACAAACTTCTGTCACATTGACATTATGGGGTATTGTTTGTAGAATTTTGAGGAAAATAATGAATTTAATCCATTTTGGAATAAGGCTGTAACATAACAAAATGTGGAAAAAGTGAAGCGCTGTGAATACTTTCTGGATGCACTGTATGGTATATATATATATATATATATACTGTATATATTACTTGCCCTTATACAAACTTTATAAGAAACAATAAGCAATACATAACAAACAAACAATGGGTCCATGGAGTCTAAATTTATTTTACACTTCATTGCAGAAGCAGCATTAAAGCTTATTCGAATACAGCAACACAAAATGACTCACAAACTGCATCAGCACTGTAATATTGCCCTCGAAATTGCTTACAAGATTGCCAAATAAGGGGGTATTTACACATTTGCATTTTTACTGACTGAATACTGCAGCTATCCGATAATGAAAAGACCAAGTGTAAATGCTCTTCAAGATGAGACGTATACAGCAATCCAATAATTTCAACCACAACCGGAGGTGGTTTGAAATGCATATCAGACGTAGTGTAAATGCATCTGGTTTATCCAGCCATATAGGTAAACTTAACTCCTCTAAAATGGCCTCCCCAACGTCAGCATACGGAGAATGCCTTACATAACAGAGGTTACTGGGTGTTTGCATAGAGCTTGCATTAAAAACTTTAAATAATAACAAAATAAGAAATGAAGGCATGCTGTGCGAGAGACAGAACTTTCTCCTGCATTTATTCAATGCAGATCGCTGATGAAACTAATACTAACACTGACAAGCCCACCTGCAGTGCATGGATCTACAACAAGCCCTGAGAGGAAAAACACAATGTGCTCAAACACGGTGCAGAGTCGCTTGAACTCAAGTAATAAATAACTTATCAAAGGTTTTGCTGCCCGACATAAGCATCATCACAGATGGCTTTTGTGTATCTGTTTTGCGGAGACACAGTGAAGTGGCCATGTGTAAATGTAATGTGCATACCTAATCGAATTTCAGTCTGCAGATACCAAGTGTGAATACCCCCTAAGAAAAGTTGTGAGCAGACCATCCCTCCCCTACCCAAATATTATATTTGGCTAGATTAAAAAAAGAGTAACAAACTCTGTCATTTGTCTAAAACTTTTAATTCTGAGTAACCTCTGAATATTAGAATCTCAGTTTTAATTATTCAGCTTGTTTATCAGTATCTCCCCAGGATGGAATTTTTTTATTTTTTTTTGTCCTGATCTTAATCACTTAAATCACACCCTTGTGTAATCAGCCTGTAGATTTATTGCTTTATACTCTTCAATCACTTTCAGAGCCTGTGATGTGGCAATATATTATTCATTAAAGATGCCTAGTCGGATATACACAGAAAGAAACGTGTCTTGTTAACAGAGGCACCTGTCACCAGAGGGGGATCCTATTACAGGATCACTCTAATTTTAAAGCCACTGTCATGACATTTGGTAAATTATTTAAAAGTGCATGTGCCTGCTGAAGGTGTCAAATGCCATATCACCTCGTTTTATTTTGCCTGCTTATTTTCTTGCCAACTCAATCTGCCCCCGCTTTCTCTATTTTTTGTTTCCTCTTTTACTTTTTCACGCCCTGTCAAAAAATATTTTTTGTTCTCTTCTCTATGATTGCTATACCCCAAAGCAATATTGGAGATGTTTCAAATGCAATTTGGAGTGTTGGCCCCATTATTTTCATGTCCGTATTGATGTTATGTGTGCACACCACAGCAAGGTGAAAATGAGGTTTTTAGTTGGTCTTTGTCTGGCAATTGATCTTCCTCTGCTTAAAGAATTTAGACTTAGCATCATCTTGTTTTTTCCTCTCCTCTCACACTCTCTCAGATGCAATCCCCTTGTGAGGTATGTCAGAAAAAGTGAGGTGTCTCCCCCTCTGAGCCCCTAGAGCCTTTAATACCATTTTTAAACAGATTTGAGGCCTGGAAACAACAACTGTCTAAGATTATACTTATGCTTCACAATCACATCATCATACAGGCAATTTAAGGTCCGGTTATACTTCGATTTTGTGCGTACCGGATCAGATCGTGCCCGGCTGACGCGTTGCCTTTTTGAGTATACTCTTCTGACCCCGAGTGAATACGAACGTGTTCGACACATGCCCACTACACCTGCTTTGTGACTCTTTTGGTACAGTCAATGACTGTGATGATGCGCACAGATGAGGACCGCGTCCGCGGGTTGCGAAAATCTGGGCCGCACGTGAAATTTGCTTCACGCATACTGTGCGCAGAGCGATCAGCGACGAGGACAACCGAAGTATACTCAGGCCTTTACTGCACATTTTCTTTTTTTCCTTCCAATGTCAATGTATTATATAGATGTAAATATATCCATTATAGTTTCATGTATTCATGTCTTTTTATGTCAAATATTTACCCTGATCACATCCATACTTTTCTTGGATAGTCGTCATGTGAACAAACCAACCATCATGTTATGATTAGAAAAGGCAATGTTTTTTTAATTTTTTTATTTCTTGAATAAATAAATCTATCCCTACTGTGCTGTGTAGAAAAAGCAGGTAGAAAGCTTATCCAGCCATCTGAAGTCTACTGTTTTTATCATAAACTTTTGTAATTGGCAAGACACAACACAATTTGCATATTTGTCTCTGCAGCAAAGCTTGCAAAGCACAAAGATCGTCAAGAAACATGTGACACTTAACTTAGATCATTCATTTATAATGTTGTGACATAGATGAATGATAGTTATCTTGGATTTTTAAGTTACTGTTTACGATGGACAAGTCTTTTTCTTTTAAGAAAGTATCCTGATTTGCCATGGTCTCATTATTCTCTACAAGACATGTTCGACGTTCTTAATGTGGAGTCCAACTTAACATGAAAACTCTGTCATAATTAATTGTTATTTTCCAAATCCACATGACTTTCTTTCTTCTGTGGGACATAAAAGATGTTAGGCAGAATGTTATTATTACTAACAGCCTCAGTAACCAGACATTTTCATTGTATGAAAAAAAAAAAAAAAAAAAAAAAAAAAGATTAAATGAAAGTGAATGGTGACTGGGGATATTATTCACCCTAACATCTCCTTTTGTCTTATACTGTATGGAAGAAAGACCATGAGGGTGAGTAAATTATTACATAATTAATTTTTTTGGGTTATTTGTTCTTTTAATTGTTCAGTAAATGCTGCAAAAAAATAAAAAAAATAAAAAATACAAAAATACAAATAAATACAAATAATAAAATAATATAAAAAATACAAATAAAATAAAATAAAGTGTCCCACTGGAAAAGGAAATTCCTCAAACACCACCGCTCAATGATCAATCAAGCAATGGTTACATTTTGGTTAAATGGCTTTCAGCAAAGTAGTTCAACATATGCAAATAATAATGTTCAACTCAATTCACTGTGTTCAAAGTAGGGCTGAAATGATTAGTCAATGTTATCGACAATAAAAAATTGACAACAAAAATATTAGTTGTCGAATAGTCATTTGATCTCATTTTAACGTAACATGAGAGATGAAACTAATGATGGTGCACGAGAGGAGCACTTCAGCTCACGCCTGATTGAGGAGAGGAAGAAAACACAGTTCACAGTCCAGACGCACTCCAAACTTTCCAAACAGCTTAAGGTGATGTAGATCGCAAAGTGTGAGGAAATTATACAAAAATATAAATTAAAAAAATACAGAAGCACTCTCGTTGAGAAATAAAGTGGAGCCGGAGCTGCCATTCCGCTAAAGGAAAACTTGCATGCCGAGCGTCTTTAAAGGAAACACCACAGCATTATATATTTAATGCATCTTTTATTAAAGTTCAAATAATAAGGAAGCAGGTCGTGTAAACAGGGTTGGGGACTAACGGAATACATGTAACGTGATTACGTATTTAAAATACAAAATATAAGTAACTGTATTCCACTACAGTTACAATTTAAATAATTGGTAATTAGAATACAGTTACATTCAAAAAGTATTTTGATTACTGAAGAGATTCCTTTGCATTTCATTGTCATTTTTTTCGTTTAATATTAAGTCCTTTCAGATGGAAAACATTTATACATATAAATGATGCGATCCAAAGTGCATTTGAACAGCGGTGAAACACTTTCTTATGATGTGTTACATTCATACGAGCAGACAGAGAAGTACATTTGAAGTAAGTTTGGAGCAGAAGAAATAGAAATAAACCTTGTGTAAATTGTCAGCTTTACGCTAAGCTAAAATGCTATTTCTAGCCATTTTACATGCACGTTACCAAGCACGACCATATTTTTATATCAAGAAAATTTTAATTTTTGTATTGTTTTCCTGTAAAAATATCTGAAAATCCTTAAAACAAGATCAATTTGATTTATCTTGTTTTAGAAACAACATTGCATAAGATATTTAAGTTTTTCAGAGAATGTATTTTTAACATGTGTATTTTGTCTTACTGTTTATAGTGTTTATAGTCAAAACAAGTGAAAAAAAATTTACCAGTGCTGAAGTGTTTAGAATATGTTACTGACCTTGAGTAATCTAACAGAACACATTACAAATTACATTTTACAGCATTGTAATCTGTAGTGGAATACATTTCAAAAGTAACCCTCCCAACCATGCATGTAAATAAGTACAAACTCCGAAACTGGCATCTCATGTGCTGTCAGTGCCTCTTCTATGATTCGTGTGAAGTGACCCGATCTAAGGGAGAGAGACTGAAACTTCACATGGCTGATGTACACTCTGGGGCAGGGATGCTCATCCCTCGCGCGCACTTGCAACGTATTGAATCATAATACATGTGGCTGTGTGTATCTCATCGTGAAGAAAATCATCAATACGCAGTTTTATTAAGAAGAGAGAGTTTGTTTTCTATAAGTTAAAGATAAATAGGTGAGAGAGGGTAGTCTTCGCTCCATTCTACACTGCAACAAAATACGTTTTTGACTTGTTTTTGTTTTGGCTTGTTTTCCAATATAAATATATAAAACTCCTTTAAAACAATGCACATTTACTTTAGGAGCTATACTGCAGAAGAAAAATATGTTATCTAAGAATGTTGAATATAATATTATTTTTTTTAATATTTTTAAATATCTAGAAATCCTTAAAACAAGATACATTAATCTGAGAAGCAATATATAAGATATTTAGACATGCTTTCAGAGAATATATCTTGAATAAAAGTATATTTTGTATTTACTGTACTGGCAGAAGTAAAAACAAGTGAAAAAATACACTTATATACAAAGACACTTATTATTGTTTGTTCTTTCTCCTCCCCTTTCTTGGCAGCCACCAGCGACCCCTCTGTCCCTAGGCAGATGGTGGCGGCTGCTCCCCTGGTGGATGGCAGCAGCAAGGACTCCGCGACAGCGCATCCCTCCTCCTTCCTGGGTTTCGGCACCAATGTAACAGGTAAGGGATGGGCAAGGAGGAGGCTGGAACCGGGAGAACAGTCAACGTAAACTTTAATGACATAAACTCAACTTAAAACAACATAAAACACATAGACGCGCGCACACACACACACACACACACACACACACACACAGCAGCCGCATGTGGCCCTCCCTCTCCCAAACTGGTGCCTCCGGTGTGTGTCATGGCCCGGCCCCGCCCTCCTCCTCATCACAACACTTTATAACAATAGGATTTTTTGGGAGTTAATTTTTTTACTGAATTAAACTTAATAAAATCTATTATTACATTAATTCAGTGAATGTCATTTAGAGGTATTTTTAAAAGATGATTTTCAAATCAAAATCAAATCACATTTAGTGTCACACAGCCATATACACAAGTGCAATGGTGTGTGAAATTCTTGGGTGCAGTTCCGATCAATATAGCAGTCGTGACAGTGATGAGACATATACCAATTTACAATAACATCAAAGTAACACAACACAATTTAAAGTCTAATATACACATAATTACACACAACACAATATACAAATAATAACATACACTGTACAGTATACAATACGCACAATATAGATACACATTATTCAATAAAAATAAAAAAGTATATATAGTAGTATATATAGAATGTACAGTAGGCTGTATTGTACTGTATCGACATTCAGGCTGTCGGTTGATAGTAAGTTGTTAAGAGAAAATATATATAATATAATATAATTTATGACAGTCTGGTGTGAGATATAAGAGTAAGGTTTTTAGTATTTTAGTTAATAGTATTTTTGTCCACTTTATTGTTAGCAAGCACGTTTAATACAACCTTTTAAGTCAAGAAACAGGCTGAATAGTGAGTTAAGATCTATTGATTAATTGTTGCAATAATCACCCAAATAGTTGAATAATCATTCTAATAAACGTTAGATTAGTTGATTATCAAAATAATTGTTAGTTGCAGCCCTAGTTCAAAGGCAGGCTAATATCGTTAAAATAGAGATACTGTATAACAGTCATATATGCATAACTAATTTCAACAATTAACAATTGTATTTTCATAAATTAACATTTACCAAGATTAATAAATGCATTAAAAATATGTTGTTCATTGTTAGTAAATGCCCAGTAATGCATTATTTTGTTAATGTTAACAAATAGAACTTCACTGTAAAGTGTTATAAAAATATTTACAAATGTTTATATGTATGCATGCATGTATTGATCGATTATTGTACAAAGCAACCCACTGTTTTACTCAAATACTGTTTCTATTATGTTAAACATTTTTAACACTAAAGGAATCACATACAGAATTAGACTAACTTGTATTGGCACTAAGAGTAATTAGAAACTATTGTATTCACAAGGTGTTCCTTTGTGATCCGTGTGTACTGACTCATTTAAATCTTTATTATAATTTCTCATGATTAACTTTCTCCCAAGGCATCCTTATCACAGATAAACATGTATTCAATGTCTCATCTGAACCATATTGAATGGAAAGACTATTAGTGCTGAAGAGAGTGGTTTCTCATCATCTCTGGCAGAAAAAGGCCAGTTCCTGAAGAATACAACAGGGGGAAGTTCTACAGCTAACATGTCTGCATGATAATAGTATTCATGTAATTGCTGTTTGCTTCCTGCTGCTACACAAGATGTCCCAGCAGGGTTACTTTTGCTTTCTGCAGTTGCGCGAAACTGTTTATCAAGTACCTTGATGGTTAATAAGCTTGCCTGTCATAAAAATCAAGCGCACACAAACTGAAACTATCTAAACTGAACATGTTTAACTCAGATTGTTCGAACTCATTGTTCTTTCAGTAGAGTTGGCAAACATTTGTGAACAATTGAACTGCATTCACTATATAAAATAAAATCTGACAACAGTATCACATAATATCATTATACAGAGAGGAAAAGCACAAAACAAACTCAATCACTATATAAAGAGGTACACAGGGCATCTTCTCATCAGAAGTGCACCCTCAGAGTGGTGCAATGAAAAGAAATCAGGATCATCACAGTCTATTTGTCTCATGTGTACCTGAGTGCAATGCTTTCATCACTTCATTTGAGTGAGTAATAACTGACTTTTTCTGCCCCCACAATAAGAGCTATCACTGAAATGTGTGATAAGAGGAGTTAGGTGAGTTCATCTCTTTTCCCCTCTGTAACCTCCAGGACCCTGACTTGTGGTACCAGGCCCAGGAAACATAACAAAAGTGGCTCTGTTGCATCTCTGACCTGCAGCCCAGCTCTCCCCAGAGATCCACCTGAACATCGATCACAAGCTATATGACAAACAGGCAGAATGAGCTGCCTGGCAAGCAGGACCACTTCAAACAGGAGTCATTCTGTGTTTGTCAATTACTCACAATTACTGTGTTGAACTTGTTCATTTTCAAAATCCCCACCAACTGCGCATGATGAATTTTCAATAATGCTTTTGTAACTATTTATTTGCCAAACTCTTTATGATCACATTGGTGGAACTGGAGTCATGATTTCTCCTGTTTTACTCTGTGCGACGAGGAGGAGGGTGTGGCCGGGCCGTGATGGAGCACGGCCAGCGCTGATTCAACTGATCAGTGGGAGAGCGAGATATAGGGCAGCCGGAGACGCTGGATCGAGAGAGAGAGACGCACGTGGTTGCGCTGCATGTGTGTTTGTGTGTCCTTATGTTTTACGTTGTTTTAAGTTCATTTATACCATTAAACTTTACGTTGACTGTTCAGCTGGTTCCCGCCTCCTCCTTGCCCATCTTGAACTGCTTTACACTCGGTTACTGAGTTTGAGACATTGCACATATTTCTCATTCAAGACCCCATGAAATCAAAATAAGGCTTTTTCACACTGCATTTAACCCTGGGTTAATGTCTCTTTTAACCCTAGGTAAACTTGTAATGTTAAAAGAGGGTTAACTTCGCATTTTAGCCTACCATGTGTAGTGAATCACTGCTTCGGAGCAGAGTTTGCATCACTTTTGCAGGATTAAGCAGGATCACGGTGCAAAAGGTACACTGTAAGAAATTGCTGTAAATTTAAGGGAAATTTCACAGCAAATGTACTGTAAGTTTTACAGTATTTTCAATATTAAACAATTCATTGTAGGATATGTGACATTCAGATGCACAAAGCAGTATTTTAATGTTTATATATTTATATAAAACAGCACTATAAACAATTCACAGTTTTTTTAATGTGGAGAAAGAGAGACATTTCTTTCTCATCGTACATTCATTAATGTTAAAATATTTAATTACCTTACAAATCATATTATACACAATTCAGTTTTAACATTACTGTAGTGTAATAGTCATTTAAATATAACAGTTGTAAAAAATAATACAGTTTGTACTCTTAATATCAATGTAAAATCATTTTCCTGTAAATCAAGACACTTGAAAAAAAAACAACAACAAAAAAAAACTAACCAACCAATGCAGAAGGATATGCTAACCAAACATATCCTGCTGCATTTAGACGGGTCCGTCTGCGTCCTGCAAGACTACTACAAGACATGCCCACTACAAAGCATGCCCACTACACAACAGGCCCACTACCAGGCTAATTGGCTAGCTTGTGAGTTAACTGGAGAAAACCGAACAAAGAAATGTTTAATTTCACCATGCATTTGTATAATAATAATATGATATGTGATGGGATGTGCTTTTATTTAATTTATTTTTATTTAAGTCAAGCGTTTTTATTGTCAGCCCATCCATATACATGTTTACATAATAGGATAAAATAACAACCGTCATAAAATTTGACTGTATGAATCACAAAGATTGATGTGACTACTGTCTGCATTTTGCTTTCACAAATAAAGGAGGGGGAAAAAAACAAACATTTCAGGTAAAATTTCAGAGGTCTTTTGAAATTTTTGATCATTTCTTGAATTAAAACCACGGACAGTTTGTTTACGTTTGGCAAATTTATTTCCCAGTCTCTTTCTCCATCTTAATATTTTAAACGTTTTGAAATGTGGAACAGTCTCCATCTACACACACACACACTTCAACAGTTCAATTTTTCCCCTTATCTCAGACTGTCACAAAATTATGTATAGGAGCCTATTTAGTGAAGTCATCGTAATTCAGTATTTAAATCTATATATTTAATTAATAATCATTTCCCCTTTGAATGTTTACATATTTACACATGTACTATACATTTGAGTTATTTATTTTTTTGTTAGTTTGCATGCATAATCTGTACTGTTTAAAAGTTTTACACTGATTTTGCATTAAAGTCCCCGTGAAGTGCCTTGAAAAGCACAGCTTACTTTACACTGTTGATGTATTTCCTATTGAAACATGAAGTTGGGGCGGGACTTGTTGAACAGCTTATGCCATTTTTTTAAATAGCTAATAAGCACAGTCATACAGACACACACACACACACACACACACACACACACACACACACACACATTATTCTGTCCACCATGCTACTATTAGAGAGTGAAACTGTACAGAAACTGAGCGATCTCAACCTAGTTCGGCCACTTTTCCAATGACTTGAGATCTGAACAGTGATCAAACTTACCCTGTTACAAACAAAAACAGTGCATCACGGACTTCACTAATGACGAGGCAGGAGCTGTTGTGCAAGACATGAAGATTAATAAAACATTACAACATATCAATGTTTTGAATCGCACTACACCAAATAGAAAGAGCAAAGAACACTTACTTGTGACATACATCCCAAGAAACTTCTGAAATACAGCTGCATTAAATATAAACTCCAGACACTTTCATCACGTCTAACTCCCGCGAGTGCGTCCAATCAGAAGTAATAGTCCCTATGCCTTATTCCCTTCAAAGTCAAAAGTGTGTTATGAGACGTTATAAACAGCTCTATTCATATACGTTAATGTTATTAGATATGTAATTTATTTTTCTTTTCAAGTGCCTGTAAAAGTGCCTGTTGATTCTGATTCACAGTCTGCACAGTTTTCAATCAAATTACTGTGTAATTTAACAATTTATTTTACAAAAAACTACAGAAAAATATGTATTATGATGTCACTCTTCATACCAGCCCACATAAAAATATTATCCATTACGTTATGAGAATATTTAGCCAAAAACCGTGTCGTTCAAGGCAATCTCCCATTCATTCCAATGGGAAGACCTGCAGAGCCTGTCAGAGCGAGCAACTGTAACCAAGGGGGTTGGAGCTCAGCGAAGGGTCAATAAGGAGAGAGGAGTTGCACGTTTTTTGACCGTATCCATGCTTGTGTGATTAGGGAGTAATGTTTCTTACCTTTTTTGTTTTTGAGTAACAATTAACTGTAAAGAACACAAAGGATATAAAAGGAGACATTATTCAATGCAATTGTTTGGACGCACATCACAGGAGTCGACAAACCAAAAATTGTCCAACCAGAAGAAAGCTAATCATTTCTTTCTCATTTACATGGGAAACAATTAAGTGGAATGCATTAAAGAACAACATGAAATGACTTGTAAATCTTTTATCTTGTTCACTAACTGAATAAATAAAGGGTTCAAAGTAACATGTACATGCAGCATTATTACAACATACGGGTTATTGGAGTGGTCGCCTTTTTCTCATGTGAGTGTGTGCAAAGACGTGGTAATCTTTACAGAAATGGGAACGCGCATTCTGGAGAATGCACGTGAGGTAAAACACTCACAAAATTACAGTAAAGTAGTATTTAAACAGGAGCCGCCAGTAATATGACAGTAGTTCATATGAAACAGTACTACATTGAATTAGAGAAACAAAAGTAAGCATACTGTTTTTGGTAAACAGTACGTTGTTGTAAATTATAATAACAGTACCATACATTTTTTAATTTGTATTTTTTTTTTTTTTTTTTTTACTGTAATGTACTGGTGTCAGTGCTGCCAGTAATTTGCTGTAAATTAACAGGTACATTTATTTTACAGTGTATACAGTGTGAAACAATGCACTGATAAAATGTAACAAACAACCAATTCAGCAACAAACAACCAATCACAAATTGTCTCAGTGATTACCTCATTATATTTTAATGCTCTTTGTATAGTCACAGAAATATTCACGCACTGTCACCATCTAAGAGGAAGCCGCTTATTTATTTATTTTTTTTAATGCAAACCGTGATGGCAAATGTGTTAACTAAAGAATATTTTAGAAGATTTAAGACAGTCAAAGAGCATACGTGGAGACATACCCACAGACAGCAGTTCCATGGTGAAGTAGTTATTAAAACAGGTTACATACCCATTGCAAACTGTATTTGTCCGATCAGTTTTATTGACTTCATAAATACAAATACAGTAAATTTTCAGATGTACAGTGTGAAAAATCAGAAAATGAAAATCCAGAATTAATTACTAACCCAGGGTAAAGTATGAACACGTGCAAATCCATACTGCTCACTTAAATCTCTTTCTAAATACCATTTTAGTTTTTATTCAGTATAGCCTAGGACAGGGGTGTCAAACTCGGTTCCTGGAGGGCCACAGTCCAGCAGAGTTTAGCTCCAACCCTAATTAAACACACCTGAAGCAGCTAATCGAGGTCTTCAGGAGTGCATGAAGATTACAAGGAGGCATTCTGGAGCAGAACTGGAACTAAACTCTGCAGGGCTGCGGCCCTCCAGGAACTGAGTTTGACACCCCTGGCCTAGGACATGCTATTTGTTATTAATGTTGATTATAACTGGCATAAATGTTCAGTATTTACAGCCTGCGATGATATTATCATAAAACCCCTAGTATTTAACTATACGTTTTAAGAGCAGTAGAGCGACACTCTTCTCTTGAAAGGGTTTAGAACGACTTTGGAGTGGAAGAAAAAATCTCCTGAATGCATAATTCTCAAATAAGAAAATACAGCAGTATGCATGTGTTTTTGCACCATTGCACCACAGATGTATACTAAAACAAAATCTAAATTTCAAACCACAAATATCTTTATCATGGTAAAGTAAATGGCACTCGTGAAAGACATGGGAGTGAACCTCCAGTTATAAGTGACATAATGACATAACTTGGACATAAAGACATTATCTGTATATGTATATGTTGCAATGGCAAAATAATCTGTAACTATTAGAATATAACTGGATGTGGGCGGAGCTTAAACTGGAAGTTTATCAAAACTTAATGAAAAAAACATTTTTAAATGTAACTCTATTCTATTTATTTTTTTCCATATGTCCCGTCTTCATAAATACATTAAATTATTTTTTTCTTTTATTCTTTTTAGGATAATTATATATATATATATATATATATATATATATATATATATATATATATATATATATATATATATATATATATATACATATATATATATTTTTTTTTAATTTTTTTTATTTATTTATTTATTTTTTTTGCACGCAGAACAGCACATTGTTCACTCTGAAGCACACATAAACCATTTAGGCTATTAATTACTGATGGTGTTAACAACTTAGTCATCCTTTGCTGTGACAGGGAATGTTAACAACAATTAAAGTGTGTATTAACAATTTTTGGTTATCCTCTGTTTAATCAGGGAAGGTTAACAACAGTTATGGATGGTGTTAACAATTTAATAGTCTTTTTCTTCTTATTCATTTTAAATTCTTTCACATTTATTTTATTATTTTTTTATTTCATGTTCTTAATTGGTTTTTATTTTTTTATTTATCTTGTATTTTCTATAAAATTTATATGTAAAGCACTTTGAATTGCCATTGTGTATGAAATGTGCTATATAAATAAACTTGCCTTGCCTAAATAAAACTGTTGTTAACCTTCACTGATTAAACAGAGGATAACCAAAAATTATAAACACAGTGAGAAAAAATTATTTAAAAATAAAATAAAAATAATAAAATAGAATAATTAAAATGAAAGAAAGACAAAAGCAAAATGATTCAGTGAAATCAATATGTGCAGCACAATGCTCAGTCAGAAAATGCACAGCTAAACAGATGTGTTTTCAGTCTGGATTTAAATGTAGCTACTGTTGGGGCACATCTAACCTCTTCTAAAAGCTGGTTCCAGCTGCGGGTGGCATAATAGCTAAACGCTGTCTCACCTTGTTTTTAGTGAACCCTCTGTATGTCTAACTGACTTGATCCTAATGATCTGAGAGGTCTGTTAGGTTTATATTCAATAAGCATTTCTGAAATGTTTTCAGGTCCTAGGCTATTGAGTGATTTATAAACAAGTAATATTTAATCACAGCCTTTTGTGGTTTAATAATCGCATGAAACTATATTACTATTTTGATGTTATTTTGGTTAATTGTGCAGCCCTGAAGGATCATGAAATATATATATATATATATATGAAAAGCTTATTAAAATCATTGCAATATTACTTCATTTCATATCACCAGTGAAATCATTGCAATGATATTACAGCCCTACACAGCCCTGCAGTCTATGCTTGTTCTTTTCAGGGGGATGAAACAAACCTGGGGAAGGACCAAACAATTGAACCAAGTGTAAAAGCACCCTTAGAAAGAAATCACTTCACCACTCCCTCACCTCACACACTACCTGCTAGCCTCGCCTGCTTGAGGAGCAAGTGAGAAACAGTTACATGTCCTTGTATGTCTCACTTTAAAGGTTTTAAACATTAACATTTCAAAAAGTGGAAAATGTGCATAATGTAGTATCTTTCTGAGACGTGCACAATAAACGGAGACTGCAACGCAGCCATCTGATATAAACTTAAGACCGTATGTATTTTCAATCATAAAGTTTACACTTTAGTCAAATTAAGTTCACAGACTCATTATTGCATTGTAAATGTATGTGTTTATTTAAAATATCGCTCTACACCTGTGCTTGTTGTTGGATAATCAGTCTTTTGAATATTTTGTATCTTATTTGGTAGAATTCGTTATTTGTTTTGAAGTCATTATTTGTGCCTTTCCGAATAAGGTATTCGGCTTCAGGCACATTTCTAGTAGGTTGGCTCAGACATTTTTGAGTGTGCTATGAAGTTTGCACATGTTTTTATAGATGCAAACCTTTTGTAAGTCAGGACCAAAGTGTTAGGAAAAATATATTTATAACTTTCTATATATCAATTTTATTTTAATCAAAGGCCTTTATTTCTATTTCTGCCAACACCAACACATATCCAGTCCCAATCCACCACCTATCCCCTGCTCTCTTTTTCCCCTTGCCACTGAGTGGCAGTTTAGAGGATGGACCTCATGCTTGCAGATGGGCTCCTCAGTGAGAGTGCTCAGACAAGGGCTCCCCAGTGGATCTACCAATTAGCCTAGGCCTCTGGAGCTGGTGCTGTGAAAAAAAGGCAGTCCACAGAACAGAGGAGCTCTTTTTTAGTACCTGAAGGACTTTGAGTTATCCTGCAAGAGCACCCACCCTCCACCCCATACCCCCATACTTATAAGGTCTTTATGGTGGAAGGAGGGGCTGAAAAGAAAGATGAAACACAATGCCTTCAGATTTGTCTTTCTGCACTGTAGATTGTTGCAGTTGAAGTGCCTTCAATAGACTTTTGCCATGCGCAGCATTTTTCCTGGATCACATGAAACATCTTTGTTCTTTTGAGAAGTTGCTGCCAATCGTCCATTTATTCCAAAGTTTTATGAAAGCAACATTTAGGTGCTTAACCTTACCCACATGGAACTTGTTGGCAACTTCACAGAACAGCAAAGGTCTGCTTTTACTATCTTCAAATAGTGATCAGCATAGAAGGAAGCAATCTAATGTAGGAGTGACATAGCGGGGGTGAGGTTTGGCAAAACTCAAGTAGACAATGACTGAGAGGTTTGATTGCTGTGATTAGCAGCAGGAGCAGAAAAAAAGGAAACAGCTGGACTGTGCAGATACTGTTTCTGCAAGCCTCAACCTATCTCTAAAGGGTACACAACACGAGTTTGATTTATGGTACATGTCACACACCAAGTGGCCATTATTCCCAGTGAATGGCCCAAGCATCATGGGAGGAAATATGTCCATAATGCAGCTTTTCACAGGTAAACTGGAGAAAAGTAGAGAATGATTTGTTTTTTCTTTTAATCCATTTCCTTCCTGTGAAATTAATTTTGATGAACTGTCCCTTGCTGCCTTTCCAGTGTTATGTATTTTGTTAATGTGTTTGTTCAGATGTGCCGTAAATTATGGGAGACATGAATAGAAGCCCATCTTTTTTCTCTTTTCACCACTTACAATTTGGATCATGATTAATTTCCAGATACATCTCCTCTTTTTTGCTGATCTTCCTGGGCATGGTCCCTACAATGCTTGTTTTCCTATTTATGTGACAAGCCAGCAGTTCACAACAAGGAGGTGTCAGAAGTAATTAATAGGACCTATTCAGACTTGCCCTAATGGAGAGAGAGAGGGAGAGTTGGAGCATGAACAGCCTTTTAACGCTTAATGTAAGTGAGACTACAAACACTTTGTTGTTTTTTGTTCCTTTACACCTACTTCTTTTTTCCTTTCTGTTCAAGAAGTTTCAAAAAGTGATCTAAAGAACAGTAATTAAAACAATGAACTTTGTAACACACAAAACATTCTGCTCCGAAAGAGACACTGAGTTTGCCTCAGACAAATTGTAAATGGGTAACAATAAGTAAGTCTAAATGCATCACATGAAATCATGAACAATAACATCATAAAATTCATTTCTACATTCACTGCATTGGTCTGTTTTAATGAGTATTTTCACCCTGGCACCCCATAAAATATACACTGATACATAAAGTCTCTTTGAGTGATTTAACTTTTTCATGAGTAGTGTCTAAATTCCTCTGCAGGAATGTTATTTTTGCACATGACACTGCAAATAGAGGGGGGTAGAGTGTAAACGAGTATTTTTTTTAATTTATTATTTTATTAAAATTTTTGATTTCTTGTCATTAAAAAAAAATAAAAAAAAAATAAAAAAAAACTTTATATACTATAGTAAACATGTGAACAAATGTGTTACGTCTGCTGTACTGTTTTTGTTTGATTTATTTCATTTTTATATCCGCAAAAAACAAATGAACAAATAATATCAGCAGTCCGGTTTGCCTATACACTGTTTACATCTCAGGCATTGTGTGTGTGGTGGGTTTGTGTGGTTTACGAGGACATTTTTTAGGTTACAAACTTGTAATTACAAGGGTATTATGCCATAAATGTGGTTTATGAGGACATTTCTAGTGTCCCCATAATTCAAATTGCTTAAAAAAAACATACTAAACGATGTTTTTTTGAAAATGTAAAAATGCAGAAAGTTTTTTTGTGAGGGTTAGGTTTAGGGGATAGAATCTATAGTTCGTACAGTATAAAAATAATTATGTCTATGGAGAGTCCTCATATGGATAGCCGCACCATGTGTGTGTGTGTGTGTGTGTGTGTGTGTGTGTGACAAGCGCTAATGTAAACAGACTTGGCTGCATGCATGGATAATCGCGCTCGATCAGCATCTGTGAGTATATGAGTTTTGAACTTTTATTGTGGTGCTTTTCTGATAGTTTGGCTGTATGTTTCAGAAAACAAATGTATTATATGCCTGAAAAGACTGTTTGAGTTGCTGTTTTTGTAAATGAACCACATCTGTACCTAATAAGTAGATGTGGCTGTGTGCATGGGAAGATCGCCTTTTGATGTATTGACTGTGTATATAAGAGCTGTAATCTTTTTATTGTGGTACTTTGGTGAAAAGTTGGATGTACAGTATGTAAACATGTCAACCTTAAGTACCTTTATAATTTACCAGAGCTTGGGTGGGATTGGACATTAGAAATTTTATAGGTTCCACAATGGAGACAAAATTGTTGTTTAATATTATAGAAGATTTATGACCTCTCTTTCCTACTGTAATCTATTCTGGGTTTAGCCTACTGTTTTATTGGCCATTCTACTGTTCCAAGTGTGCTTTGCATAAAATGTAAATAATAATAATAAAAAAGAAAACAATACGTAAAAAAAAAAAAACAATAAAAAAAAAAAAAAAAAGGTTTAACAAAATGTTGCTTATACCAGATGACTAATATGCTAGCATTAGCTCCAAGGTCCAATTTTAAAGTAGCAGGCAACTGAAAACTATTAGGCTAATACTTAGACATGAAAACATAAAAAGGCCAGGCTATGCCACCCACATTCCTAAAATAAGCAGTTATACTTAAATGCATAATGTTATGAAGCTGTGGACATTCAATTGACCCTTCAGTCTAAAATATGCTAAAGCACTTTCAACACACAGTAAATGGTCTTTTACTGCAGCACAGTAGAAAGACCCAATCCTGACTGGAAGCCTTACCAGGCAACTGCACCGAAGAAAGGAGCTGTTGAGTGTATTCTTGTGAAGCCACCTGAAAACTTGAAAGACTAACCTATCATAAAGAACATATACAATAGCTGTTGTTGTTACATTCTACTCAAGGAATCTTTAGAAACAATTATAAAAAAGCTACCAAACTTGGTCTATGAATAATATTAAAATGAGTGTCATCATTCAAGACAACAGACTTCTAAGATATCATGCCTTATGCTATTTATTTTAAATATTTGAATTTTAACAAAAAAAAGCTATTAATTAAATCATTCTTATTTGCAATTTAACACTTGGGAATGGGGAATGGGGACTGGGACACTTGGGAAGGCTATATTTCCATATTCCACTCAAAATGGCATGATGAAACTGAGACATAATAGCTGAGTTCGAAATGGCACACTACTATCCATACTGCTCTTACTACTTGTGCTATATCTTTATATTATGTATTATGCCATTCTCGGTCATAGATAAAGTTAGTAATTGATAATAGAAATCAAATTGTTGCTCATCATTTTCAGCTACAGTATAATATACATGTATATACACTCAGTGACCACTTTATCAGGTACACCTGTACACCTTCTTAGCCATACGATTATCTATTCAGCCAATCGTGTGGTAGCAGAGCAATGCATAAAATCATGTAGATATGGGTCTGGAGATTCAGTTAATGTTCACATCAACCATCAGAATGGGGAAAAAATGCAATCTTAGTGATTTCGACCGTGGCATGATTTTTGGTGGCAGACGGGCTAGTTTAAGTATTTCTCTAACTGCTGATCTCTTGGGATTTTCATGCACAGTCTCTAGAGTTTACTCAGAATTGTGCCAAATACCAAAAACATCCAGTAAGTGGCAGTTCTGTGGATGGAAATGCCTTGTTGATGAGAGAGGTCAACGGAGAATGGCCAGACTGGTTCGAGCTGACAGAAAGGCTATGGTAACTCAGATAACCTCTCTGTACAATTGTAGTGAGCAGAATAGCATCTCAGAATGCACAACACATCGAACCTTGAGGCAAATGAGCACAACAGTAGAAGACCATGACGGGTTCCACTTCTGTCAGCCAAGAACAGAAAGCTGAGGATGCAGTGGGCCTACCATCTGTGTACCTCAGTAGAAATCGAGATTCATCAGGCCAGGCTATGTTTTTCCAGTCAGTCCAGTTTTGACTGTCCAGACTGTCCAGTTTTGGTGAGCCTGTGCCCACTGCAGCCTCAGCTTTCTGTACTTGGCTGACACAAGTGGAACCCGACTTGGTCTTCTACTGTTGTGGCCCATATATATACAGTATATATGCTTTTTATGATGGGACAGTGAAAACTATGTCTCACAAACTATCCATATTTTTAAACAAATTTTAATGGGAGGGTTAGTTACATTTACAAATTACATGTTACATTTCAGGTAATCAATTTATCAGTTTTGTGTTGGAGATTAGGATTTTTTGGAAGAAAAAAATACTGGCTAAGGGACTAAAGAGCTTCTCAGTGGAAGCCAGACTCACTACCACAAGGAGGAGTGGGAACTTCAATCAATAACTCATCAGACAAGAGCTGCAGAAGTTAAGACATTTAAGACTATTAAAACATTGCTGTTTTTGATATTCAGCCTTTTAAAAAAAACAGTTATTATCATGCGAAGAGCTGCAAGATTCTAAACACTGAACAGAGCAAAAGAGCATTTATTTGAATTATCTCAGTATTTATCTTCGCTGTACAAAGAGAACCTAACCATAATTTCACGAGTTCACCTGCCCATCCAGCAGTTGAAGGTAGGGTGACCATATGTGTTTGTCCACATGAGGATGTTGTGCTCAAAGAGGAAGTTTGGTCACCCTATGAAAAGTAACCTTAAGCTTTAAGGGTAAACAGGTTTGACTTGCTGTCTCTGTTGAAGAGGCTTGAGATCGAGACTAGAATTGAGCACTGAGCTAACCCCCCCCCCCCCCCCAGCAAGCTGGTTGTTTAAAATTGATTTGGATTAATTTAGCATTACCCCCCAAATGTTTTAGTAAGGGAAATGGCTTCTGTGGAAGCTGGGATAAACTTACTGCTGTGGCTGTTAATGTTCAGAATAATACGCTTCTGCAGGAGCTGGGATAAACTTTACTGCTGCGGCAGTTAAATATTCAGAATAATAGGTTTCTACAGAACAAAAGTTATAGGCTCCTGCGGGAGCTGGGTGAGCTTACTACTACACAGAACTTTTAGGGATAAATGAGAAAGGCTCCTGCAGGAGCTTGGAAGGAACCTACTGCTGTGGCAGAAGTATGCGTGGGGGTTAATTAATTTTAGCGAATGAGAGCCTGATGTGCTTGCTTAATGTGCGATAAGTTGGTTCTTATGTATGAATGAAATGCATTTAAAGACATCTGCCGAGTGATTTGATTAGGAGTCTGGGCAAGCCTTTTTTGCGTGGCTGAAGTTGCTGCACCGATATGGAAGGAATGGCTGGAATAGTGATTTGCCTGGGTTGCTGATTTGAGAAGGACTGTTTTGAGATGTTTTTGGAACCAGTGCCTAGAAACTGGATTATTGGAGTCCTCTATGAAGAGCAGATTTGAAATGGCTATGATTTGTGTTCTTCTGTAGACTAAATATGAGGAAAGCAACTGGAAAGGCTGGATGGGTGAAGGTAAATTAAAAAACAAAGACAGCATAGCCACCCTTAGTTTGATCCATTTTACTTTGTTTAATGTTGAAACTGATGGTTTCATTATCCACTACCTGGAGGTCGGAAAAAGTGGGGTGTATGTTTGGGTTGAATTTAGAATTACATGTGAATTCTGCACATCTGAGAAACCCAAAAAAGCCAGGATAAATAATGTGTCAAGAGTTCTGGCTGTGTTTCCTGAGTTTTACCCTGAGTGGAGAGTGATTGAGCATCTACTTAACAGATCCAATGTAAGTGGTGATCTGGAATCTGATTGACAGGGTTGGGATTTTTGGATACCTTTGATCAAGAGAGAGATTTGTGGATTATTTATGACAGAACATGGCTGGCCAAAAATTAATTTACAGAAGAAGTGGATGCCACAAATGTAAGCATTGATGGTTCCGGCTTGGTTGTGTTTTATTTGATGTAGGTAGGTTGCGAAAGAGGAGACTGATAATAGGGAAAAATCGGGGAAGGGGAGCCTATGGATTGAGTGGAAATATTTGAAGCTTTTCCATGCTGTGAAATAAGACTGGAGTGTTCTGGAGTGATACTGCATGTAGAATTAAATCTACTGATAAACTGCGAAGGTAATTAAGTGGATGATTTACTGGAATGACAGGTCTGCATGAGGAGCCAATGTCCTAAATTTCTGAAAAGCAAAACGGAAAAGTGAGTCAGCAATTCGATTCTTGAATCCTGGAATGTGTTCAGCTTTAACAATGAATTGGTTACATGCAGAGATCCAAATTAGACGTCTCAGAAATGGCATTAATTCAGAAGAATTTGATCTGCCTTTTTTAATGCCATAAACTGCAGCTGCGTTGTCACAGTGAATTAGCACGCTTTTAGACGATCACTCTTTTCCCCATAGGGAAGTGACCAAAACGATTGGATACAATTCATGGAGCGTGGAGGATGAGGATGAAAGCTCTAAATTGGTAAGCTCCGGAGGCAAGGTAGATGCGAACCAGTGACCTTGATAGTATCCACTGAAACCCACGGAGGGGGATGCGTCGGTCAATAAATGGAAGTCGAGAGAGATGTGATCTTTGTAGAAGAAGGTGAGTCCTTTCCATTGTCTGAGGAACGAAAGCCAAAGTTTTATGTCTATTCTGCAGGGGGAATTTAGTGATACAAGAATGTTTAGGGCTGGGACGGGTGAGGCTAAAGAAAGCAGGTGGGAAATAAATGGACGGCCTTGGGGCACGATCTGCTAGGCGAAATTTTAATGTCCGAGCAATGAAAGGAGATCGCATAGATCATTGCGGGTTGACTAAGAGATTGTCTAATATTGAAATTATTCTGTCATTTTTTTTCTTTTGGTTGGAACGCTTGTAATTTGACCGTATCGAGATAAATGACCAGGAATTTGAGGAAGGTGGAGGGTACCGATGTTTTTTCTGGAGAGATGGGAACTTCCAAGTTCGAAAAAACTTTTTGAATGGTGGATAGATGTACTGCCAATGGAGGGTCACTTGGGGAGACTGTGAGGAAGTCGTCGAGGAGATGAATTAGGTATGGAATTTCATAGTTATTGGATCAAATCCAGCATAACACTTAGGAAAGCATGTCGAAGATTTTGGGGCTGCTTTTGCAAACGAAAGTTAATGAAGTTAATGAAGGACACTGTTAACGAAGGACACTGGTTCCACTGTATGACTCTTATAGTGCATATGACAGAGAATAATTTGTGGTAGGTATAGAAGTGGCTACTGCCAAAGAAGAGAGACAATTCAGCGATGATGGACATAGTCATTTAGTTCCTTGTGTATGTTCGAGAAGGCAGTGCAGATTATTTCTGAAAATCTTGCGAATGCTAGGCAGAATTCCACACAAGAGAGTACGCGGTTTGAGCTGGGGGTTGAGTCTTTCAAGGTGATGGATAACGAACCACAGTCCAGGGAGCGATGCAGCTCTTTATGTGGGATGGATGACAGTAGGGAGGCAAGATCCACATCTGAACCCGTTAGTATTTGGGAGCGGAGGGTGATAGAGACATGCGGTGGCTGCATGGCAACAGAGTGGGAGGGAACTGCTACCGGAGTAGCTGTAAATAAAGTGTAGGATGGAGTTCATTGGGTTTTGGCAAGCATTGCTGCTGCAGGAGAAAGCAGTGGCGGTTACTGCTTGTGGAGATAATTGTGTGCTATGATAGGCCCCTGTATGACAGAGATTGGAGAGTGGAGGAGGAATGTTAAGAACTGGACTGTAGAAGGTCAAACACAGAGCGGTTGTTATTTGTGAAGATGGTCTCACGCTGGTGTCCTCTCCAGGAACAGGCTGGACTGAAGGGATAGCAAAAAGATTTTGGTTGAGGAGGGCATTGTTAGGGATGGACAGGGCTTGAACATTTTGGTTCTGCTGTCTGAGGTTAGTGAGCATAGTGGTAGGAACATCCTGGTTACTTTCATAACCTCTGTTCCCTGATGGAGGGAACGAGAAGTTGTGTCGATGTAGTGACACTAGGGGTCACTCTTGGGAGCCCGAAACACCTCTAGTCTTTGAAAAAAGTGCAACCACTCATTCAGGTTTTGTGCTGAGGAGCCGAGACAAGGTCCTGGCCATTTCAGCGGGTAGTCCAGCATTGTGGCAGGAGGGACACAACGTCTCGTTCCCTCCATCAGGGAACGGAGGTTATGAAAGTAACCAGGACATTCCCTATCTGTCACTCACTAGACGTTGTGTCGATGTAGTGACACTAGGGGTCCCTATACGAAACGCCACAACTAGCTGAACTGTGTTACGTGAACTGGCGGTGTGTGATGGGCAGACCACTGTGTGCCTTGTAGCCAGTGCACCAGGCCGACACGTAACCTCCCCCAATGCTGTAATGAATGTCGAACGGCCCTTCGGGGACAAGTCGACTGCCCAAATGATAGAGATAGGCTAGCCCAGTCATGGCCTCTTATCCTCTTTTTTTGTCTCCCCAAAGGAAGAGTGGAATTTGTTAACCGACTGGGGCCACAAGTGTCTATGTCAGGGGGGTGTCACCCACAAGGGGAAGACACCGCGGAGACCACACCCCACCCAGAGGGGGGGGGGATATTTTGAGTGGAAATACGTCACATGGTCTTGCCGAGCCTTGTCGGAAGTATGTCATGTGGAGAAGTCCCATGGTAGGTCCTACCCTACGGGGGAGGAGTTTCTACAAACATGGTGACTGGGGCAGAAGGGCCTCTGCTCAAGGAAAATGCAGTTTACCAACAGGGAAATGAATTAGCGGAAGATATATGTCACATGGGATTACCTATGGGGAACCAGCACATGCGGAGCACCTACCCCAGTACAGGGCTTAGTTAGCACATGTACTGAGCTGGCAGCGTGTTTCTCCACAAACTCGTCTGCCACAGGGCTCGGAGGAAGTCATCCAGGGAACACAGTTTGTGAACACTACTGGGAGTCAACAGCGCACCTCTTCAGCTCAGGGGAGGTGAAAGGCGCTATGTGCAAGCGATACACCCGGTCAGCTGTCCTGGACTTACCTGCTTGTGCCTGCCACTACACGGGACGAGACCGGCTCAACCCAGAGATAGTAGAACCTCGCAAAGGTGTTGGGTGTTGCCCAGCCCGCTGCTCTGCAAATGTCTGTTAGAGAGGTGCCCCTGGTCAAGGCCCAGGAGGCCTCCATATTCCTGGTATAGTGGGTTCATAGCCCTGCAGGAGGTGGCATGTCCTGAGTGTGATATGCCATTGCTATGGCATCAATGAACCAGTGGGTGATCCTCTGCTTGGAGATAGTGCTTCCTTTCTGCTGTCCACCAAAGCAGACAAAGAGCTGCTCAGAGACACTAAAAGCTCTGTGTGCGATCCAAATAGATGCGTAAAGCGCGCACCGGACACAGCAACTTCAGGGCTGGGTCTGCCTCCTCCTGGGGCAGTGCTTTCAGGTTTACCACCTGATCCCTAAATGGGGTCATGGAAACCTTGGGCACATATCCCGGTCGGGGTCTCAGGATCACGTGAGAGTAGCCTGGACCGAACTCCAGGATACTAGGATGACCTGCTCCTCATCCTCCTGTGCAAGTAGGCTCACTGGGGGAAATGCATATTTGCTTAGTCCAGGGGGCCAGCTGTGTGCCAGCACGTCTATACCGAGAGGTGCCTCAGTCAGGGGTACCAGAGCAGGCAGTGGGAAAATTCTCGGGAAGCGAACAGGTCTACCTGTGCCTGCCCGAATTGACTCCAAATCAGCTGGACCACCTGAGGGTGGAGTCTCCACTCTCCCCTGAGGGTAACCTGTCGTGACAGTGCGTCCGCTGCAGTGTTGAGGTCGCCCGGGATGTGAGTGGCTCGTAGTGACTTGAGGTGCTGCTGACTCCAGGCGAGAAGACGGCGGGCGAGTTGTGACATACAACGGGAGTGTAAACCACTTTGACGATTGATGTATGCCACCGTTGCCGTGTTGTCTGTCCGAACTAACACATGCTTGCCCTGGATCAATGGCCAAAACCTCCGCAGGGCGAGCAGAATTGCCAACAACTCGAGGCAGTTGATGTGCCAACGCAGCCGCGGGCCCGTCCAGGAGCCGGCGGCTGCATGCCCAATGCATAAAGTGCCCCAGCCCGTTTTGGAGGCGTCTGTCTTAACCACGATGCGCCTGGAGACCTGCTCTAGGGGAACGCCTGCCCGTAGAAATGTGAGGTCATTCCAAGGGCTGAAGAGGTGGCGACAGACCGGCCTGATGCTGATACATCCGACCCTCAAATGCAAACCGCAGGAAGGGTCTGTGTCGAGGTAGAATCGAGACGTGGAAGTACGCATCCTTCAGGTCTACCACTGCAAACCAATCTTGATGCCGGACGCTCGCTAGAATGCGTTTTTGTGTCTTTTGCATCTTGAACGGGAGACTGTGTAAAGCCTGGTTCAGTACTCGCAGGTCCAAGATTGGCCGCAACCCACTGCCTTTCTTCGGTACAATGAAGTAGGGGCAGTAAAACCCCTTCTTCATCTCAGCCGGAGGGACAGGCTCTATCGCACCCTTCCATAGGAGGGCAGCGATTTCCATGTGCAAGGTAGCGGCGTTCTCGCCCTTCACCGAGGTGAAGTGGATGCCGCTGAACCTGGGCGGCCGCCTGGCTAACTGAATTGCATAGCCGTGTCAGACGGTCCGGACCAGCCATCGCGACGGGTTGGAAATCGCAAGCAACGCGTCCAAGCTCAGGGTGAGGGGGACCAAGGGGACAATCTCATCAGATGTACTGGCAGGTGGGGCCTCGCGGTGGGGCGGAGCCTGAGGTGCCACATCGTGCCGTGGCCATGCTGAGTTCAGGGACATCGAAGCACTTACCTGGCTCCTTGTGACCACCCCCGGAACAGCCTGGGACAGGGGAGGAAGAGGCTTGTCCTCGTGACCCGTGGAGACCGTCACATCGGGGGAGGATTTGTGCCACAGCTGGGTGCACAGGGGTGGGGAGACTGCCGCTGGAGTGCCAAACCTGCCAAAATGGAATGGTGGATGGTGGTCATGATGACGGCCGTGCACACTGGGTATGTGACCCAGGGAACAAGAAAACTGTTCTTTTGCTGAACTCTTGGGTACCGCAGCCACTTGGGCATGCGGCAAAATTAAATGAAAAGGTAACAAAAGATTCCCCTCCCAGCCCTCCACTGGGGGATGGAGTGGTCTGCTTACCAGCTCTGGAGCAGTGGGTTTCTTCGTCCCTGGGTCTCAGGGGTGCTTTGAAGCCTTTCTCGGGTTCTTGGTGGCCGGCCGTGAGACGAGTGGCGTCTGCTTCCTGCAGCGGGCTCCACGCCGGGGCCGGGCCGCGGGGCGGGCTGCGGCGGAGCCGGTGCATTCACCGCAGGAGGACGCCCTTGGCGACGAGCAGACAGGGTGCGGAATCTTGAGCAGTGCCGGGGCAGGATGTGTTGGATAGCTTCCGTCTTCGTGCTTCACCACGAGAACTGCTGGGAAAAGTCCTCGATGGTGTCGCCGAACAGGCCAACCTGGAAAATGGGGGCACCAAGGAACTGTGCCTTGTTGGTCTCTCCCATCTCGACCAGGTTGAGCCAAAGGTGGCGCTCCTGGACCACCAAAGTGGACATCACCTGCCCGAGAGACCGTGCCATGACCTTCGTCGCCCGGAGGGCGAGGTCGGTCACCGAGCGCAGTTTCTGCATCAATCCCAGGGTGGAACTACCCTCATGCAGTTCCTTTAGTGCCTTGGCTTGGTGGACTTGCAGGAGAGCCATGGCGTGCAGGGCGGAGGCGGCTTGTCCAGCGGCACCGTAGGCCTTGGCCGTCAGGGATGACATAAACCTACAGACCTTGGATGGGAGCTTCGGGTGCCTGCGCCAGGTGGCGACACTCTGCGGGCATAGGTGCACTGCGAGCGCCTTATCCACCGGGGGGATCACCGAATACCCCTTGGCTGCCCAACCATCGAGGGTAGTGAGGGCGGGGGAGCTAAAAGATCGGGACCGGGCAGTAAAAGTTACCTCCCACAACATTGTCAGCTCCTCGTGCACTTCCAGGAAGAAAGGAACTGGGGCGGGGCTTGGCTGTGAGCGGCGGCGCGGGCCCAGGAACCAATCATCAAGCCGCAAGTGTTCAGGGGAGAGCGGAGGGTTCCACTCTAGCCCGATGCTCGCTGCTGCCCGGGAAAGCATGTCCGTCATCTCTGCGTCAGCCTGTGACTGGGCGACCGTACCCGAGGGGGGGAGCCCAGCTGAGGCTTCCGCATCTGACTGGATGGGCCCGCTCTCCGATGCTGCACTCGAGAGCTCATCACCTTCACGGGCTCCGAACAAGAGGTTGAACTCGCCATGAGGCGAGCTGGCGGACTTATCCGGAAGCCCAATCGGGGCAGACGAGCATGCTGGGGAATGGGAGGACCATGGGGGGATACCGGGTGGAGGTGGTCCCGTTGAGGTCCCCAAATTGCCCCCAGTGCTAGCCACGCTGGCCTCATACCCGTAGTTAGAAGGACCGAGGTGGGGAGCCACTGGGGTGGCTTGCTTTCTTACAAAGGCAAGCCGCGACCGCAACGTTGCCATGGTCGTGTTCTCACAATGAGTACATGACCCATCCACGAACACTGTCTCCACATGGATAGCACCCAGACATGAAAGACAGCGATCGTGACCGTCAGAAGGTGAGAGATAACAACCGTAACCAGGAATAACACACAAACGGAAAGGCATCTTTAAAAAGACGTTCCATGGGTGCCGCTCTTTTAGAGAAATATACTCTTTTTTTCAGAATATACTCTTTTATTTCTGTCGAAGTGCCAGGTTATCTCCAGTGCACCAGTGCAGAGGGGGAGAAGCCACTGAAATGCACCATCAGATCCAGCAGAGGTGAATGAACAGCTGTGAGAATTCAGCTCAGTGAGCATCGACCGTTCGGCTCCGAAGAGAAAATCTGAATGTGTGGTTGCATACCAGCTCCTTTTATACCCGTATGTTCGGGGGAGTGGTATGCAAATACCACTCGCCAATTTTCATTGGCCTTTTTTCAAAGACCAGAGGTGTTTTGGGATCCCAAGAGTGACCCCTAGTGTCACTACATCGACACAACATTGAGTGAGTGACAGATAGGGAACTGAGGTAGTTGCAGAGTGAGCAGGAAGTCCAGGAGGAGAAAGGGGCGGGGTTGGTTACGATGGAAACAGGAGCTTAAGGGAGCGCTGACGTGGCAGCGATGGCTGCACTGCTGTTTGGGGAAATGAATGGGTCGGGAAATGGCGATACTGTGTTAGCTCCTTGGGAGGTGGAAATTAGTTTTGAGCAATGGGAGGAGTGACTAGGGACTTTCTTTGGCAAGGTTTAAGGGGTTCCTGCTGGAATTTCTTGGCTGCTTTGGGTGCTGGAATAAAGTTCGTAGAGTTGGGATTTATTTGATTTCTGTGAGAAGGGGATGTTCTAGAAGGCGAGAGCGTGACACAGGTTGTTAACAGTCCATTTTGAGATCAGAAGAATGGAAGGGATTGAAGATGGTGATGAAGTAGCTGAAGTCCTCTGAGTAACTGCGGAGAATGGAGGCCTTGATGGTCGAGGAGAGGAGCACTTTCTGGAGCAGCACCTCAAGGAATCCAAAGGGGAGTGCCGGGCTTGGCGACCTCTGTCCCAGTCTTTGGGATCAGAAGATGAACTTGTGTTAGAAGGTCCTGGATCTGTTGTTGCCATCTGAGTGTGGCTTTCTGGAGGGTGAGAGAGTTCTTCATTGGACGTGAAGAGCTCAAACTCTACTGGAGGAGACATGGTTCTCGGCTTAGGGCAGGGCCAGTGCCAGGAAAAACTGTCAACATAGAGCAGTAAGTGGTTGTTTATATACACTAGTAGTTTGATTGACAGGACTGAATGTTCAGGCTCCTCCCGTACTTTTGTTTAGAACATAATTTAATGGTTTCCTGTATATAGCTTTTGTCGCTCTGTAATCCTTTATTCTTTTCAGTCTGACGTGAAGAGAGCAAAGTGAAGCCATGAAGCTTTTGAAGTGTTTGAGTCCTTTTTTTAACCTACTTGTACACTCCATGTATACAGACATCACACTTTGCTTATGGTTACCATGGTGTTTAGATAGGGCTGACAGCTCATCTTCAGTTCCAAGTGCGTCTCTGTCTCCCTCTCTTTCCCTCACTCACTCGATCTTTTCTGTTCCTTATGTTGTCTCCATAAATTGTAGACCACTCAATAAATATGTCAAGTCCATTTATGGCACACAAACTGCAGTGAGCTCTGTGATCTGTGTGCGTTGGTGCAAAATTAATCCGTGTTGATCTGCCCCAGTTAATCCAAAAGACACATGGTCAAGTGTGACAAAAAAACAAACAAAGCTTAGTGGGGTCATCCATCTGGGATGTCATACATTAGCCAAAAACCTTTTCAAATAAAACCGCTCAGCAGAGGTATACTGAAGATCAATACTCTGAACTGTCTCCCACTGGAAGGTGAAGGTTGTTTAACTACACTGTTTTGAGTCTGTGCATTGTTGTGTCCAAAAGCTAAGCCTTGCTACCTCACTGCCGGGTCAGTCAAAGACTTCACAAGCAGTGTTTTGTGTATGAAGGTACCTTGTGAGAAAACTGGTTGCAGACAGCCTTCCATTGCACCATAACATCATGCCTAATGATCTAAAACAAATTCAACTGATCAAGCAAATATTTAATAACTGCAATGCTCAGTCATAAGTTAAAGAACATGAAAAAACAAAACAAAACAAAAAACAGATGGTGTTCAAATAAGTACATGGAATGCTGCATTCCGTAATTACAAAACAAGAAACAAATACACAGTTAATTATTTTTTTCTGACTAAATTCATTTCATTTTGCATTCCCATTTCATTCTCTCATGCTTGCTAGAAACCAACAACTGTGTTATTGTTTGTTGTCAAGTTCAAATGATTAATGAAATGACAGTAAATACATGTGCCTCTTGTAATTTTTCACAAATGTAACTGTGTTTAACAGCTATCACGAAGTTAAAGCATGTGTCCATGTCCTTGTGGTTGCCTTTAGGTTGTTGCCAGAATGGTCTATAATAAATAAATCAATGCTTACTGATTTACACATGATTAGAGTAATTCATATTCATATCTTGTGGTCATACACAGTACAACTATTTGTCTAAGACATTATTTTATAAGTCTTTTGTCTTTAGTGACCATTTTCTAGATTAATGATCTGGGTTTACTGTAGTAACTGTTCTCTGCAGAGAAACCTTATCAGTTATTGCACTGCACAGTGAGGGTCCACATCCAGTATTGCCCTGCTGGTCAAAACCATTTATTTTCTGCTTGTCACAAAAATAATGCCTCATTTTTGAGTCACAGGCCATCTTAAACATTCACCATTAAGAATCCCTCTATGTAAATTGGGCACCGTTTACACCTGCACCTACACACATACACCATACTGGGTTCTTTGAGAAAATCTGGCCAGAAAATTACACATTATCTGTCAGAACCCTGACAAGGCCACACAAAGACAAGATAAAAGAAAAAGAGTGAGAAAAAAGACAAAATAATTCAGCAGGATAAAAGCTAAAGTATATGTGAAACCATAGGCAAGATTGGAAGCTTTTAGATCGGGACTTGTATGCCTCTGGCAGTGTGTTGGACAAGCCCAATGTAGGCTAGGAAAGGCTAATAGATAGTCTTTTTATGGGATGACTTTTTTGGTGGTGTTAAAAGATGACACCAAAAAAGTCTGTCCTCAGGGAGGTACTGTATGAGAGGATGGGCAGAAATCACAGCTTCTGGCCCAGTTACACTTGCTTTGATAGCTCAAAAAGCTTGAAAGTGGCCATCAAAGCAATCGATGCTATAATGCACAATCAAGTACAATGTGCATTTGTGGCGAGCCGGTTCAATATTGTTCTGTCTCAAGCCAAAAGAAGGGGGGACTGTTCCTTTCATTAAACTCAGTGGCATTGTCCTTATAAGAATTAACTCGATTGGGGAACATTATTGTTATTTTTCTGTCTGAAACTCTAAAAATGGAGCAGTTGTGATTGAGTTGTGAGTTCAGTACTTCATTTCACGGCTGTCCTATTAACTTTTAACTTGTTAGTTGTTTTCTCGGTTCCTCAAATGCCTGGCACATTAAAAATTTAAACCCATCTTTGTGTCTGTAAACTCAGAGGTCTTGCCAAGAGGAAACAAGGGAAACTTGTTAAAAAAATTGTTGTGGCGGAGACTGTTAATGATAACATCAAACAATGGTGCAGAATGAAAATTGGTTTAGCTTTGTTCTTGTTCATCATTACTTTTCAAATATTCAAGGCATTTAATGTATATGCTCATGCAGGACAAAAGTTAACCTGTTCAAGAACACAGACACAGAAAAACAACAATATATATATATATATATATATATATATATATATATATATATATATATATATATGGTTATTAGCCATAATTAATAATTGTCAAAGATAATTATTAATTATTAAAATCAATAGAACATTGATTAGAATCAGCATTAGCTTTTTAATCCTTTAAATCAACAATCATCAAAGATAACTATCAATTATCAAATTCAATAGAATATTAATTATTATCAAAGATAATTATTAATTATTAAAATCAATAGAACATTGATTAGAATTAACATTAGCTCATTAATCCTTCAAAGCAACAGTCATCAAAGATAACTATCTATTATCAAAATCTAGAATATTAATAAGGATTAATATTGCCGGGACACCACCCTGGAATCAGGGACTAATAACCAGACAGTATAGCAGTCTCAATATAGGATCGTTCTCTTAGGAAAGTCGATGTCCGGAGAACATCGACATTCAAAAAGTAAACAATGAAGGCTTGAATCCAAGCACTGACATCCCCTGCCAGCCCTTGACACAGGTGCATGCAGAACAATACCAAAACACTTCTCTTTAAAGTATAACAAAGTTTATTGATGCAGTAATATCAATTAATAGTCAATACAATGCAGTTGTTTGAATGGGTGTATGCAAGGAGAGAAGGAGGGCACAAAATGGTGGTCGTGGCTCTCGTGGAGAGTGCGTCACGCGAGGTTTCCGGCCAGAGAATGTGGCCGCGAATGTGGGCGGAGAGACTGATTAATGGCGTCTGCCCGTTTAACTCGTGACTCCGCTGGTACGATAACTTAGGGACAAAGCTGGACTCTATCACCAAGTTATCTGCTCGCCAAATGTGTGTGCGGGTATGTTTGTGAGGGGTTGTTTGTGTGTGTGTGTGTGTGTGTGTGTGTGTGTGTGTGTGTGTGTGTGGTTAGTACGAGAGAGAGAGAACAGGGTGACGGCACTGAAGCCGGTTTTAGCGATTGTTGGAGAGAAGACAACCATTAGTTTTATCACTCAGAGACGTGGTGAATGGCTCATAATCCATCCGCCGTGGTTGTTGGTTCTTTAATGGACAAACTCAGTGTGCCGGTCTCACCCGCGATGGCGGAAATGCACAAAAATCAACAGCGAATCTCATTCGTGGTAACAGTAATTTACAGTAATACCTTGAGTATTATTAGCAGCAATGAGTGGACTCGGTGGTCCATAAACTGTACAAGCAATAGCCTTGATACACAAGAATAACACACTATAATAATCTATCTCTGCCCAGATGTAAACCTCTTACTTGAGTCATGAGAGGATGCGCTTAGAATGTGTGTTTGTCCATCGCTTGACTCCGATTCGGTTCCTTGAAGCTCGGGTGATGACGGGAAGCCGTTTCCTCACTCTGTCGGTGGGCGGTACGGCGGCTGATTCTTGGCAGGTCAGCAGAGAAAACAGCAAAGTCGACTCGGTTCATGAGGGAAGAGAAATCATCTTCAGTTCTGCAGGCAAATGGGTGAGACGTGGATTGCTCAGCGGTCTCCTTCGGATCCGTTAGTGTGCTCGGTGGAACACAGAGAAATCTCAGCTCATCCAGCGACTTTGAGATTGTATGGCCAAAGTTCAGGTACGTACGTTACTTCCTTGGGCAATGAGGCTACACCTGGGAGCAGCAGGGCTACAACTAGACGAGGCAAATACTGTCACTGGAAGCAAAGCTTCGAAGGAATTTCTGGGTTTTATACTCTCGATGACGTCATGGTTAGGGGACACGTTTTGTCGTGCATTTCATCCAATAGGAGTTGACAGTTCGAGCCTTTGGAATTTCACACATAGGTGTAAAGTGAGCAAGGCTTCATGGGATCTGTAGTCTGTTTTGGACTCCCTTTATTTAATTTTGCTGCCATTGTTATCAGGCTTTAAGTGTTCTTATAGGCTGCAGTCAGGCTTTATGACTGTTTGTAGGCCTGCCTTTGTCTCCTATTTGTGTACATGAGGCCCAACATCTATATGTATAGTTGCATAGTGAGGATGTCTTCAAAAATAATGACATAAATAGTTTTCATTTATCACTTAATGTCATATAAAGTCCAGTAAACATAAAAAAGCTAAATCAATATTTGGTGTGACCTCCTTTGCCTTTAAAACAGCACCAATTCTCCTAGGTACACCTGGACACAGTTGTTTGTTGGCAGATAGGATGTTCCAAGCAGGGGTGGGCTGGGAAGAGAAATTGGCCTGGGATTTTACATAGCAACTGGCCCAAAAGCCCAAAAGTCCTTTTCTGCATATCGCTGCCCACTTCGGCATATTGCGGTGGCATTTTGTGGCCCATTCTGCACAACACGGCAGCTCATTTCAGCTTATCACGGCCCATTCTGCCCATTTTGCGGCCGGCCCACCAGCCCTCCCAGTTCTCCCAATGGCCAGTCCGCCCCTGATCAGCCCCAAAGTGCGTCGGCTCACTGGGAAAATGCCCGGTATGCCAGATTACCAATCCAGCCTTGGTTCCAAGCTTCTTGGAGAATTTGCCACAGTTCTTCTATCTATTTAGGCTGTCTCAATTGCTTCTGTCTCTATAAGTAATCTCAGACTGACACGATGTTCAGTGGGGGGCTTTGTGGGGGCCATGACATCTGTTGCAGGGCTCCCTGTTCTTCTATTCTAATCTTTTCTATTTGCAAAAGTAATGTTTGCGAGTCTAACATTTATATTTCCTATTGACACACTAAAGCTGAAGATATAAATAACCATCTTAAGACAAATGCTCTAAATGGTACTTTAAGCAAATCCAGCTCTGGTTGGTCAAATTACATGCTGGTCAGATAGTTTCTTACCAACACACTCTCATGGCAAAATCGTAAGGAATCATACGACTTTGCTAAATTTGGCTAATTGGTATGATATCGTATGACTGCACTCATATAAATTTGTATGACTTTCACTATAGCTAAAGACATCGCTGGACAACGTTTCCATCTTATATGTGAAAATTACTTGCTTCTGTCACACACAAGCTTCCTACAATGTCTACACACTCTACTGATTGGTTTGGTTTAGATAAGGGGTTTGGATAAGGGCATAATATTAATAAGCATGTCCTTGATGCCTCATGCACGGAACTCATGCTTCCACATTAGACATCCGGGCATTTGCATGTGATGAAATCGTATGAATTCATCCGAATTAAATTGTACGAAATCATACGAAATAACCAACTCGTAAAATATGTACGAGTTTTCATGAGATCGGGTTGGCTATACAGCCACTAGCAAGACTATAGTAAATAAAACCAAAAGTAAAAAAACAACAATTCTCCCTTATATTGCTATGTATCTTTTATTTTATTTTATATGTGAAGATCATAATGGCTAATTAATATGTGTGAAAACATTTCACTTCACCAGACATCATTCAGCCTTGAAGACTGCAGAGTCTCAACTGAATTAGTTGAGATCTCTTGACCATCCTCCTTACTTGTTCTGTCTTACCCTCCCCTCTCCATCACCATTGGGACAGAACATTGCGGTGGCTTCTCAAACCTGAGCTCCTCTGATTGCTGAAGAGACCGAGACAGGTGAAGCAAGGTCAGCCTAGACACATCACTGCTCAACAGATGCACAGTGATCAAAGGACTGCTGAGATATAGAATTAAAGGGATAGTTTATCCAAAAATGACAATTCTGTCAATATGTACTCATTTTCATGTTGCGCTAAACCTGTATGATTTTTTTTCTTCCATTGATCAAAAAATAGAAGAATGTAAGCATCAGTCTTTATTTAGTTTTATTTTTCATAAAAGTGAGTAGTGATCATCCCCTACCCCCAAAATGTAGTTTTGCATACCCGCTCAGAAATGGGTAGTTGTGCCTCTGATTACACTTATGCATTCACAACACAAAGCCCAGTGATTCTGGTTATCCATGTCATTGTCATGCCATCCTCATATGTGAAATCTTTGTTTGTTTACATAGCAGAGTAGTAGTTTTAAGCAATTTCACCCATAGCCCAATAGAGGGTAGTATTATCTCAGCATGTAACCCAGTATACACAGAGCACTCCGAGCAGCTGAACTGAAGACTGCTTAAAGGCTGAGATTGTTGTGTCCTGACACAGTGTACTCAAAGTGTGCTGTGCAATTCCATTCTCTACACATAATCTAACAGCTTTCATAAAGCTGGAACATATTTACATTGTCACGTTATTCTAATATGGATAATATAGACATGCATATTTAAGAAGCAGCAGTTTTAAGAATGCCACATTTCTGTTGTTTCATATTGTCTCAATCAGTAGTGGACTGGCCATAGGGAGAACCAGGAGTTTTCTCAGTGGGCCGGTCGTGAAACGGGGCCGAACGGGCTGAAGAGGGCCGCAAAACGGTGCCGCGATATGCAGAAAAGGACAGTGACAGGCCTGAAGCTCAGAAACCCCAAGACGAAAAAAAAAAAAAAGATTCCTCAGGCTGGGTGAGAAGCACCAGTGTTGCTGTACCACAACTGGATGAAACCCCCGGCTCCTATGATACTGTTAATTCTTATTCAGTTCTGAGATCATATTTATAACATGGCTGGAATACTGGATTCTGATTGGTCAATCACGACATTCAGCAGTGGACATTTTCTGAATATTGACACTTGTCATTGAGAAGACTTTAAAACTGACTGCTTATCCAGGAAACCCATGTATCCTGGGCTTTTGTGATAATGAACGGCTGTGTGTTATCCCTTACTTATTAAGTTAGAGCTTAACTGCTACAGAGCTACAGTAAACAGACATATAGCACTGGAAATGCAGTATAGTATTGACATGTTCTGTTTTAGGTGCATTTAGATTTGTGATTTAAGGTTCTTTGTTCAAATGTGGCGAGTGTGTAATTACAACACACTTTCTTTATTTGTCTGTTATAAATGAAAATAATGATGATACATCCTTTGAACTGGCTGTCCATCATACACCCACAAGAATAAATGAAGTACGACTCTGAAGAACATAGTTGTCATGGGAACATGTAGGCATACAAATTACAATGACACATACAGTTGTACTCAAAAGTTTGCATACCCTTGGAGAATTGGTAATATATGTACCATTTTTAAAGAAAACATGAGTGAGCAGGCAAAACACATTTCGTTTATTTCTTATGGGATTCATATTCAACTGTAGGTTATAACAGGATGGCACAATCATAAAACAAAACATGTCAACAAAGAAAAAAATGAAATGACCCCTGTTCAAAAGTCTTCATGCCCTTAGTTCTTAATACTGTGTATTGCCCCCTTTAGCATCAATGACAGTGTGCAGTCTTTTGTTATAATTGTCTATGAGGCCCCAAATTCTTGCAGGTGGTATAGCTGCCCATTCGTCTTGGCAAAATGCCTCCAGGTCATGCAAAGTCTTTGGTCGTCTTGCAAGAACCGCACGTTTGAGATCTCCCCAGAGTGGCTTGATGATATTAAGGTCAGGAGACTGTGATGGCCACTCCAGAACCTTCACCTTTTTCTGCTGTAACCACTGGAGGGTTAACTTGGCCTTGTGCTTAGGGTCACTGTCGTGCCGGAATGTCCAAGAGTGTCCCATGCGTAGCTTTCATGCAGAAGAATGCAAATTGTCTGCCAGTATTTTCTGATAACATGCTGCATTCATCTTGCCATCAATTTTCACAAGATTCCCCGTGCCTTTAGAGCTCACACACCCCCAAAACATCAGTGAGCCACCACCATGCTTCACAGTGGGGATTGTATTCTTTTCACTATAGGCCTTGTTGACCCCTCTCTAAACACAGCACTCTAGCCTGCTCAGTGCATCCATGTGAGAGCTAACAAACTCATTGACTATTTATACACAGACACTAATTGCAATTTAAAAAGCCACAGGTGTGGGAAATTAACCTTTAATTGCCATTTATACCTGTCTGTGTCACCTTGTGTGTCTGTAACAAGGCCAAACATTCAAGGGTATGTACATTTTGATCAGGGCCATTTGGGTGATTTCTGTTATCATTATGATTTAAAAAGGAGCCAAACAACTATGTGATGATAAATGTCTTCATATGATCACTATCCGTAAATAAAAGACAGTTTTTTTGCATGATCAGTCATATTTTCAAAATCAATGCCAAAATTTCACAATTTCTGCCAGGGTATGCAAACTTTTGAGCACAACTGTAAAGGCATTAAAGGAAACATTCAGACACAAACTTTTTACAAGGTTTGAACCTTAATGTCCTATGTTGTCTGCAATCAATAACAACTGCTTTAGTCCAGAGTTTTCGCATGATAATTTGTCATTGTTGCCCTGGCGATGAGCTCAAAAAGGTAAACTGAGCAATAAATCTATGTTCATTATTTCCATCCCTTGGCAACACAAATGTCTGCCTTTGATGTCTCACTTTGTGCATTTGACTATAAGCTCATTAAAATCAAATGGTGGTCTGGTTCACTTTGAAAAATGTGCAGGTCACGTCAAAAATATAACACCAACAAACGCCAATTTAAAAATACGCTCTGCCATCATCAGTTAAATTATCATTAGGTACTTGTTTAGACATTAGGTGAAGGCCACACAAACATAATTCACCAGACATTTAGCAATCAGTACCTTGCTGTGACAAAAAATGCTTTCATTTATTAGTAATTGTTTGTTCAGAGTTATCTGTGGGCAGCTTATATTTATCTCTGATTATTCATTTGAAAGTAAATATATTTTGATCTTCAAAGACACTGATGGGTGCCAGGGCATCCCAACCTATTTCCACAATTGGTGTAATTTTTATTTTAACAAACCTTTTTCACAGACTCTCTTGATGTGCTTCCGCCTTAATTAGCAGTGTAAATCTAGCAAACTTTAATTATTTAATGTAAAACTATAACATTATTTGTTGTATTATATTGTAGAATTAATAATAATAATAATAATAATAATAATAATAAAATACAGCTGCTAAGGGTGTGAAATTTGCAATCTTTCTCTCTTCTGACTACTGTAATCAACTGCTCTGAATTTTTTCCTCTTTTGAAAAGTATGGAATTATGGAATTTTTCTTTTGTTGCTGGAGCAAATGGGAAAGCTAATAATATTTGCTATGGTCTCCCATTCAGTAATATATAAGTTAGACAAAATAGACAAAATCAGTGCATTAACCCCAATAAAAGAAGCCAATGCGCTTTTCTCAATTTGAAGAAAACTCAAACAGCTGGTTGTAAACACAGAATACACGCATACCTGTTGTTCCCCATTATGATGCAAAACATGTTTGATGAGGGACTCACTGACCTGTGTAAGAGAAAGTAAATTAAACACCAAAGGCAAACACATTCAGGGGAATTATATATTCAAGGCTGGGCCGCTTTCAACCTCATACCCTCCATTTCCTCTGAGAGATGGCTTCAGCTGTGGTTACATATTGTCAAACAGTGGAGGCAGAAGGTTAATGGTGAGCTGGGTAGTTCCATTTTAATTTAAAGTGTGTTACTGTGTCCCATCTGAAAAACATATAAAGTGGCTTCAGGAAAACTTAGAACCCTATAGGCACCCCAGTGCACAGGAAGCTGACAAGCTGAGTAGCCTTTTGGTTGCTTCAATCATCTGGAACCACACACAGCAAGTTCACTGAGTGCACTGAGACAGGCTGTAACCGTTCATCATAAATAATAAGCACAAAAATCAAAGTATAAACAGGTATGTGTTTGTGAGGAACTGTCAAGTCAGTGTGATGTCAAAAAATAATTGCAGATGGTTTTCAAATATTCTTGATATTGTGGCAAATTCTGGGTCCATTATAATTCCAACAGACATTTATCAAGACATACAAAACATAAATTAGAGCTGCAGTTAGGCCATAAATACACATAGGAGTTTCATTGATGGTGAGTAATTAAGGCTATTTTGTGTGATTTGATCTATGTTAAAATCCTTTCTACTATCCCACCTCAATATGCATAGAAAACTGTAAGTAATCCACTTGTAAGTTGATTTCCCTGAAAACTGTAAACACAATGGGCTCAATTTTCGAGCATGTCATTGTACTGTATGCACAATAGGGATGTGCACGGATAGTTGACATTTGGTTAACTGTTTGAAGCATCACTATTCAAATATAAAAATCACTATTCGGTTATTCTACACGTGCAGTACAGGTCTGCAACATGATGAGCTCGACGAGTTCTGACAAACCGTCAGGTTTTCCAGCCGGGTTTAGGTATGTTTTTCAAGTGTAGGGCGAGTTAGAAGCTATTCAAACATGCTTTTGTGCATCTGTGCTGTTTTTCTGTTATATATCAGTGATACTGGCATGCACTGGACAAACGTCTTTGACTGTTGCGCTGAATCTTTCAGCACCTCTCGCAGGATCAACACATTTTTAGACACTGAGTAAAGTTAAAAATACTTTAATTTTTATAAACGCATCTCGAAACACCTGCATTGTGTATCATTCGTTGTGCTGCGTTCTGAAGAAGTGTAGCCTACTTTCGGTGACTGTAACACTATTAAACATGATTCCAGTTTGTTTTTCACCGAGCAACATATCAGCGCTTTTTTTTTACAAAAAAAAAAACAAAAAACAAAAAAAAAAAAAAACATAAGCATTCACACAGCCTAACACTAACAATTGACACTATAAGCTAATATATTCTTACATGGCGAACAGGCTTCTTTTAGTTTAACTAAAAAAAATATGTCAAAATGAGCTGATGTTTTTCTCGCAAAGGTGTTCATTTGGGGATATTTCTTCTGTTCATGCACATAACTGAAATTTTTGACCTAGGAAAACTCGGGCAATCAAAGAGTACTGAGGATTGGTTAAAACTAGATTATTCATATATTTTCCTCAAAAACAAAAAACAAAAACAAAACAATTTTAGAACAATTCTGCACATAGAATAAACGCAGGCTGTTTGCCTAGGGTGCATTAGTTCATTCAGTAGAAAAAAGTTTGGCTTCTTCCATTGTGTAAATCAGGCATTATATTAAAGGGGTCATGCCATACTCTTTTTTTTTTTTATTATTGTTATTGTATTATCTTCTCTGAGGTCCACTGATAATGTTTGTAAAGTTTTTATTTTTATTTATTTATTTATTTATTTATTTATTTTGCACCAAAACAGTCATAATTTAGTAATATATGATCATCTTTCTCTCTGTCTCTGGCCCTCTGTCTGAAAGTCTTGGTTTTGGCCTCAGGGTCTCCTTTAAACTTCAATGTAACGCCCGCTGTTATGATTGGATAACATTGTGAGGCCTATTTGAATGTACAGCCTTATATATTTGAAACTCCATCGAAAGAAACTGAACAAGCTCCACAACATAATAAAACTAAGTTTCAGGGTTTACACATAACACACCCCCAACACATTGCATCCAAATATATTAAACTGTTCATTCAAGCACTGCAGCACCATTAACAATCAAACATCATGACATTGAAACATCTGTAAATGAGATTGGTTACTTACGGTTTTGTGGTGGGGTACACTAGTTTTTTTTTTAAACTCCCCATCCAACAATTAACAGAATGCATTTGTGCTCAAAACAGCAAGACGCAGCACAACAGAATGGGATCTTCTTTTCAGAGTTGTAACTTGACAACATGCCTTTAAATGCATCGCGAGATTCATGACAACAAAGACATATGTCTAGTGCATATTTGTATACAAAAATTATTTTAAAAAAAATAGTCCAGATGGGCACAAGGTGTCCTGTGTATGTCCCTGTTTGTGTTCAGGAATAGTTAGTAGGCCACACTAGGCCTGTCCGTCCTGCTCTCTGTTTATGAACTGAGCCCTAGGGGCTGTTTACACGACAATGTTTTCAACTAAAAACGGAAAACTTTTATGCATTTTGGCTGTTCGTTTACATGACAATGGCGTTTTGGGGCCTGAAAACGCAAACTTTTGAAAACAGGTTTCAAAGTGCAAGTTTTGGAAAATGATGCCGTTATCGTCTCCGTGTAAACATATAAAAACGCGAATTTGTGAAATCGATGACGTAATGCGCACGCGTATTACATGTTATATAAAGAATGATGGATTGATAGGCATCAATTTGAGATGTATAATTATCAATATGAATACTGGTGTCTGTGCAAATAACAATAATCAACAATTTATTCATTTGGAGTGTTTTGTATGGAGTGTGAACATTGTACAGTAGGCAGAACCTGCAATTTGAAAATCTTGAAATTAATGTATGGACTCAGATGAGAAAAATGTATTTGCATTTTAAATGTTATTTATTTATTTACTTAATTTTATTTGATGTACTTTTACCCTGCAATTCATTCACCCACCGCTTATGTATATAGCCTATAGACAGAGATGTGATGCCATGTACAGTATTCAATGATATGCTTAGAATGTGAAAACATAAGGCAATGCATGTTAGATCCAGTTTACACAAGACCTCTCTCTCCGTCAGAAGATATCCATATATCAGAGTTCTGTCTGATATCCAAAACCAGTCAACATCAACAGCTTGTTATGTTAACTTACTCTCCTACTAGCCCTAGAGTCAGCAGGGGGAATACAGAAGAAGGCAGGAGACGAAGTGATGGTAAAAATGAGCAGAGTTTATTGAATAATCTTGAGAGTTCAGTCTATAGGCATGCACACAAGTACTTCAAAACAACGCACGAGACATTCAAAACTACAATTGTGGACTACAGGACCGTGTTTGTGCTGCTCAAGATTTTGAGTTTATTGATGCTTCTCCAGCAAAGTAATTGTAGTAATAAAGCAACCTTGATGCTTTCGCCATCTTTATTGTTTGTATTCACCACTCTGTGGAAGAATGCTTATGTGCGCAGGTGCATAGTGTTTCTTTACAAAGTGACATCGCCAACTACTGGCCTGGTATGCATAATACAGCGTTTTTAGTCATTTTCACGGATCCGTGTGAACGGGGATCGTTTTGACAACGTCGTCGTCTGTATGCGAAACTTTTCAAAAACGCAAAGGAAAAACGCTTCCGTTTTTAGTGCATCATTGTCGTGTAAACGTACCCCTAGTCTATGTCTACATTAATCCAGATACATTTGAAAATGGCATTTTCATTTTTAAAAAGATCTCCGGATGGTTCACACTGCCATTTTCAAGCGTTTTCCAAAAGTTGCTCATTCACACTGAAATGTATGGAAATGCTTAAATCTCTTACTGCACATGCGAAAAATCACCGTTGCATGTATGGCCTGAAACGCACTTGTCTTCATGTTCCGTCACCTGACACCAATTACAAGTAAACTTGCCATTGCCTTTGAAGCAATGCAATGTGAATGTTGTACAAAGTGACATTTATCTTTAACAATGCTATCAAAGTAAATATCAGACACAACAGCACCGCTATAACATGGCCCGCCATCTTGATTGTTTTGGTTGAATAGTTCACATGACAACAAATATGTCATCGTTTTGAGATAAATTTGTTTCCCAGTCCACACTAGTGAAGACAGCGTTTTCAAATGTATCCACTTGAGAGAATTTTTTCAAAAAGCTCAGTGTTTGCTGAAAAAAATGCCAACTCAGCGTGGATGGAAGGCCAAAACCAGAGACTATTTAGTAGACACTTCTATTAAAATGAATGGGAGAAATTGGAACGCCCTACCATGGAGCTCTAGCGCCCAACGGTCAACGGATGAAGAAAGAAAGTCCTGCCTTACAGTTAAACGAGCCAATCACCTTGTAGATACAGACTTTGCCAGTCAATCAACCCGAGAATGCACATGAGCACTAGCTATACAAGCCAGGAATATATATATATTTTCTTTTTTGTGCGTAATATGAGGTAAAGAAGCACAATTTATGATACAGTTTTGTCAGATTTTACTGCTGATTTAAAATATGTTCTTTGATCGTAATCTTGACCAATTGTTTTTGAGATTTTCGTGTATCCCCATTCAAGAAGATAGGAGATGCACTGTCATGACTGGAAATAGCCTCCTGAGAGCATTCCATAGTTGGCTGACAGTGGACTGACTTGCTAGAAAGACTTTGCCAAAACGTAGAGAAAAAGATGCGTTTTCAAACAAAAACGTTTTAGTGTGGACGTGGCCCCAGTGGGCGGGGCTAAGGGTGCAATGACGTAAAAATAGGAGTTGAAGTTTTTTGTTGTAGAGGCGGTCATTAATCAATCAGTCCCTTAGTGATGTAGGGAAGTCGTGGAAGTAAAGAACGAGACGTTTTTGCAGCTTGGTTTCAATAAATGCTTTTATTGCATTGGGGATTAAGTTTTGAGTCTCAACTTTACAGTATGATTTTTATTGTACAATGACCTCGTTTATGTCAAAATATCAATGACAGTCTGATACCTCATGACATAACCCCTTTAACCCTTACCAGCCGGAGCGTTCAAATTTGGGAACATTTATTCCCATGGTTCCTGTCTCAGTATCTTTGCCGTCCAATCACCGATCTTATTTCTGAAAACTGCCAGATACTCATGACAATATAAGCTAAAAGCACATATGATTGGTTAAGGGATTACTGGGTGTGAATAATAAATGTATCGTCATCAGCATCATCCTCCATTTGCCTGAGCGGAGCCAGGGAGGCTATGCAGGGAGATTACCTCCAGTGTTGGACTTACTGCTTCAAATTGAAAACTGAGGTGATCTATTGAGGTAAGACAAGTTATTCAACATGTGTTGTCAATATTGTCTATTGAAAGTCAAAACATTTTAGTTACGAAGCATTTATTCGTAGGAGTAACGCTAGTTATTTCTGAAAAAAGTGACATGACCATCGGCGTTCATTGGACAGGCAGCTAGCCTCTATTTTTAAGCAAATTTCTGTGAAACTTGCTAAATAAACATTAGCTAGCAATACTATGTACATTTTTAGCTAAATATCAATAACTTTTTTGACCAGTATTGTCGCTTGTGGAAGATAGTCAAACCTTTTTAGTTACAAAGCATTTATTTGTAGGAGTAACGCTATCTAGTTTTTTTCTGGAAAAACTGACGTGACCGTCATCAGCGAGCCTCTTTTTATATCAACCTTTTTTCGGCAGTTTCTGTGAAACTTGCTAAATAAACATTAACTAGCAATACTATGTACATTTTAAACTAAATATCAATAACTTTTTTTGCCAATTTTGTCGCTTGTGAAAAATCTGCCTGAAGTAATGTGAGGCAGAGAGCAGACGCTGTTCAGACTTTTTTTTCTTTTTTTCTTTTTTTGACGCTGTTCAGACCTGCCTGGAAACTGGCCTGCTAGTTAGATAAGTTATCTAGCTTGTTGATTTTCCCATGTAAAAAAAATGGTAGATGTCTTTCTATAATTTAGCAGATAGCCTTACCCATCCATCACACCGACATGGTTTTAGATTGTGTGTAGCTTTCTGTTCACAAGGAAAGTGTGAGAGGGCTGTCTGCAGTTGGACATTCTGCTTAGTCTGCAAGCCTTTGGTGACTATTCAGTGTATGGATTTGTGAAGAACACACTGCTGGCTACCAATTGTTGTACTTTTTTTTCTGTTGTAGAGATGGAGACTATGGCTTCATGCTCAGCACCCTCAAGAGGAGGAGGCAGCTGACTACTGATGAGCTTAGGTTAATAGCAGAGGAGGACATGGCTCATGAGGGCATGAGCACACAGGAGGAAGATCTGCTGGACCAGGAACTACTGCAGGAAGACCCAGACCATGAGGAGATGGAGGATGAGATGAAACCCGATCCCCAGCCAAGACCATCAACTGGGTATGTATGAATGTGTATGTATTGTTTGTTTCTATTTCTCCTATGACTGATACTCACAGTAACACTAATACTGTTACTCTTATTACTTTGGATATGGCTAGCCATTCTCGCACAGGTCCCAAGTCAGCTAGAAAGCATAAACTCTTCCCTGACTCTGTTTCTTATCCCTCGTATCTGACATCGATTCACAGGCACCAAAACCTCTCCCATTTAAGCCTAGCCATCCATTCGGTATTGACTTAGGTAGAGTGTGTCAGGCTGTCCGGTCAACCTCCAATATGATGTTGCGAGAAATTGACTTTTTCATGCTGTTTTTTACTCAGGCTGTAGTTGCTGAGATATGCAGCTTTACAAACCATCAGGGGTGGGAGCTCGTCCTAAACTGTCTAAACTCATCATATTCCAGCTACCAAGGAGCTTGGATGGAGGTGACCCCTGATGAATTTGACAAATTTCTTGGATTGCTCATTTACATGGGGTTTTCAATTCTCCCTGATTCCCATTGTCATTGGGGAACCAAGTCACCTCAGGGCTCGTGGGCGAGGGGATTTATGTCGCGTGACCACTACAAGGCTCTTTTAGCAGCTCTACATGTTGTAGACCCTACCACAGAGGATAATCAGGATCGCCTTATGAAGTTGCGTTATCTTATGGACCACCTCAAACAAAAATGCCAGCAGCTCTTTCAGCCTAACCAAAATCTCGCAATAGATGAACGTATGGTCAAGTCTAAATCTTGGTCAGGATTTAAACAATACATGAAGGGCAAGCCTACTCGGTGGGGTTTTAAATTATGGGTAATTGCAACATCAGACTGGGGGTATACTCTCGACTTTAATGTTTACACAGGTAGTCATGATGGGCATGTCACTGACTTGGCCACCAAAGTAGTTGAATCGTTACTGCAGCCATTCAAAGACCAGGGCCACAATGTTTGGTTTGACAACTTTTACACGTCCCCAGCTCTTATGGTTAAGTTGTTAGAAATGGGAACTAATGCCTGTGGGACATGCAGGGTGAATCTTAAACTATTTCCTGCAGAATTGAAAGACATCAAAAGATGGGAAAGCAAGACAGCTCATGGGGATATGAGGTGGTGTAGGATTGAGGGGAATATACTTGTAATTCAGTGTAAGGACACACGTGCAGTTATATGCCTCTCCAATTTCCACAATGCAATGGCTCAACCGAAATTACTAGGTTTGTAAAAAATGATGGCGACTGGACAAAAGAAGTAGCCCTCAAGCCCACTGTCATCAGCAATTATAACAAAAACATGGGTGGTGTTGATAGGTCAGACCAAATGATAAAATTTACGATGTCCTACAAAAAACTCAGAAGTGGTGGAAGACTCTTTTTTTCCACTTCATAAACATTGCCGTCGTCAATAGTTTCATATTGTTTAAGGAATGGCAACACATTCATGCGGCATCAGGGGATTTCAGAGAAATCCTGGCTCGTCAGATGGGAGGTATCGATATTCACGCAAGTTTCCCTTTGCATACACTAAAGCCTGTAGTCCCTCCTTCGTTATCACTCCACACAGCCCATGTCCCTAAATTTTAAGAGTCCTCTAAGAGATGTTGGCTATGCTATCGGAAAAGTAGGACTGAAAATAAAACCAAAGTAGCTTGTTGCGCACCAGAATGTAATGGCAAAAGACTTCGCTTGGTTCGCAATAGGAACTGTTTTTAGTCTTGGCATTCGGCTGAGTGTGACCAGTTTCGCGAATAGGCCTAGGTTGGGCTGTGTTTACTAATGATGTCCTCCCCCTCCCCTATTTTCTCCCTTTCTTCTCTCCACAGGAATTGCAGTTGTTGAGTATTTATGAATTTATATATATACTGTTCCTGCACTCTTTATTAAAAATGTATTTACTGTAGATAGTTCAAAAGTTTGATTTTGTACGTTTTGCTGTGTAATTCATGTGTAATTCTAATGTTCAAATTAAATAAAGTGTGTGTTTTATTGAACACGTAAAATGTATATTTCAGTGTTTGTGTCCTTCAATTTCAGATGCAATCTCAATTTATTATTACAGGTGCTCAAAAGGAGCATTTGAGGAGTGGTCATGTGAAATGTATCTTAACATTCTAAATGTTTGTTTTATTAAGTTTTCCCACTAATCACTAGAATGGTCATAACTTTTAAACAATAGATTATATTTCTAATCTGTCTGCTATTCTACATTGCCCACAAAATTATGTATATTTCATACACTCTAAGTTTCCCTCTAGCTTGTAATTAAAATGGTTGAAAATGCATTTGTCTGATGAAGTATGGTGGCCGGAGAAGATTTTTGTAAAAATTGCTGTGTGAAATCTTACTGATAATGGATGATTAGCCTTAAACAATCATACATATATTTATATCATTTGAAAGCCCTAGTTCTTCTCTTCAGTATGGTATATACAGTTCAGGTGTGTGATGTTATATGAATATGAATGTAATATGAATATGGATATGAATATCATATTCTGAATATCATATTCTGGAATTTTTGGAATTTTGGGCTCAGGGTTTAAAGGGTAAATGACTTTGTCATAGTCTCATAAAACAGTGAAGAAAAAAATAAATGGGTCATTATTTATATTACAGGCTTATTCAGATGCATGATGGGAGATTGACTGGCCTCAGCTGATGTCACAATATGAACTAGTAGCCACAACTGAATATAGATGTGATGAAAAGCTGAACAGAACAAGGAAACTTAAATGAGGGAGGCTGTAAACTGCCCAAAGCCATGTCCTAACACAGATACTCAGTAAGTTGGAGCTTGTTATCCAGTAGTGCATTTACCCTCAGAAGAAAACCAGGCATCTCCTGCAACCCTTTCCCAACAAGTCATCTTGCAGAGACACAGGCTCACCATGAAAAATAAGATAATTGGACAGTTGCAATAGGGGTGACAAAAAGAACTAGCGAGACCAGTGCCAAACGATTCTTGTCTGGCCACACTTTCAAAGATGACTGCATCTGGAGCACACACACTCTGGAATAATAAAGGGACACTGAAGAAATGTAATAGCTAGATTAATTTAAAAGCATTACTAAGAAAATAAAATACTCAATGACAAAAAAATAAAAATAAATATTGCACATGAAAATAGATTTGTCAAACCTTACTGGCAAAGAAATCACTCATCACTGTCTCATTATGGAGGCTAGAAGTATTTGTCGATTTCTTTGTTAATTGTTGGAAGGGTGCGTTTATGTACAGCAAATCTTCTGTCTACAACAAGCCAGGGAATCTAATTAAAGGCCAGTAATCACAACTTAGCATATGTTAATCAAAATCAATAACTGACAACATATAAATAAATAATATGCAGAAATATGCTAGGGTTTTTAGGGCTTTTTTTGATGGCTCACACATTGGTTCTGATCCTGATTCATCAGTTACAAGTTATGTTTTAAACACTGTACGATTTGTTTCACAATATTGCCATCCAATACAAATTTAAATTGCAAAATTAGTGTGACATGTTCACCTATAGCCGATTAATTGCCTTTTGCGATGAATCTTGGTCTCCGAGGAAGTTCTGGCAGTGTCAGAAATTTTGTGTAGTAGTTGACAGCCAGATAACGTAACACCCAGTCAATGCTGTCAGTCAGGATGATTGGGACCAAAGTCTTGGCTATGATGTGTATTGAACAGTATGACATAATGTTGCACAGTGTGACAACAATATTTCACTGGGATCATATTGTGCAGTCTGGCAAGCAACAATTGTAAAGGACTGTAAAATCGTACAGTGTGCATCCCAGCTTTAGTCTTTATTTGCCGCATATTAGTGAGCATTTTTAAATTTAAATGGAAAGAGGAAAGTGTTTCATCATTCTTCAATTAACAGTAATTAATTTACCAAACATTATGGAGTTTAAGGCCAAAATTAGACCCTGCGTGGAAACATTTACTTGCATTTAAGGTGTCCTATGACTACTATTGTAATACCAAACAAAAGAAGCATTACTTATGTGGAATTGATTAGTTCTATAGAAGAAAATGCATTTTGATTAGATAGTAGCAAAACTATACTGTAATTCAGGTATTATAATTGTTGTTCCAACAATGATGAACCAAATGCATTCGAAATGACATCATGGTATTGTGATGTATCCCATCCCAAACATGTTTCCACTGAGAAATGTTGGATGTCAAGAATCCACTCTTTGTTTTCAACATATGCAGATTATAGAAATCAAGAAGAAAGAATTTACACTGTGCAATGACCTTCATTTAGACAATGGTTTAGCTTTTAAGCCAGTTGCAAATAAAAAAGAAACCAATAAACAAACAATCAATCAAACTAATAAACTTTCCCTGGCACTGTTAATGTTTTTTTTTTTTTTTTTTTTTTTTTTTTTGTCATGCACACTTCTTTCCTGTGAAGGACAGTCAAGCACAGAGATGAATGGCGCACACTTTCTCTCGCACTCATCACCCATCCACCTCTTAAAAATAGCGCAGCCTCTCTCCTCACCCCCGCTGCAGAAAGCTTCTCAACATTAATGCAATCACTGTGGAAGAAAACTCATAGCACAAGAGCCAGTTTTGTTCGAATTCACGAACACTTAACCTATGGCCACTTACATTGTGTTGCTGGATTATTGTGTAATTTAGATACAAAACAGGCACACATATGCAGCCAAGTGGAGAAATTTCATGTAATTTAACTCTAGTCTCTACAACGTGGCCCCTGTAAGAACCAGAGTTTTGCGACACCTGCTGTCCGGCACTCTTTCGTGTAAGAGACGTGAGAACATACATTGCACAACAGAGAGCTCCCAGTTTTGTTCATCGGTTAAGAATCCTTGGGTGAATATCAAATTTTACAGAAAATGCTTATAAATTGCATTAAATATGTGCTCAGAAGAGATGTATGTTAAAATTGAGTGTTTGTTATTGATCATTTTTGAAGGATGCATATGTGGAGTTTGACCATGTTTTGGCACATGTGAGAACTGGGCATGTAAATTTGGTATTAATCATATCTTATTTAATAATTTATAGCCCAGAGTGTTCTCCAGTTTAGTGAATAAGTGTAATACATGTTATATGTGAAAATATGAGAATTCTATTGTTTTAAACTGTTATACATGTCCTTAAAGGAATAGTTCACCCAAAAAGGAAAATTTGCTTATAATTTACTCACCCTCAGATTCTTTCTTCATCAAAACAGAATTTTAGATTTTTAGGATTTAATTTCAGGCCTCCTCCTTTAAACAATGCAAGTGAATGTACTCCACACGACTCCGGGTGACAAATAAAGTTCTTCTGAACCCAAACGAACCTCCTCACGTGGAGGAGGAGGCAGGAAGCACGACATTGTTTACAAGAGGAGCGCTGTACAAAAGTTTAATTGTCTTTGCTGTAGATTTGTATTTGTATTTGTATAAGTGTATTGTTCAAAATGGTCATTTGGTGTGTGTATCCTGGATGCTTCAACCTTCAGAAACCCCAAAGAAAATGCACACAGGGAAAAATATTAACTTTTCATCGATTGCATATACATGATCATGAGCGACTGAAGCTCTGGCTTATCGCGCTGAACCTGGATAACAGTACACACCTACATTCTCTCAAATATTGGAGGGTGTGTAGTGAATCATTAGTCATCATAGTCATTTTACCCCTGAGGATTTCAGACCATCGAAAGAAACAAAGGGTCGATATCTGAATTCATCGGCTGTGCCCGTGGTGTTTTTCCAGCGAACTCAGGTATGTGTGAAAACTTTGTCATATAGCCTATATATTTCTATATAGTAGCTATAGTAACAAACGAAACATGATACTTACTGTACTGATAGGATGCCATTGGGTCCTTCTGGCCTCGGAAGGTGCTTCCAGTTTATTCGTGGCAAACTGAAAAACACCTCTAAAACGCTGCGGCTCAGTAATGGTGGAAAACCATTATGTTCGGTAATGCAGGTAGGACTAGGAGTGTTCTCACCGGCTGCCTCACTAATTGTTTCCAATGGTGGGATTGCTATGGTCCAATCGTGGCAGCACAGATTCTCTGCCTCTGTTGGCATTGGTTGGCATTTACTACATGTGCACCACCATGTCTCCATAGATCTCTGCCTCCCCGAGACTTGTGATTGCGTTGCTGCTGCAGCATCCTCCACCTCCCTCTGTTTCTCATTGATGTATTTGGGCTAAAATAAGTAGGGTTGGGCAAAAAACTCCATCTCCTCTTCTCGTCTAAAATCAAAATCCTCCAACATCATGTTTGAAATTGTTTTGGACTGTTTTGTTTTGTGAACGGTGCTTGGTCTGTAGTCTGTGCAAGTTTCTCTTGTAAACAATGACGCACTTCCTGCCTCCTCCTCCACCTGCCGCATGACCTTACCAACGAGCTTACGTCATCCCTCTCATGAGCGCACGTCAAAGAGATATACGAAAGTGAACATTTGTGTTTTGTTTCCAAAAATAATCAATCGGTTCTAGCGGGAAGACTCGCAGCTGTACATCATCGCACCATTAGCTAGGTAACTCCTAGCCAAAGATTACATTCTTTCTATTAGTCTATTTCTTTCAGATACTCAATTATGTAACTGTATATTCCCATGATGCCTCTCGCAGGAGGTTTCCTATAATGACATTTAGCTTAGCTTTCTTTAATACTGATATTAGTTCTTTCCTTTCCTCCTCACATCCCCTACATTCCAGCAGCACATGCTGAACAGATTCAGGGTGACCACAGTGTGCAAATCTACCAGCTGGGTGTTTACCTATTTTATGAAGTGTCTGATTAAGTCCAGTATGTCCAGTCCTGAGATGGATAATGACTGCCTCTTCCTTTCGGTTCCTGCCCAGCCTCCTTCCCATACCTACATGATTCTGTATATTATAGAAATGTCTGTCTGTATCATTTATGTCCCAGTACTTTTGCCATATTTTCCCCACTTGACTCTTTATAATTGTTTTGCCCTCAGCTTTACTCAGCGGAATTTTCATGTTTACTGTTTGCAATTTGAGTGATTGCTTGGCTAGTTTGTCAACAACCTCATTTCCTTCTACTCCTACATGAGCAGGAACCCAAGCAAAGCAAACCGTCAGACCCTTATTGTGTAGTTTGTATATTAAATGATGAATTTCAAATAGAAGATCTTGTCTGCATGATTTCACGGATCTAATGCTTGTGAGTGCTGCCCAACTATCAGATGCAATTAGAGCATTATTAATGTTGTTTTCTTCTAACCAATGCAAAGCTATTAAAATAGCTACAAGCTCAACAGCATATACTGATAGATGATATGTAGTTATTTCCTTAATAGCTACCTCATACTGTGGGATGAAAACATCCTGGTTACTTTCGTAACCTCCGTTCCCTGATGGAGGGAACGAGACATGTGTCGATGTGACACTAGGGGTCACCCTTGGGAGCCCCGAACACCTCTGATCTTTGAAAAAAGGCCAATGGGAATTGGCGAGTGGCATTTGCATGCCACTCCCCGGGACATACGGGTATAAAAGGAGCTGGCTCGCAACCACTCATTCAGGTTTTGTGCTGAGGAGCTGAGACAAGGTCCCAGCCATTTCAGCGGGTAGTTCAGTGTTGTGGCAGGAGGGACACAACGTCTCGTTCCCTCCATCAGGGAACGGAGGTTAATCAAGTAACCAGGACGTTCAATATCTGTCACTCACTCGACGTTGTGTCGATGTAGTGACACTAGAGGTCCCTGTACAAAACACCACAATGACTGAACTGTGTTACATGGACTGGCAGTGCGAGATGGGCAGACTGCTGTGTGCTTCGTAGCCAGCACACCAGGCCGTCACGTAACCTCCCCTAATGCTCATAAGTGTGTCGAATGGTCCCCTGTACCATGGGGATAAGTCGACTGCTCAAAAAATGGTGACAGGCTAGCCCAGCCGTGGCCTCTTCTCCTATTTTTTTAGTGGAAATCATTTACCGACTGGGGGCCATAAGTGTCCGCATCGGGGGGTGTCACTCCCAAGGGGAAGACACCGCGGAGAGCACACCCCGCCCGGAAGGTATTTGTCGGAAGTATGTCATGTGGAGAAGTCCCGTGGTAGGTCCTACCCAAGGGGGGAGGAGCTCTATAGACACGGTGAAGGAAGACGCAGTTTACCAACAGGGAAACCGTTTTGCGGAAGATACATCACATGGGGTTACCTACGGGGAACCAGCACATGTGGAGCACCTACCCCAGTACAGGGCCTAGTTAGCACATGTACTGGGCCGGCAGCGAGTTTCTCCACAAACCCACCTGCCACAGGGCTAAGGAGGAAAGTCATCCAGGGTCCACAACTTTGTGGACACAACTGGGAGTCCAAGCACACGTCTTCACCTGGGGGAGGGGAAAGGTGCTATGCACAAGCGGTACACCTGGCCAGCTGTCCCGGAACTTACCTGTTCATACCTGAAAACACATGGGGTGAAACCGGCTCAACCCGGAGATTATAGAATCTCGCAAAGGTGTTGGGTGTTGTCCAGCCTGCCGCTCTGCAGATGTCTGCTAAAGAGGCGCCATTGGTCAGAGCCCAGGAGGCCGCCACACTCCTAGTAGAGTGGGCTTGTAGCCCCAAGGGGGGCGGCATGTCCTGGGCATGATATGCCATAGCGATGGCGTCAATGACCCAGTGGGCGATCCTCTGTTTGGAGACAGTGCTCAGTTTCCCTTTGATCCCAATAGATGTGCAAATCATGCATCGGACACAGCAACGATGCATCCAGAGGAGGAGACAGCGGGCAAGTTGTGATATGTGACGAGAGCGCATTCCGCCTTGGCGGTTGATGTACGCTACTGTTGCCGTGTTGTCTGTCCGGACCAACACGTCCTTGCCCTGGATCTACGGCAAAAGCCTCTGCAGGGTGAGCAATACTGCTAGCAACTCAAGGCAGTTGATGTGCCAACACAGTCGCAGGCCAGTCCAAGGACCGGACACTGCTGAACCTGGGCGGGCGCCTGGCGAACTGAATCACGTAGCCGAGTCGGACGGTCCTGATCAACCACTGCGACGGGTTGGGGAGCGCGAGCCACGCCCCCAAGCTCCGAGCGAGGGGGACCAAGCGGACAATCGCGTCGGACGTACCGGTGGGTGGGGCCTTGCGACGGGGCGGAGCCTGAGGCACCACATCGAGGGGGCTGGAGCCCCGACTTCGTGGCCGTGCTGAGTCTGGGAACATCAAAGCACTTACCCTGGATCCGGATACCCACCATAGGGCTAGTCAGGGATGGGGGAGGAGGAAAGTCATCCCCGCAGTCCGTCAGAACCGGCCTGGCGTGGGCATGTTTGTGCCACAGCTGTGCATGCAGGGGGGCGGGGGGCGCCCCTGGAGCGCCATACCTGCCATAAAGGAACGGTGGCCGGTGGTTGTGATAATGACGGCCGTGAGCACACGTCCCCACATGCCTGGGTCACCCGTCTCAGGGGCACTTCAAAGTCTTCCTCGGGTTCTTGGTGGCCAGGCCGCGGAGGCGGGCTGTGGCGGAGCCGGTGTTGTTGCGGCAGGAGGATGGCCTTGGTGACAAGCAGAAGAGGTGCGAGGTCTTGAACCATGCTGATGCAGGATTTGCTGAATAGCCTCCATCTGCTGTTTCACCGCCGAGAACTGCTGGGCGAAGTCCTCGACGGTGTCACTGAACAGGCTGACCTGGGAGACCGGGGTGTCAAGGAGCCGTATCTTGTCAGCTTCCCACATCTCGAACAAGTTGAGCCATAGATGGCGCTCCTGGACCGCCAGGGTGGACATCGCCTGCCCGAGAGTCCACGCCGTGACCTTCATTGCCCAGAGGGGGAGGTCGGTCACCGAGCGCAGCTCCTGCATCAATCCCAGGTCAGAACTACCCTCATGCAGTTCTCTTAGTGCCTTGGCTTGGTGCACTTGCAGGAGAGCCATGGCGTGCAGGGCGGAGGTGGCCTGTCCAGTGGCACTGCAGACCTTAGTCGCCAGAGACGATGTAACCCTACAGGCGCTGGACGGGGGTCTCAGGCGGCCCTGCCAGGTGGCAGTGTTTTGCGGGTACAGGTGCACCGCAACCACCTTATCCACCTGGGGAATCGCCGAGTACCCCCTGGCAACCCCACCACCGAGGGTAGTGAGAACGGAGGAGCTCAGAGACTGGGTCCAGGCAGTGAAAGGTGCCCACCATGACCTCATGAGCTCCTCATGCACCTCCGGGAATAAAGGGACCGGGGCGGGGCATGGCCGTGAGTGGCGCTCTGGGCCGAGGAACCAATCGTCAGGCTGCGAGGGTTCAGGGAGGGTGGAGGGTTCCACTCCAGCCCGACACATGCAGCCGCCCGGGCAAACATGGCTACTTCCATGTTCTCCAAATAAGGAAGCACCACTTTTGTTGCGCGCCTCTGACACCTAGCGGTAGGCTCCGCTCATTACATTAACCTATTTCAACAGATAATTTCATTACCAGTGCAATGTATTTTGCTGCCTTAAATGATGAAGACAAACAGGGATGTGATTCCTATTCCACTGAATGTTTATGTTTTGTTACTCATTCAGGCATCATTACAGTGCAGAAATGTTTATTATATGGCTCTCCGTAAATAATTTATTCTTTTATCACTGTTCAGACCATGTTTCAATCAATGCGGATTTTCTGCATTCGGGCTTTATCAATGTTCCAAATTTCAAAGCTCATTATGAGTTTAACAACTATGTCAGCTTAACTATATTACACTTATTTTAGAAATTCTTTTTTTTTAATTTTTTTTTTTAAGTATCAATGCATTTCAGTCTTTGCTCTGTTCACTTTTAATGTGTTTGTGGTTGTGGCAGTTACATTTAGTAGCAGTTAAGTAAGGTTTTGTTTACTCATTGGATAAAACTGTGCCAGATTAGTTTTTCATAGTGTTTGTGAAAATTTCAAAAGCTCATTATTTCAATTCCACTACAGTTAATTTTCTGTTCCCTATCTATCAATCACTCGATGTTGTGTCGATGTAGTGACACTAGGGGTCACTATTGGGAGCCCCAAACACCTCTGCTTTTTGAAAAAAGGCCAATGGGAATTGCTGAGTGGAATTTGCATGCCACTCCCCCGGACATATAAACCCCGGGTATAAAAGGAGCTGGTATGCAACCACTCATTCAGATTTTCTCTTCGGAGCCAAGCAGTTCTATTCATTGAGCTGAATTCACCCACCGAGTTCATTCACCTCATCTGCTGGATTTTACGGTGCATTTCAGCAGCTTCTCCCACTCTGCACCCGTGGATTACAGAGATCGCGCCTGAGCGCTTCGGCAGAACATCAAAGAGTATATTTTCAAATTCTAAAAGAGCGGCACACATGGAACATCTTTTTAAAGATGCCTTTCCGTTTGTGTGTTATTCCTGGTTGCGGTCGTTATCTCTCCGCTTCTGACGGCCACGATCGCTGTCTTACGTGTCTGGGCGCTGCCCACGTGGAGACTTTGTTCGTGGATGGGTCTTGTCCTCATTGTGAGAACATGACCATGGCAATTTTGCAGCCGCGGCTTGCCTTCGTAAGAAAGCAAGCCACCCCAGCGGCTCCCCGCCTCAGTCCTTCTACCTATGGTATGAGGCCACGTCGGTTAGCACTGGGGGTGATTTTGGGACTGCAATGGGACCACCTCCGCCGGGTAACCCCCCCACGGACCTCCCATTCCTCAGCATGCTCGATTGCCCCGGTCGGGCTCTCGGATGAGACCACCGGCACGTTTCAGGGCGAGTTCAACCTCTTATTCGCGGCACGGGAAGACGATGAGTTATCAAGCGCAGCATCGGAGAGCGGGCTCGTCCACTCTGACGCGGAGGTTTCGGCTGGGCTTCCCCCTTCGGGCGTGGTCGCCCAGTCTCAGGCCGACGCGGAGAAGATGGACATGCTTTCCCAGGCAGCTACGAGCGTCGGGCTAGAGTGGAACCCTCCACTCTCCCCTGAACCCTCGTGGCTTGAAGATTGGTTCATGGGCCCAGAGCGCCCCTCATGGCCGCACCCTTCCCTGGTTCCTTTCTTCCCAGAAGTGCATGAGATCGTGGGGGTCACCTTTTACTACCTGGTCCTGATCTTTCAGCTCCCACGCTCTCACTACCATCGATGGTGGGGCGACCAAGGGGTATTCGGTGATCCCCCAGGTGGATAAGGCACTCGCAGTGCACTTGTGCCCGCAGAGCGCCACCACCTGGTGCAGGCGCCCGAAGCTCCCGTCCAGGGCCTGTAGGTTTACGTCATCTCTGAAGGCTAAGGCCTATGGTGCCGATGGACAAGCCGCCTCCGCCCTGCACGCCATGGCTCTCCTGCAGGTACACCAAGCAAAGGTGCTAAAAGAGCTGCACGTGGGTAGTAAATCGCAGGAAGTGATCCCACTTACAATTTATCCCATTAAAAATTTTAGGTGGTTCGTGGACAATCGAATTTTGAGGTTTTGAAGGGTGTATATTGTTCATGGGGTGTCATACAGTCACCTAAATATGATATTCAGTGAATTAATCTATCCCACACATTAAAAACATATGTCCATCAAGTGACTATTTCAGGCAATGCAAATAAATTATACATGGGCACTTCTGTCTTTTTGCTGTCTTGTAGGAAGTGCCCACGTACAACTTATTTTAATGGTGGCAAATACATGGTTCGTGGACAATAATTGTTTAGCTAATTATACATTTTAAAGAGTTGTAAGTTACAAACATGCATTTATAGGAGTGTCCTGAGGGTCATACATGATGTTTTATTGATAATATTTAATGTAAATGCTAATAAAATCATATAAATTAAAAAAATGGCAATTTTTCCAAAAAAAATTTTAAAGTCCAAAAGGAAGGTCCCATCTGCAGCTCATTTAATGGACGCCAAATACATGGTTCATGGACAATCATTTAAATGCAAATAATACAGTATTATGAGTTGTAAGTTGCATAAATGGGTTCCATTGAGTATGTTGAGTGCTATACAGGGTGTTTGATTGGTAATATTACATGCAAAGAGCAAGAAAAGCCATACAAATGACTGTCCATGAACCATGTATTTTCCACCATTAAAATAAATTGCACGTTGGCACTTTTGTCTTTTTGCTGTCTTGTAGGAAGTGCCCACATACAATTTATTTAAATGGTGGCAAATATATGGTTCGTGGACAGTACTTTTTTAGCTAATTATACATTTTAGAGTGTTGTTCATTACATACATGCAATAAAAATGATAATAAAGTCATATAAATAAAAAGTGTGGCAATTTTTCCTCAAAAAATTCTAAGCCTAAAAGGAAGGTCCCATCTGCAGCTTATTTAATGGATGCAAATACATGGTTCGTGGAAAAAAAATGACAGGGCAGACAAGTAGATAGATAGATAGATAGATACATACATACATACATACATACATACATACATACAAACATAGTTGACATATTGGGAATATTGTGTATTGTTCAGGGGGTGTCATACAGTCACCTAAATGTGATATTCAGTGAATTAATCTATCCCACACATTAAAAACGGATGTCCACCAAGTGACTATTTCAGGGTATGCAAATAAATTGCCCGTGGGCCATCCCACTTACAATCTATCTAATGGGCTAAAATAGGTGTTTGGTGGACATCATTTTTATAACTCCAGGATACAATTTATGACTCAAAATCACATTAAGGTGACTCTATCATAGTTGTTTTGTGGTCAGCCCCGTCCCCTACTGGATACACTCCAGGGGTCCGTGGTCCCCCAGAGACAAAGTCTTGTAAAATAGTGGGAAGGTGGACAAATAATGTGTTCTTGATCAGCCCGCCCCCTCCTGGACACCCCCCCATGGTCCGTGGACCCCCAGGGACAAAGTCCTGTAATATAGTGGGAAGGTGGACAAATAGTGTGTTCGTGGTCAGCCCCTCCCGGACACGCCCCTGCGGTCGGCCAATCAAAAGTTTGCTTCCGTGGGCTTTTTCCCCAAAATAGCTGGTATGGGGCCATTTAGTGGGTCCGTGGGTCATGGGGGCGGTCCTTGGCACCCCAAGGAGGAAGTGATGCAATATAGTGGGCATTTGGGCTTATAAGGTTTTCGTGGTCAGCCCCCACCTTCCCCAATTGAATGGAGAGGGAGCCCACTTCAATAAGCCTGCGGTGGGATGTGGTGGCACCACCCAGCGGTAGGCTGCAGAACTGCAAGGAAAAACGTTCAGTTTTTGAACGCTCGTAGCATGGCCACCGTGGGGCGCAGCCACTTGGGGACACCTCTGGTCGTCTCCGGGGGTCCCACCAGTCAAAAATCATCTAGGGGGTGTCGCGCAGCGTCCACGAACCAGCAGCCACGGAGCTACCGAATAAGCGCTCCGAGGACCTCCTGAACTTACTACCTCCCTACTGTAAAAGGCTTCGAAGCGCCCCTGAGATGGGCGACCCAGGGACGAGGAGACCCTCTTCTACGGAGCTGGTAAACAGTGGAGGGCCGGGAGGAGAATCTTTTGTTTCATCTTTCGCCGCATGCCCAAGAGGCTGCGGTACCCAAAATTTCAACAAAAGAGTGGTTTCCTTGTTCTCTGGGTCACATGTCAGGTGCGCACAGCCATCGTCATGACCCCCCGCCCCTGCGCGCCCAGCTGTGGCACAAACATGCCCACACTGGGTTGGTTCCGATGGACTGCGGGGACGATGTTCCTCCTCCCCCCTCCTCGACCAATCTTATGGTGGCCGTCAGGAGCCAGGTAAGTGCTTCGATGTCTCTGGTCTCAGCACGGCCACGGGGTTCGAGCCCCTTTGACGTGGCACCTCAGGCTCTGCCCCGCCATGAGGCCCCACCCGCACGTCCAACGTGATTATCCCCTTGGTCCCCCTCTCCCAGAGTTTGGACGCATGGCTCACGCTTTCCAACCCATTGTGATGGCTGACCTGGACCGTCCAACTCAGCTAGGCTGGGCACAGCACCCTCCTCTCCAAAGCAAACATCAAGATGCTTCCAAAGGTCATGCCCATTCACCCCGCTGCTCATTTTGGCATTATGTGGCATTTTTAGTTCACTGTCTGGCTCACAAATGAGCATAGAAGTAGTCTGCACATTTAATCATTCCAATATTTTAAGCTCCCGTCCATACACACCCGCTCCGATTCTCTGCTCCTCTATTCCCGTGCCACTCCTAGGTGCTACACACAGCCAAGTATAGTACAAGGTTGGTCTGATTTTCCCACATTTTACTCTTATTATTGCTTCTTCTGGTGTTTGAATAAAAGTATCTGTCTAGATTTATCCTTAGTACTTCACTTTGACTTTGTGAGCCAAGTTTCTAATCACCTAAAAGGCATTGTTGATGTGTAAATGTGGGCTCTCAGCTCCACACTGGACATTTAAACAAATTTTTTTCACAAACTGGGCATTCCCTCTGCAGTTAAAAAAAAAATCAAAATGGCTCTTCTACGTCTCTCAATTTCCGGTATCGTGCTCTACTTCGCCGCCTCTCACAATTAGACAGATCATTAATTCGCATTTCCTTCCTCCCGCCAGTTTCAGTTTCCATATGTAATCTCCTGTCCATTTGGGTCACCTTATTTCACCATGTGCATCATTCTTCAAGGCGCTCCATCTCTCGCCTCCTCACACTAGCCCATTTCCATCGATAACACTCTGACAACGTATCTATTGACGACTGCTGCCGATCGGACCTCTAATTTGTCCCTATTGCTAAATCCCTGGAACTATGCATAGGAGAACCATGTTTGGGATTGTGGAAGCCCTGGTGAGGAGAGTAGATATGGTTATGCGGTGTCCTTGCAGGACAATGGACATGTTGAATTTGATAATTGTGTGGGTAAAGAAGTGGATGAGCAGTGAGAGCCCCTGACAGGCACCAGCTAGATATGAAAACTTACGGCTGATCGAGAGTTGAGCATGTGTGATGATTTGAGGGTTGGGTCGAATATATTTCTGGTAGGATGAGGAAGACCAGCGGCCAAGCATCTTGATTGTGGGATCTGATAATCCTTGATGAGCAGCCGTTGTGGCTGCACCAATTCTAAATGAGTTGAAAGAATAGAGTTCATTTGATGCTCTGCCATATCAAATGTCTCAGTAGGGGCTAAGGAGCCTGGAGGAGGACCTGCCTTATAGATGATCTTGATGGCGGTGGTGTCGCAAAAACCTGACAATACGTTTGCATCTCCGGGGGGTACCCCATAATATGCTGGTGATCATGATGGGGTAAATTTTGAAGATGTGAATGAAGGGGAGCTGGGTGCGAGTGAAAAATTAGTCTGGCCATTTCCCTGCTAATCATGTTCCTATACAGTAGCCTCAAGATCTTCGGAGCGTGCGCATCCAAGAAAAAGGACATGCCATCTGAGGTTTTAGGGTTTTTGTAATTGGAAAAGGGAAATTCAGTTACTGCACAAGCCTAGCTTGCCCTTTTTGGAGGGCTCTTGCATAAACGTTGTTTATCTTTCAATAAAAGGTATTGCAGGACAACGTCTCCATTATCATATGGCTTTACGCTACATTGTTCATCTTTTGGCAAAGATATTTCTAATGGAGTTAATTAACAGAGGTTCAGGAGGAGCATGTTAATTTTAATCAGACAAATCACAGCCTGCAAGCAGGAGTATATAAGCCGCTGCTTACCTGCTTCCTGTGACAACTCTCCTGACATTAGAGTCTTTCCGGTATTCGGTCCCGCCCATTGCCCATGAACAGACCCAGGCAGTCGGATCATCGGATGCAACTTTGCTACATTTGGCTCTACCAGAACAGCCCTTCCATCCAAACAATCTCGTTATTCAACAGAAGCTGCCACAGCAGCAGTATTGACGGCTACCATGTTAAGTGTTATATTTTTTACCCTGTCTTTCTTTCTGTGCTCCATTCGCCGAAGCAGTTTAGAACATGAAGCTGCTTCCGCAAACTGGCTGCTCCGGCTCTTTAAAAATGTGAAACAGCTCTCTACAACTGCTCATGTTCTCTTATCTAAACTTTCCACCCAGAAAGCAGTGCATGCTGCCTCCACGAACAGGCGCCGTTCTGGCTTCATGCCATAAGATTTCCATTTTTATTTGAAAGTGAGAAAAACAAAGATGAATTATTCAATCCAACCACCATTTTAATCCCCAGCATTTTTAATCAGGTTCTGCCGCACATGTGATGCCTGTCAGCCTCATTACCTCACCGCAGCTTGTTTAGGGTGTGCTCTTACCAGCGATTGTTCGTCATCTTCTAACATGAATATCACGATTGTTTCTCCCTTCACAGTGCCCTTCGGAGCGTCATTTATTCCATTCTGAATAATGACAACTTCTTTTCAAACCAACACAGACATTTTAACGCAAGCTCGCTGCCGTGCAGCACTCACTCTGACCATTCCACAGCACACTGCAGTTATACACAACCTCTGTCCGAACAGACACGAGGCAAATTCGGCTCTGCAAAAGGCGGATCATTCATAATCATCCTGCAATGCATCTCGCTTCCTCTCAGCATTATTGACGTATATTATACAGCAGGGGGCAGTCATTCTCGACACAGACGTCCTTCAAGCCTCTCTCCCAAGAGAGAAATCAACAGGATAATCATAATCATGTCCAACCTCCTATCTAACAAAAGCTGCTCTAAACTGTTGGGCCTCATGTATTCAGATAGAAGACAAAGGCAGACCTAACACAGTCGTAAAAACCTAACTCAAGCCCCCACATACCAAGTGGTAAATCTTACTGATAAAAATCATGCCAAAATCAAACAAAGGGAGTCCAAAACAGACTACAAATCCCATGAAGCCTTGCTCACTAAAGGATCGAACTCTCAACTCCTATTGGATGAGGCACACAACAGAACGTCCCTCAAACCATGACATCATCAGGAGTAGAAATACCTCTGAAATGCTTCCGGGATTTGCTTCCAGCAACTTTGCTTGCAGTGGGTAGATGCAGCTCATCGCTGCTCTCAGGTGCAACCTCGTGGCACAAGGAAGTAACGTCCGACTTGAAACTGTGGCCATACAATCTCCATCTTGCTGGACGAGTTGAGATTACTCTGTGTTCAACCGAACACTCTAATGGATCCAAAGGAGACTGCCGAGCAATCCGCATCTTCATCCGTTTGCCTGCAGAAGTGAAGAGATTAAAGATTTCTCTTCCATCTTCAATCAAGTCGACATTTCTGATTTCTCCGCCAGCCTGCCAAGAATCAGCAGCCGTACACCCGCCAACAGAGCGAGGAAACGACCTCCCATCATCACCCGAGCCTCGAGGCACCGAGTCTGAGTTAAAGGACGGATGAACACACATTCTGCATCCTCATGCGATTCAAGTAAGAGGTTTACGTCTAGGCAGAGATAGAATATTATAGTGTGTTATTCTTGTGTTTCAAGGTTTTTGCTTGTACAGTTTACGGACCGCCATGTCCGCTCATTATTAATACTCAGTGTATTAATTATCATGAATTTGATTTGTTGTATTGTGGTCCAACCAAATTGGACTGTTGTGCATTTTCGCCATCACGGGTGAGATCGGCAAACTGAGTTTTCCATTAAAGAATCAAAGAACGCGGGACTGTTTACGAGCCGTCCACCGCGTCTCTGAGTGATAAACTAACAGCTGCTTTCTCTCCCATGATCGCGAAATCGGCTTTGGGGCTGTCACTTAATTCTCTCTCTCTCTCTCTCTCTCTCGTACTAACCACACACACACACACGCGCGACCCCTCACAAACATTCTGGCACACATTTTTGGCTCGTAGATAGCTTCGTGCTAAAGTTCAGCTTTGTGCTTAAGCTATCGTACAAGCGGATACACGCGGTAACTGGTAGACGCCATTGACTGGTTTCTCTCCGCCTACATTCGCGGCCATATTCCCTGGCCGAACGTCTCGCGTGACATACTCTCCACGAGAGTCACGTCCGCCATTTTGTGCACGTCCCTCCTTAAACACACACACACACACACACCCTCATGTGTTATAGGATTATTTTGATTTCCATATCTAATCATATCACTGTTTAGTTTATAGTTGTAAGTCGGAAGTTTATTGACTGCATTGTATTAATTATTAATTGATATTACTGCATAAATAAACTTTGTTTATATTACAAAGAGAAGTGTTTTGGTTTGTTTTGCATATGCCTGTGTCATGCTGATGGGATGTCAGTGCTCGGATTCAAGCCTTCATTCATTGTTTTTTTCCCCGAAAATCGATATTCTTTGGATGTCGATTTTCCTAAGAAAACAATCCAATATTGAGATTGTTATACTATCTGGTTATTAGTCCCTGATTCCAGGGTGGTACCCCGTCAATGTTAATCCTTATTAATATTCTGTTGATTTTTGATAATTATCTTTGATGATTGTTGAATTTGAATGATCAATAAGCTAGTGTTAATTTTAATTAATGTTTCATCGATGTTAACCATTAACGATTATCTTTGATAATTGTTGATTTAAAGGATTAAAAAAGCTAACATTGATTCTCATCAATGTTCTATTGATTTTAATAATTAATAATTATCTTTGATAATTATGAATTATTGCTAATAACCAAACCCGCTCCTAAACGTAGCACACTAAATTTACTGTAGCCCCATATGAGGTTTTAATGAGTTAGATTCAATTAATTAATTTAAATATTAATTAATAACTAAAGAAATATTTTTTAATTATTTCTGATAGTAACACTGATCTAAACAACCAGTAAAGCCCTACAAAACGAGAGCTTCTCTCCCTCCTCGGGCATCTCAATTTCACCACGCGCATCATTCCCCAAGGCAGCCCCTTCATCTCGCACCTCCTCACCCGCCTCACCCTTCGCTGTGCTAAACGACACAATAACCCTAAACCCATACTGCCGCACTGACCTCCAGCTCTGGTTAACGTTCCTAAAACAATGGAACGGACTTACCTTCTTTTACAAGGACTTCCTCTCATTCCCTGAAGACATCCAACTTTTCACCGATGCAATCAGTGGATTCTACCAAGGTCGCTGGTTCGCCTCCACCTGGCCCCCAGAGCTCACCAGCCTTTCACAATCAGCAGCTTCCTCAGCCCTGCACGAATTATACCCTATCGTGGTCGCAGTCTTTCTGTGGGGAAACGAATAGAATTCAAAAGCATCATAGTCCATTGCGATAATCAGGCTATAGTTCATTGCATCAACAAGGGCCGTTCTTGTGCCCCCGAAATCATGCCGTTTCTAAGATGTCTAATTTGGATTTCAGCCTGTAACCAATTCATTATATCTGCTAGACACACACCAGGATCAAATAACCAAATTGCTGATTCACTTTCCCACTTTTCCTTTCAGAAATTCAGAGCATTAGCTCCAGAGGCAGACTCGACTCTGATCCCGGTACCTCCCATTCATTAAATTAATCAAAATCACCACCACCATTGAATATTTTGAACAGTATCAGTAACAGCAGACACAGTGAACTATAGTGCAATAAACTCATGTCAAACCTCCTCCATTCTGGCATCCCAGCAAAATTTTACTCCAGTCATTCATTCCGTATCGGCGCATCAACCAGAGCTGCCCAAAAAGGTTATCACAACAACAAATTAAATCTCTCGGTCATTGGTCCTCAGACGCATATCACAGCTACATCAAATCCAATCGTTTCCACATCAGGAAAGCTCATCAATCACTAATCAGCTAATCCCTTATCAGCACCATCTGTCACCATCACTTACATCACCACCCGCTGCTGTCTCGTTACTTCATACATGCACACGCGCATACGTGTACATGTACGTTTAAGCATGGGTGTGCGTGCATGTGCGTACATGGTCACGTGTACATGTGCATATATATATTTAAATAAGAAGTCCTCCGGTTTGAATCAGAGCATGGCCCTCTCGATCAAATGCGGCACAAGCTCATTCACGTCCTCGTATCACAGCCTTTTCCCTCCGAGGCGATCGATGGGCTTTCCGTTTCAGACACAGAGTGGCCCCTGTTCGAATGCATGCTGGACTTACCCGTTCAAATGCCATGAGCTCTCTCTCTCTATAGAGCAGTCTCCCATTCGAATCGCAGTGTGAGCCCTCCCTTTCGAACACAGCGTGAGCCAACTCTTGTTCTCATTTTCCCCGTTTGATTGCTTGCTGGGCTTACCCGTTCGAATGCCGTAAGCTCTCTCTCTCTATAGAGCAGTCTCCCATTCGAATCGCAGTGTGAGCCCTCCCTTTCGAATGCAGCGCGAGCCAGCTCGCATTCTCACTTTCCCCGTTCGAATGCATGCTGGGCTTACCTGTTCAAATGCAGTGAGCTAAACCTCTCTCTTTTTAGAACAGTCTCCCGTTTGAATCACAGTTTGAGCCCTCCCTTTCGAATGCAGCATGAGCCAACTCTCAGTTTCACCTTCCCTGTTCAAATGCCGTGAGCCCATCCAGTTCTATGATAAGTGGTGGTCACTCATTCAAATCGCAGCGTAGCCCTCTCGACCAGCAATCGTACAAGAACGCATCTTCAAACAAATGCATAAAGCGCTCCCTCTATACACATTTTGGGGGGAAGAACAATTCAGAAGCATCCGCTAAGCCAATTTACCAAACAGAACTGTTGCTGGCTTGCTGTCCTAAATACTTCCTGCCATAGTCATGGTACATATCTTTCATCTTAATGCCTTTTTGGGGGTAATCAGGACTCAAGTTGAGTTTTATTTATTTATTTTTTTTTGCATCAGCCGTGACATACATTTATTTTTTTGTCAGTAAAAAAAGAACAGACTGTCTTCACTCTGCTTTCTGCCTTTATATGAAAAGTAACAACAACAACAAAAACAAACATTTCTTGTTGTTCCAGTGCATGTTCTCATACCTACCACTGTGCTGCTGAAGAGAAAAACAGGTCTAACTCTTGGGGAGATTTTCAAGCCTGAGATGAGCTAACATCCCCCTACTAACCAATGCCTCTCACTTGAACTCACTATCATGTGTATGAGAAAAGGTAACTTCACTGGGTATGATGTTGAAATAACTAGAAGAAAAAATCGAAATATGCCCATTACAGTTGAGTGATACTCACACATTCTTTCAAACATTACAAATAGCCAAAATGAGGATATGACACCAAAGGACTACTTATGGTATGGCTCACTTCCTGTGACCACCATGTGAACTGACAGATGAGGATCTTTCATCTCACGCTTCCTAATTATCTTTGCCTTTCTTTGCAATCACGTTTCTGTTTGACAAAAATGCACCCTTTCTAAATTCTCCCCTAGTCTTAGAATAACAATCTAATGCTAGCAGAACATAAAAAATCAAGACCGAAAACAAACTAAATGAAGAAATTAGAATAATTGGAATTGGAATTGGTTTTCATACTGTATGCAAAGATGTTCATTTTGGATAGCATTACATGGTGTTTTGCTTTCTTTTTCAACCCAAATTGGCAGGATGTCACTGTGCGAGAAACGAGCACACAAGGCCCCAACCCCACTGATAAACTAATGTTTACCCTGCAATTAAATAGTTTTATTCAAGTTAACTAATCAGGAAGCATGGATCAAATGTTCTGTTAAGTTTATTTGCTTCTTTTTTACCTTTATCCGGAAAAACAATTCAATATTGCCATTATGGATGTTGTCCCAGAAAGCCCCCTCTCTGCATTGGAGGTTGAACCCCTGTGTAGCTCAGTCATTCTGATCAATTAGTTTAATTTACTCTACACTTCGATCCCCACCTCCAGTCATTTCAGCTGGTGTATGGCTCATCCAGGGAAGATAATTATTATCGGATTGTTACAAGAGTGAGATTTAAACTCAGCTTGGAACCCCGGTATCTTGTCAAATGGCAGAACGGAAGATGAGTGTAATGCTGTCTGTATGGCTCTGCATTGATACTCAACTTCAAACATTTTGAGAACTTCAAAAAACTTTTCAGAGAGCAAGCATCATATCTATGGATTGAAAGTTTTAAACAAAGACTAATTTTTAGAAATGTACCCACACTGTGCCTCTTTTCATTTGTTGTTTTCATTTGGGTGCTTTTGTGCATTCTCAGATAGACTGTTGCAGATTGATCAGAGAAAATCTGTAGTATTTCATATTTTATTAGAGCTTCTCTTAAACCATGGAACAACACAGTGAGATCCTGTTAGATATCAGGATGGTTGTTTTGAAAGTTAGGTTGAAAACCCCTTCACAAAAATGTCAAGTACCCTCATCTGAACAAAAAGTTTGTCTTTATTTGTCGGGATGACTGCCCTGTTGTGTTCAGAGTTCACTCAGTATGTTTGTTATTTTAAATATTTGTTTTATTCTTTAACTATGAAGACAGGGCTTGCTGGTGGGGCTGATTGTGGTGGGAGGCAGAGAGTGGCTGACATCTGTTTCATTCAGATTGTGGGGCTCTCAGGAGTGTGCTTTTAAAAAACAAATTCATAGACAATAGAGCTCAAACGCATTTTAATGGCTAATTAATGCCTGAAAACAAACAGAAAAAAACATCTCGGTTACTGTCATAACCTCCGTTCCCTGATGGAGGGAACGAGATGTTGTGTCGATGTAGTGACACTAGGGGTCGCCCTTGGGAACCCCAAACACCTCAGATCTTTGAGAAAAGGCCAATGAGAATTGGCGAGTGGAATTTGCTTGCCACTCCCCCGGACATACGGGTATAAAAGGAGCTGGCTCGCAACCACTCATTCAGGTTTTGTGCTGAGGAGCCGAGACAGGGTCCCGGCCATTTCAGCGGGTAGTAGAGCGTTGTGGCAGGGGGGACACAACATCTTATTCCCTCCATCAGGGAACGGAGGTTACGACAGTAACCGAGACTGTCACTCACTCGACGTTGTGTCGATGTAGCGACACTAGGGGTCCCTATATGAAATGCCACAACTAGCTGAACCATGTTACGTGGACTGCCGGTGCAGGTGCAAGCAAGCTGCTGCATGCTGCATGTAGCCTCCCCCAATGCCCCAAAAAAACGTCATATATTTCCCCACATCCCTAGGAGGGGGGGAAGAGACATATCTAGTATGGGAGCAGGCCGCTCTATGTTTTCTCACCACAGAGTATTCAGTTATTCGGCTGGGGCCATTTTAACGCTCAATATATGCGCCGGGGAAGGTGTTCTATTCCTATCCTATTCTATCAAAGGGAAAAGACCCCGCAGAGACCATATCCTGCCCGGAGGGGAGGTAACATGTGGCAAGCACGTCATGTGGGCTCAGAGCCGCACATGGAAGAGACGCAGTGGTAGGTCCTGCCTGAAAAGGGAAGGAGCTCTACAAACATGGCGACTGGGACAGAGAGGGCTCTGTTGAAGGGAGACGCAGGTCTGCCGACAGGGAGACCGTACTGCGGAAAATACATCACAGGAGGTTACCGGAGTAACCAGCACCTGTAGAGCACCTACCTCAGTAAGGGCATATTAACACACGTAATTCCTCCGCTGAATTCGCGAGCCACAGGGCTAGGGAGGAAGGACATCCAGGTTCGTGAACTCGCATGGGAAAAGAAGCACACATATTTGCCTCTTTGGAGGGGAAAGGCACTATACGCAAGCGATACATGCGGCCAGCTGTCCGTATTCCCGAACTTACCTGTTCGTACCTGACAGAACACGGGACGAAACCGCTCAACCCGGAGATTGTAAAATCTCACGAAGGTATTGGGTGTCGCCCAGCCCACTGCCCTGCAGATGTCTGCTAGAGAGGTGCCATGGGCCAGTGCCCATGAGGATGCCAGACTCCTTGTGGAGTGTGCTCATATTCCTGAAGGGGCGGGCATGGCCTGGGCCTGGTATGCCATAGTGATGGCATCCATGATCCAGTGGGCAAGCCTCTGTTTGGAGACAACGTTCCCTTTCCGCTGTCCACCAAAGCAGACAAAGAGCTGCTCAGTGTGTTTAAAGCTATGCGTGCGATCCAAGTAGATGTGCAAATTACGCACCGGACACAGCAACAACAGGGCTGGGTCTGCCTCCTCCTGGGGCAGCGCTTGCAGGTTCACCACCTGAACCTTGGGCACATAGCCCGGCCGGGGTCTCAGGATTACGTGAGAGTCACCCGGACCAAACTTCAGGCAGGATCGCTGACAGAGAACGCTTGTAGGTCCCCAACCCTCTTGATGGAGGTGAGTGCAATCAGGAGGGCCATCTTCAAGGAGAGGGCTTTCAACTCAACTGACTCTAGCGGCACCTCTCAGGAACCTGATGATCAGGTCATGCTTCCCTAAGGACTTACTGTTCACTGTATCGTGGTGTGCTGCTATGGTGGCCACATACACCTTCAAGGTGGAGGGGAACAGCCATTCCTCCAGCCTCTCCTGCAGGAAGGAAAACACTGACCCGACTGCGCATCTCTGAGGGTTTTCAGCTCGGGAAGAACAACAATTTGCGAACTGATGCCACTTCAGGGTTTAAAGCTGCCTCGTGGAGGGAGCTCTGGCCTGAGTGATTGTGTCTACCACTGCTGGTAGTAGGCCACTTAGGTCTTCCGCATCCCGTCCAAGGGCCAGACGTGGAGGTTCCAGAGGTCTGGGCATGGGTATCAGATGGTGCCCCGTCCCTGAGAAAGAAGGCCCTTCCTCAGGGGAATTCACCAGGGAGAGGCTGTCGCGAGGAGCGCGAGGTCTGAGAACCAAGTCTGGGTGGGCCAATACGGGGCCACGAGGGTGACCTGCTCCTCGTCCTCCCTGACCTTGCACAGGGTCTGTGCAAGTAGGCTCACTGGAGGGAATGCATACTTGCGCAGCCCCCGGGGCCAGCTGTGTTCCAGCGCGGCTGGGCCGAGGGGGGCCCCTGTCGGAGAATACCAGAGCGGGTAGTGGGAGGTTTCTCGGGAGGCAAATAGGTCTACTTCTGCTTTGCTGAACCAACTCCAAATCAGCTGGACCACCTGGGGGTGGAGTCTCCACTCTCCCCTGAGCATCACCTGCCACGACAGTGCATCCGCTGTGGCATTGAGGTAGCCCGGGATGTGAGTGGCCCTCAGCGACCTCAGTCTTTGCTGACTCCATAGGAGGAGACGGCGGGCGAGTTACGACATGCAACGTGAGCGTAAGCTGCCTTGGCAATTTATATACGCTACTGTCGCTGTGTTGTCCGTCCAGACCAACACATGCTTGCCCCGGATCAATGGCAAAAGCCTCCACAGGGCAAGCAATACTGCCAGCAACTCGAGGCCCATTGCACACAGCGCCCCAGCCTCATTTGGAGGCGTCTGTCATAATGCCGACGCGCCTGGACACTTGCTGTAGGGGAACTCCTGCCCATAGAAATGCAAGGTCTGTCCAAGGGCTGAACAAGTGGCAGCAGATCGGCGTGATGGCCACGCGATGTGTGCCATGCCCATCTCGGGACTCAAGTCTGAAGCCAGTGCTGAAGCGGTCTCATATGCATCAACCCTAGTGGCGTGACTGGCGCCGAGGAGGCCATATGCCCCAGGAGCCTCTGAAAGTGTTTCAGTGGAACCGCTGTTCTCTGCTTGAATGACTTCAGGCAGTTCAGCACCGACCGTGCATGCTCGCTCGTGAGGTGCGCTCTCAACGAGACTGAGTCTAACTCCATGCCGAGAAAAGAGATGCTCTGAACCGGGGAGAGCTTGCTCTTTTCCCAGTTGACCCAAAGCCCTAGCCGGCTGAGGTGCCTGAGCATGAGGTCCCTGTGTGTGCAGCCAGTCATTGAGGTAGTTGAGTATGCGGACACCCACTTCCCTTAACGGGGCAAGAGCTGCCTCTGCGACTTTCGTGAAGACGTGAGGGTACAGGGACAGGCCGAAGGGGAGGACCTTGTACTGATATGCCCGGCCGTCGAAAGAAAACCGTAGGAAGAGTCTGTGTCGAGGTAAAACCGAGACGTGAATGTTCGCGTCCTTCAGGTCTACCGCCACGAACCAATCTTGATGCCGGACACATGCCAATATGTGCTTTAGCATCAGCATCTTTAACGGAAGACTGTGCAAGGCCCGGTTCAGAACTCGCAGGTCCAAGATTGGCTGCAACCCACTGCCTTTCTTCGGTATGATAAAGTAAGAGCTGTAAAACCCATTCTTCATCTTGGCTGGAGGGACAGGCTCTATCGTGCCCTTGCGCAGAAGGGTCGTGATCTCCACATGCAAGGTGGCGGCTATCTCACCCCTCACCGAAGTGAAGCGGAAGCCACTGAACCGGGGCGGGCGCCTGGTGAACTGAAACACTTAGCCGAGTCAGATGGTCCTGGCCAACCACCGCGATGGGTTGGAAATCTCTAGCCACGTGTCCAAGCTCTGGGCGAGGGGCACTAAGGGGACGATCATGCTTAATGTACCTGTGAGTGGGACCTCGTGGCGAGAGGGAGCAGGGGATGCCACGTCGAGGAGCCTCGCTTCGTCTCGAACTCGTGGCTGTGCTGAGGAGACCCTCGAAGCACTTACCTTGCTCCATGTACCTGGCGTCGGGGGGGTCGGCGATGGGGGAGGAGTGACTTTTTGACCATCCTCGTTGTCCGTCACAACCACCTGGCCGTGGGTGTGAGTGTGGTGGGACCAGACGCGCGAAGGCGGGGGGCGCGCACGTTCGTGGCGTCTAAGTCGCAGGTGCTCAGTGCCCGGTTGCCGGGATAACGGCAGTCGTAAACACTGGCTATGTGACCCAGGGAGTGAGGAAACTGCTCTTTTGAGAATGTGGGTACCGCAGTCCGTTCGGGATGTGGCGAACATAAAAGAAAAGGAAACCAAGGATTTAACTCCCAGCCTTCCACCGGAGGATGGAGTGGTCTGGATACCAGCTCCGGGTTTGCAGCAGACATCTCACTCCCTGGGTCATCTGTCTCAGGGGCGCTTAGGAGCCTTCTGGGTCCTCGTGCTGGCCCGTGAGGCAGGGGGCGTCAGCTTCCTGCGGGGGGCTGTACGCTGGGGCCGAGAACTGGGCTCGGGCTGAGGCGGAGCCGCCTGGGATTTCGCCGCCGCAGGGGGACGCCCTCGGTGAGCAGACGGGATACGGGATCTTGAGCCGCGCCAGGGCAAGATGTGTTGTATAGCCTCCGTCTGCTTCCTCACCGCCGAGAACTGCTGGGCAAAGTCCTCGACGGTGTCGCCAAATAGGCCGATCTGGGAGATGGGGGCGTTGAGAAAGCAAACCTTGTCCGCATCCCTCATCTCGACTAAATTCAGCCACAGGTGGCGTTCCTGGACCACGAGGGTTGACATCGCCTGCCCGAGTGTTCGCGCCGTGACCTTCGTCGCCCGGAGGGCGAGGTCGGTCGCCGAGCGCAGCTCCTGCATCACATCGGGATCAGGACTACCCAAGTGCAGTTCCTTTATCAAATAAAAAAAAAATCAAATCACTTTTATTGTCACACAGCCATATACACAAGTGCAATGGTGTGTGAAATTCTTGGGTGCAGTTCCGATCAACATAGCAGTCATGACAGTGATGAGACATATACCAATTTACAATGACATCAAATTAACACAGCACAATTTAAAGTCTAATATACACATAATTACACACAACAATATACAAATAATAACATACACTGTACAGTATACAATACACACAATATAGATACACATTATTCAATAAAAATAAAAAATAAAAAAGTATATATAGTAGTATATATAGAATGTACAGTAGGTTGTATTGTACTGTATTGACATCCAGGCTGTCGGTTGATAGTAAGTTGTTAAGAGAGAATATAATATAATAATAATATAATTTATGACAGTCCGGTGTGAGATATAAGAGTAAAAGTAATATAGTGCAGTGCTGACGTATTTTGATCGTGGGAGATCAAGAGTTCAAAAGTCTGATTGTTTGGGGGAAAAAGCTATCATTGGCCTGGTGTACTTGCAGGAGGGCCATGGCATGCAGGGCAGAGGTGACCTGACCAGCGGCGCTGTAGGCTTTGGCCGTCAGAGACGACGTCGTCCTACAGGCCTTGGAAGGGAGTGCCAGGCGATCCTGCCAGGTGGCTGTGCTTTGCGGGCACAGGTGCACCGCAACCACCTTATCCACCTGAGGGACCTCCGTATACCCATGGGCTGCCCCGCCATCGAGGGTAGTGAGAGCGGAAGAGTTGGGAGGTCGGTTTCGGGCACAAAAAGGTGCCCTCCATGACCTCATCAGCTCGTTGTGCATTTCTGGGAAGAAAGGGACTGGGGGGGAGCAGCGCCCCGGACCCAGGAACCAATCATCTAGCCATGAGGGCTCAGGGGAGGGGGGAAGGTTCCACTCCAACCCGACACACGGCAGCCCGGGCAAGCATGGCGGTCATCTCGCCATCAGCCTCAGAGTCCTCGGCATCTGACATCGCCAGTACACTCTCCGATGCAGCAATCAAGCACTCATCCCACTCCGGAGCTCCGAAAGGGACACTAAGCTGGCCCTGGGGCGAACTAGTCTCCTCTCGGAACTCACCGGGGGCAAACGAGCATGCTGGGGAATGGGAGGTCCGCGGGGATTTACCCGGCAGAGCCGCGCCCATTGAAGCCCCCAAATTGCCTCCGGCGCCATCTTTTTGAAAGCTCCCAGGCAGCTATTTTCTATGGACACTAGCAGCATAAAAGCACAGCTCCGATATACTTGAATGGTAGAAAGACCAAAATTTCCAAAACAGTAGGTCAAGATTACAATCAAAGAACATATTTAAAATAAGCAGTAAAATCTGACAACAGTGGTAACATATTTATTTATTTATTTTAGCTCGGATCACGGTAAAAATGCAATTTGTCCAGCCAGTCCAGCTAATGTGCATTCTCGGGTAGATTGACAGGCGATGTCTATATCTAAAAGGTGACTGACTCTTTAACCTGTAAGGCCTGACTTCTTTTCCTACATCCACCATATTGAGTGTTCCAATTTCTCCCATTCATTTTAAATAAGTGGCCTGTCTTGTGCTAAACAGTCTTTGACCTCGGTATTCAAAAGCATGTTTACAGAATTCAATTCTTAGTTGTGGTGAACCAATGCAATAATCACTGCATGCACAAAGCACACTAAGACAAGAGCAAACATAACATCAGAGGCCAAAACTGCTCTGATCTTTATGTTCAACTTAATCATCCTTTGGTCTGTGAACACCTTCTCCACCCCCACAATGTAGCATGTTAACATGAGACAGAATGTTGTAGACAGATTATGTTTCCCCAACGAGTAAAAGAAAATTTAATTGCTCAGACCTGACGCTGAATATGATGAAATCCAACCTCAAATTACTTGTGTGCAAGACTGAATGACTTGACAAATTATGTAGCCCATTTTCTTTTTTTTTTTTTTGATCCCAAAGGAGTAAAACCCTGTAGTTTCTCCCGTCAGTTTAAACACTTTATTTCCAGATGTCCAAATTACAATAAATAAGCATGCACTGCAGTCAGCTAGAAGGCCTACACTTAATATGTATAAAGAGCTTGCTGAATGTGGCACAATTATCTTACTCAAAAATATTATATCCTTATAATTTCCATTTTGGAAAGAGGGATATATCAGGAAATACAGAAGGAGAGTGAGAAGAAGATGTATAGAACTGACACTTTGCTACCGTCCTCATTGTTAAGTGGATCCTACAGTTTTACAGTACTATATCAAGCTATACAAATAGCCCTGCAAAATGACAACATTAGCAAAATATCCAGCTTAGGTTCAGAAAGAAAGACTTTAACTTAATCATATATTGTGCACCTAGTTTGAAAACTAGTTTCAGTCAGAGCTAAATTACTGCAGTTTTACTGATAAAATGCCATACTAAAGATAAAAAAAATAGATTAAACAGAAAGTTTTGAATGGTTAATGTTACCTCAGTCTAATCACTCTTGTCCATAGGCAAACATAAAAATTGTAATGCTTATTAGTTCATAATGACTTTGCTTTGGTAATGGGAATATGCAGTACAAGCAAAAACCTGCTTTTTAAGAACCAAACTGAATTATAAAAAATGTACAGTTGAAGTCAGAAGTTTACATACACATAGGTTGAAATCATTAAAACTCATTTTTTAACCATTCCATAGAGTTCATATTAGCAAACTATAGTTTTGGCAAGTTGCTTAGAACATTTACTTTGTGCATGACATGAGTAATTTTTTCCAACAATTGTTTACAGATTGTTTCACTTTTAATTGTCCATATCACAATTCCAGTGGGTAAGAAGTTTACATGCACTAAGTTAACTGTACCTTTAAGCAGCTTGGAAAATTCCAGAAAATGATGTCAAGCCTTTAGGCAATTAAAGTAATCCAAAACTGACCAAAGACAGGGAATGTTTTCTAGGAATTGTGAAAAACTGAGTTTAAATGTATTTGGCTAAGGTGTATGTAAACCTCTGACTTCAACTGTGTTTTTCTTTTTTTTTTTTCCACTCTGCAGATTAGGCCTGCAGAGATGCCATCTGTCCAAACAAGAATTTTGTTTGAACAAATCAATCTGGGAAAAGGCAGTTTAACTGATGAAGCTGATAGCATCAAAAGTATGAAATTCACAAACATTGATTTGAGGAAGATCATCAATGGCATTGTTTCACTGCTGATTCATCCAATGTTTTTACTGTTGTAGCAATAGAAGCATTCATATCCCATTATTAAAAGAAAAGCCTATTACTTCAGTAAACAATTTTTATTGCTGTTTTTTGGACATAATCCAACTTGCAGATACTGACTGAGATATATATGTATGTATATATATATATATATATATATATATATATATATATATATATATATATATATATATATATATATACACACACACACACACACAGTTGCAATCAAAATTATTCAACCCCCCTGACCAGCAATACATTCTGGTGATGTGAATTAAAACACGTCAACTAAAACATCAGTAAACAGTCAAAGTAAGTTGTGTTTTTCTTTTTTTTTTATAAATACACATTTGAGTGATTTTGAGAACAAAGAGTTCAGTTTATCCAAATTTTAAAATAAAAAAATAACTAATTTTCTCCACAAATGTCATGTCAAAAATATTCAACCCCCAAAGTCAATCATTTGTGAAGCATCTTTATCCTTAATAACAGCAAATAAATGTTTCAGGTAAATGTTCTCAGGCTTTGAACACCTCTCTATTAGAATTTTTACACTTTTCTCATGTCAATGAGCTGGAAGCTTTTGCTCATTCTTTGGTTTCTGTGCTGCCACTGCTTCCTTGAAATCCCAACAAAGGTTTGCAATGGGATTTTTATGATGGACTGAAAGGGCCATTTTGACATTCCACGACCTATCCCTGAACCAGATTTTGGTGTTATTGTCTTGCTGGAAAGTCCAGTGATCAGGAGTTTCAGTTTACACACTGAAGGCATCAAATTTTTCTAATTTGGCCTGATACCTGAAAGAATCCATGGTGTCAGTCACATAGTCAGGATAGCCGTTTCCTGCAGCCGCAAAACACCCCCATAACAGGACTGACCCACCTCCATGCTTGACTGTGGGGATGGTGTCGTTCTTGTCATCGCCTTGTCATCTTATTCCAGACGTACTGCTGACCCATGGGTCTAAAACTCATTTTCAGTTTAGTGTCATACATCTATAAAACCTTCTTCCAGGACTCCACAGGTCTTTCCTAATTACTTCTTGAATATTCAAGTCAACATTTCCCTTGATGAAGTTTTGCTTTCTTCCACACCCCAAGAAGTTTGCTGTTGTACCATACTTAAAACATTTATGAATGGTGCTGCCAACCTTGTCTATTGGAAATTGAAGTGCCTTGGAAATGTACTTTTAGCCATGACCTTTCTTGTGTAATGAAATAATCTTCTTTATTAGCTTTTGAGACAGTTTATTTTTAATTGCATTTTTTGCATAGAAATACATTTTTGCTTACAATGCTAAACTTTAATTTTAAAACTTAAATAAGTGCCATTGCAGACTGATGACTTAATTTTGTTTTAAAACAATTACTTGTGTAGCCTTACATATTTAAGAAACAGCTACATGCAGTAGGGGTTGAATAATTATGACATGGCTGTATTTTTTAAAAATCCTGCTATTTAGAAATATTAGGTTATATATTCACACTATGACTTTGAATGTGTCACTCAACTGATATAGATGTAAAGTTTAAAATTCTGGGTCATCAGAAAAGCTTAAGTTTGTAAATCCTTACTGTCTTGGGGGGGTTGAATAATTTCGATTTCAACTGTGTGTGTGTGTGTATATATATATATATATATATATATATATATATATATACAGGGTTGGGAGGGTTACTTTTGAAATGTATTCCACTACAGAGTACAGAATACATGCTGTAAAATATAATTTTTAACGTATTCCGTTAGACTACTCAAGGTCAGTAATGTATTCTAAATACTTTGGATTACTTCTTCAGCACTGGTAGATTTTTTTCACTTGTTTTGACTATAAAAACTGCCAGAACAGTAAGACAAAATAAACATGCTAAAAATACATTCTCTGAAAAACCTAAATATCTTATGCAGTGTTGTTTTAGAAACAAGATGAATCAAATTGATCTTGTTTTTAGGATTTTTAGATAGTTTTACAGGAAAACAATACAAAAATGATTATCAAGAATAAGATTTTTGCCCTAATATCAAAGGTCTTACTATAAAAATTAAATTATGATCCAACGTGAATTTTCTTGATAAAAAAAATATGATCGTGCCTGGTAACGTGCATGTAAAATGGATAGAAATAGCATTTTAGCTTAGCGTAAAGCTGACAATTTACATAAGGTTTATTTCTATTTCTTCTGCTCCAAACTTACTTCAAATGTACTTCTCTGTCTGCTCGTATGAATGTAACACATCATAAGAAAGTGTTTCACTGCTGTTCAAATGCACTTTGGATCGCATCATTATAAATGTTTTCCATCTGAAACAAATGGCAATAAAACACAAAGTAATCTCTTCAGTAATCAAAATACTTTTTGAATGTAACTGTATTCTAATTACCAATTATTTAAATTGTAACTGTAGTGGAATACATTTACTTATATTTTGTATTTTAAGTACGTAATCCAACATGTATTCCATTACTCCCCAACCCTGTATGTATATATATATATATATATATATATATATATATATATATATATTTCCCCTTACTAATTTATGAATTGACTGAAAAATTGAGGGAGAAAATTGTTTGCAGAAATGGTTAAAATGATACATCTGCAAAGCAAAATTTGTTATCTTGACAATCCTGACAGCATAGGAACTAGAGAGTGATGCTGACAGGATTCACATTCCCTGTGTTTTTCAAAACATAACACATTTGAGGAAAATTCCATTTCATCTTTTTAATTGAATAATTTGATGAATTGACTTTTCTTTGGCAAAACATCCTCCAGATCGACACAGACAGACATATGCGCACACACAGACCATTTAGTTTGTAGGGTTGGTTGCTAGTACATAGGGCTTTGGGGCAATGGTAGTGTAATGGGTGCTAATAAACAGGCTGTGGGCGGTGTGCTGGCTAAGGCTAATGAGATCCATTAGAGAAGGAGCACGATATGCCCATGAAACACTGCAGCTTGTTCCCTCTGCTCTCATTGCAGCTACACCTAATCAGGCAGTCTGCTTGCTTCTTGCCCTTAACTACCCACAGGCAAGCCAACACTGGCTCTCGCTGTCCCATTACCAGTGCTGGTCTGTGCTCTGAAAAACAGAGCCTTGTAATTACAGAAGCTTCCATCAACATTGGTAAGTTTCCTCATTGGTATAATCTGGGACTGGCAACAAGTGAGATGAGCTCTTGATCTTGACAAACTTGCTTACCTCCCATGTTTTCTTCATACTTAAAATAATGGGGCGAATGTATTTACTGTAGATAGTTTTAAATTGTTCAGTATTATGTGCTTTATCTAATGTTTTCACATTAATAGAAATTCATGTCATGGGAAACAATGGGCTTGTTGTCTTAAGCTATTGACAAAATCACATGAATACTCGTGAAAAAAAAAATCAATTAAAAAATAATAACTTATTTAAAATAAATTAAACACAACAAGGGTATTTAATTAATTAAATTATCAATTTAAATACAGTAAGAAACACATCCTGGCATCACAAGATAACAAGTTTCTAAATATGACCAATGGTCAATGGTGATGCAATGCAACCATATTAAGTATTCATGCCCAAGTGTGTGCATGCTTGGAAGAGGGAAATTGGGGCTGAACTATAAACTATATATTTATTTATTTTATTTTCCAGTGTAGACCTATTTGAACAAAAACATATAAGCATTAAGACAATTTAATCCTGCTATAGTTATTTTCTCAAATCAACAAATTATTATATCTCGTAATAGAAAGCTGCAACAAAATGCTTTACATTGCTCCTGAAAGTTATACGTTGATTTGAACTACAAGGAACAAGTTGTTGGAATTTGGAAGCAAGTAAACCTTTGGTTATTTCTGAATTATTTACTTGTGTGTAAAACAAGACTGGAAAGCCTCACCATCTGATAGGATGCAGCATGGTTTCTCAGAAAATCCTTTCATCTCAGAAAATCCCTATCTCATTCTTGTATACAGTGAAATGCAGAAGGTCTACACTCAAGCAGTGATCCTCTGTGAAAGGAAGCAGTACTGCTGGACACTTAATTGGCCTATTGAACCCTTATCTCACCTCACTTTGCCAGGAAACCCAATGCCATTATAAGGCTGACATGGTGATGACACCTGAACACCAATCACAGGACAATACCCCCATTCAACAGCCAGCATTAAAAGAGAAATTTGACAGGCCTCGCCTTATCATCCTGACTGAAGACAAGAAATGGTCGCTGGTGCAAGTGAGTGCCGAATTTAGTAAAAGAGGAAAGTAGGAGGAAAGGAACATGATGTTATGGCAGTTTCTGGGATGAGGACCATCAGAGTGTCATTACTGGTTTCTTATCTCTAAACCTTGACAACCTGAGACACCTTGACCTGTCAGAGTTTTGCAAGGGTTGAGGAGAATGGAATGCTTTTGATGCCAATCACCTGGGTCTATTCTTTAACAGTTGTGCTTGTCCCACACTTCTCCAAACATCCTAAAATGAGCTTTGGACATGTATTATTTATTAAAGTGGAACCATTTTTCCCCAGTCTGGTCAGTATAGAATCATATGACAATATATATATATATATATATATATATATATATATATATATGACAATGTATATATATATATATATATATATATATATATATATATATATATAAAGATAAAATGGAATGTGCACATTGGCCCAAAACTTTGCACAAGTTTACCCACAGTATATCTACAGTAGTAACTTTGGCTGCATAGTTTATTCTGAGTCACAAAAGCATTACCGACTTTTAAATTACAGTGGTGTTCTGTTAATAAATGGAGGACAGAAAGACAAAGAAATTTCACCACATCAGTCATTTCAAAAGTTAACACAGATTAAGGTCACTGAGGGGAAAACAAAGATGCAAAATTTTGGTGTTTAATTTTACATCAACAAAGGTTCTACAATGGTTTGATTATACATCCTAACATATTCATCATCAGTCATCAAAATGATTAAAAAGAATCCCTAACACCTTCTCCTAGCCACTCACAATGTGATAAAGCAGTAAAAGATAAAATCTAGTTTAAATTAGTTTTTGTCCAAACCAGCCATGATGAGGGACAAGACATTTTGTCAGTCGCTTGTTTTTTTTAAATTAATTAATTAATTTATTTTTTATTATTACTGCAGTACTGTTATGGAAAGGCCTGTCCACAGAGAAATCTTGTTGGGTCAAAATCATGCTCTCCCTGACTGTACACTGAAAAAGTGTTAACCTACAAAATGTGCTTCATGTTGGGAGGGTTATTTTGAAATGTATTCCACTACAGATTACAGAATACATGCTGTAAAATGTAATTTGTAACGTATTCCGTTAGATTACTCAAGGTCAGTAACGTATTCTAAATACTTTGGATTTCTTCTTCAGCACTGGTAGATTTTTTTCACTTGTTTTGACTATAAAAACTCTGCCAGTATAGAAAGAAAAAATACACGTTAAAAATGCATTCTCTGAAAAACCTAAATATCTTATGCAGTGTTGTTTCTAAAACAAGATTAATCAAATATTTTTACAGGAAAACAATACAAAAATTATTATAAAGAATAAGATTTTTGTCCTAATATCAAAAGTCTTACTAGAAAAAAATGTATTATGATCTAACGTGAAATTTCTTGATAAAAAAATATGATCGTGCCTGGTAATGTGCATGTAAAATGCCTAGAAATAGCATTTTAGGTTAGCGTAAAGCTGACAATTTACACAAGGTTTATTTCTATTTCTTCTGCTCCAAACTTACTTCAAATGTACTTCTCTGTCTGCTCATATGAATGTAACACATCATGTAAAGTGTTTCACCACTGTTCAAATGCATTTTGGATCGAATCATTTATATGTATAAATGTTTTCCATCTGAAAGGACTTAATATTAAACAAAACAAATGACAATAAAATGCAAAGTAATCTCTTCAGTAATCAAAATACTTTTTGAATGTAACTGTATTCTAATTACCAATGATTTAAATTGTAACTGTAATGGAATACAGTTACTTATATTTTGTATTTTAAATACGTAATCCCGTTACATGTATTCCGTTACTCCCCAACCCTGCATGTACTGTAGTAACATCTAAATTAACTGGCTTCATTTAAGTAAACATATTATTTAACATCACTGAATCAATGTGAGTTAGGTTACAATGACAAAACTAAATGTAAAGGTAAGATCAGATAGAAATAGCTCCTTAAGGATCCCACTTTTTACAGTGTATATTAAACATCAAATATGTTCCAATTGGCTTTGATAGTGAACAGAAGTCAGAGGTCAAGCTTTGACCTATAAACACAGCATAGCAAAAAATAGAAAAAGGTTACAGCCAGTGATGGTAATGTTGGCTGAAGCTTGTCAGAATACCAATGCAGCCCACTTTTACATCATTCCCTAATAGTATAATTGACCAAGGTTTTCAACCATTTCAACCAAATCTGATATCTCGCTCAACCATATCTGTATACTACAGATGCTGATTTTGGCTTCCTAAATTTCAAATTTTGAGTAACAGAATGCGTTGTTTATAAAGGGAACATGATTGATTTAAAAAAAAAAAAAAGAATTGTTTAATAGTTAGAAATTTGTGGTGTAAAGTGATGGTTTTACTCTACATGGAATGAAAGACATAGCATCCAAATTACAAACAAACTACTGATGCCTCTCCAAATTGCAAAGTACACCAAAAAGACCATCATAAATCACACATTTCAGTCAAACAAAACAAAAATTGCATTATTATTCATTATTGTATTCTAACACAAAAGCAATATCTCCCATACTGTAAAAACCAGGCTGTTCATTTCTATTTCAACTTCAAATTTTGAACTGTCTATAACTTCTAGACCAAACTGAATGATTTTCTCATTCTTGCTTTTTAAAAAAGACAGTGCTTCACTGAAACAAATAGATAGGTCAAATGTGGTTCAGTATTGGTTCAGTCACTCAGAGAAATCTAAAATGTGCAGTCTAACATAGCTTCATTTCATCAATAGATTCCTGGAAAACACATTTGAGGACGTGAACTTTTCGAGTTCAAGCTAAAGAAAAATACATTTTTATCTGTAAAGAGTGAGTCATGAGGGGTTTCCATTCTAGCTGATATCAAGTTACCAAATAAAGTAAAAGAGGTCAAAATATCTTAATCTTAAAACAAACCTATAACATGCATGTTGGGACTGTATCACAGTCAATGATTGAGTGAAAAATAACCTACAGCTGTGAACTTCCTGGTGGAAATAATATCTGTTTTACAGGTCAATGACATTGCAATGTCTTAGACACAATAATTTAATTTGGCTGGCAATTGAATATTGTACTGCTAAATACTTTACTTAATGTAGACAATGAGTCAGTGTGTGTTGAGATAAAAGTGTAAGGAATTTCAACCATTTCCACAATTACTTTAATTTTCATGTTTCTGATACCTTTGGCAAAGATCTTAGATAATGTAGACTGCAGTGGCTTATACACAGTATACAATACTGTGTCTTGTGAAAGAGGCAGAAATATATGCATTCTAAATGTTTAGTTTTATTCAAGTTAAACAAGTTTTATTCACCAACCATTTGCAATCAGTTTCATCTAGTGCTGAATATTTACTTTCTGCAAGTCATTGCTATTCTTTTTGCCAGCATACCTCATTTCCTTGAAAATTATACTTTTTATACATTGTGCCTTATTCACAAAATTCAGCAATATTTGCTTACCACAATGGATATTGTGCTATTACCAATCATGTAAAGCAGGCGGTAGAATTTATCATTTGTGTATGTTTTCTATTGATCATGGCAGTAGTAATTCATCAAATCATGATTAAATGATGAAGAAGAGCATTATAACTGGGCATATATCCAGACATTATATATTTGAGTGCACTTTCTGCATTTTAAATAATCGATTAAGGTGTCTGCATCACAGTGTGGAGCAACGCTGTACAATCTTAGTAAAGTATTCCAGGTTGGAGCTGTCTTCTGCATCTTCCAAAACCAAGAACTCAGAACTGACCTGCAAGATCTACAATTGTACCGTTCGAATTGCATTCAGCACACCATTTTGATGTGTGTTTGCATTGTTACCTTATTTGCATAATTCCTTTAGTGAGTGGGTGCTAAAACAATGCAGACAGCATATGCAAATAAATGACGCCACCAGTGGGTGCAGTTAATTTGTATTGAATCAACCCTCAGTGTTTGACTTTTAAAACATCCTGGTGGTCTTCAGAATTGAGTTTGAAGCTGAAAAAATACAAATGATTTGGAACAGAAATCTGTTAGCACATATTTTTTCCTTATGGCACTGTGTATTTATTTATTTGTTATCAATGTACTTTTAATTCCAACCACATTGTGATGTGATATGCAAAAAGAGCTTTGGAGACAAAACTGTGCCTTAATGCATCATGAGATTTTAAAGAGCTTTGTGTATACTATTCAATACAAGGGAAGTAGGATTGGCAGGTATCTGTACAGATTATATTTATGATGTATACCTTTTGCAACTAATTAGAATTGGTTGAAAAAAAATCAGATGACATATGAATAACATTTATTTTGCCTCCAGTGATTTTTAATTTCTCTAAAGGGGAATCATTGTCTTCATTGACATCTCTGTGACTGTAACAATGATCTGTAACGTGTGAGTTATAGTTGCTTTTAAACAAAGTTATAGGCAATAATAATGACTAAATGCTATATTGACACTAGATTACGCATAGTTTTGGGGAAAATATTTATCAGTATAATTTGTGTGATTGTTCTATACAATACATTTGTAGCACTATACTGCAGAAGGAATAAGTTTAATTTTATAAAGATTAATAATTCATTAATTGCTTTAGATGGACTTTTAGCAACTGTGGTAGGCTAATGCAAATAGCTTTGTTGTTAGACCAGTTTCCCATAGGGCTCTTTTTACAGGATCAGATTTCCCCCCCCACCCTTGATTTGACAGAGCTTGCAGTCTTAATATATTGTATTGATTGTTCCTAGACACATATGAGATATATTTAGGCCTACATGTTTTATATCCAAAGTAATGGTCATGTGCTTATGGGACTGTTAATGCTAACATTGTGCTTGCTGTTTTTTGTCATAGCAGGAGCACTTTGCCACTAATCAGTAAAAACAGGGTGCTTGCGAATGCTATTTAAATTTAACAGCACAATTATAGCATTAACTCATTCAGAGGTCTGAAATGACAGTGTTCCAAATGTCACATTTCAGTAATGTCATGATTTCAGTAATGTCATGCATTAACATGGTCCCATGACATCTATTTTTTTTTTTTTTTTTAAACTCTTCGTTTGATACAGAAGTGTAGAAATGTGTTCTTTGTTGCTTCCCAATGCCTGCGTAACATTAGTCATGTCCAGAGTCACGTACATGTGATGCAACTGACACTTCTCACATGCCACCACTCTGTGTGTCAAAGCTTATAAAGGGAGACAGGGAAAAGGCAGTCACATTCGTACAATATAATGTTGACTACTGTGTCGTGCTAGACTCAATGGATTGCCATTGCCTCATCCATTTCATTATTCAAATCCTTGTCCAAGAGGCTGCAGACTCAATAAGGGTTTTTTTGGTGTTAGCATGATAAAGTTATTTTCAGAATGAAGTTTTAATTTTAATTACTTTACAGAAAATTGTGAGGATTTACATGTTTGCAGAAGTTAGGTGCATAAGTGATCAAAAAATATCAGACATGCACCATATAAAGTATTAAAGCAATATCATATGAGCAAGGGTACTGTTGTACTGAATATCAGTCCAGCTATAATTTAACAGTAGGTGTAGCAGGTACTGGGCCTCAGTGCCTGACCATCAGTTAAATCCCAGAAGTCTGTAAAATGGTGGAAATAAAGGGTAGGTTTACACAACAGCGATGTACTAAAAACTGAAAAGTTTTTCCTTTGCGTTTTTGAAAAGTTTCGCTTACAAACGACAACGTTGTCAAAACGATCCCCGTTCACACGGATCTGCGAAAACGATGTCACTTTTTAAAGAAACACTACGCACCTGCACACATAAGCATTCTTCCACAGAGCAGTGAATACAAACAATGAAGATGACGATCGCTGGTCATAGTAGTGATGCAGTAAATCTACACTTTGCTGGAGAAGCGTCAATAAACTCAAAATCTTGAGCAGCACAAACACAGACCTGTAGTCCGCCATTGTAGTTTTGAATGTCTCGCACATTGTTTTGAAGTACTCGCGAGCATGCCTATAGACTGAACACATAATACGCGTGCGCATGACATCATCGTTTTTGGCATTTTTGTATGTTTACACGGAGACGATAATGGCATCGTTTTCAAAAACTTGCACTTTGAAACCCGTTTTCAAAAGTTTGCGTTTTCAGGCCCCAAAACACCGTTGTCGTGTAAACGAACAGCCAAAACGCATAAAAAGTTTTCAGTTTTTAGTTGAAAATGTTGTCATGTAAACGGCCCCAAAGACACAAGACAAAGGTGCATGTGTGGTCAGCTCCAGTCTTGCTGCGTTACCTCTATTTTTCTCTTTTGAAACGTTTAGCAAAAGTAAAAAAGGATATACATTTTGTGTCAAAAAGCTTCACAATAAATCATTGTTACAGTTTCAGTCTCTTTCTTTGACTTTTAGGTATTTTACATTAACCATGAAACAATAACCAATCACGTTACAGCTCATTTGCATATTCATGAGTTTGCTTAGCATTACAAAGCTCTACAAGCATTAACTTGGTTGGATTCACAGATTAATGACATAAATTGGTTTCACAACATCAACTCTTACATGTTTACCCATTTTAGATTTGTGTGTGTTTTAAAGTGTATATAACATTATTTGAATGTACATAAACATATTGTATATTGAAAAGCATTAAGCTCAGACTACTGAGGCACTCCAGTCATGGGTAAACATTCGCAATTAATTATTGTGATTAAACAGTCAAAACACTGTCAAAACTCATCACATATTGATCACAAACATATACTCTTAACATAGAATGTAACTCTCCACTTAATAAAACTCAACTCTTTGAAAACTCACATTTATGTCTAAGTCTTTTTTCTGATATTAATATGTAGGCACCGTAAAAGTGACTGGCACTATGTGATATGGGTAGTCTACATGGACTAACCATGATGCATGTGGTGCAGTGCTCATCAAAGGTAGTGAGTGAATTGAATTTGCTTCCACTGTGTTTAATGAGGATAGTGTTTGGAATGTAGGTTGTCCAAGGGATGGATAAGTCATTCTTTGGGTAGCTTTTCTGTCTCTACTTAACTGTCTGATTTCCTCACAAGGTTCCTGCAGCTGTGACTCTCTCTCTTGGACCTCAGTAGGCTGTTCCTCTGGTGTGATTTCAAATTCTGGCTCAACATTTTGAGTTGGAATTTCATCTTGTTGCTGCTCTGGATCCTCCTCAAGGTAAGTATCTACAGGTAAGTACTCGGGTTGTTCCTCAAGTGTTTTGTTTTTGTCAGGCACCAGTGGATCCCTTTAATCTGTGTAGGGTTCTTTCAATCTGTCCTGAGGCAGGACATTTTCAGGCTCTTCCCTTATGATTTCTGTTTGCTTTGGATCTCTGATTCTTTGCCAGTTATAGACAACTCTGTCTTCCTCTGAATCTGACTCCTCACTCTAAGTGCATGCTTCACCCCTTTTCCTTTTTGTCAGCCTTCTGTTCTGTTTTTTCAATTTCTTAAAACTTTCTCTTTGTTGTGCTTTTTTGTTTTTCGGTTTAAACTCTCTGGTTTTGGCAGGTCATTTACAAACAGAATAAGATTACAGTGCAGAGTTCTCATCTTGCAGTCATCATTCTCGGGATGTACTTTATACACAGGGTTGTCCCCCAACTGCTCTTTCACAACATAGATGGTAGGTTCCCAGTAAGAACGTAACTTCCCTTGACCACCTCTTTGGCTCAAGCTCCTCACCAGAATGCAATCTCCTTTCCTTAAGATGACACAGCTGACTTTTTGGTCATAGTACTATGTTGCGAAGACTCATCATTTTACTGTTCTGTGTTGCAATCCTATAGGCTTCAGACATTCAATCTGCCCAACGCTCTGCATATCTATGTGGGGTGTCGACCCTGTCTTCCTGCAAAAGTTCAAACAGCAAGTCAGTTGGTAGTCATAGGTGGCGGCCATACATGAGGTAGAATGGAGAGTACCCTGTTGACTCATGTTTGGTGCAGTTATACGCATGGATGACCTTTGGCAGATGCACCTTCCAGCACTTTTTGTCTTTGTCAGCCAATGTACGCAACATCTGGAGCAGAGTTCGGTTTAGTCTCTCTAAGGATTACTTTGAGGGTGGTATGGTGTAATCCTGTAGTGGCCTACTCCTGAGAGTTTCTGCAGTGTGAGAAACAGAGAGTTTTCAAATTCACAACCCTGGTCATGATGTAACTTGGCTGGGAATCCGAAACTTGGAATTAAATCATTGAAAATTCTCTCAGCTGCGGTCTTTCCAGATTTTTTCTTTGTCGGGTATGCTTAGGCGAATCTTGTGAAATGGTCAATTACCATTACTTAACTGGTCTCCAGATGCAGGTAGTCAATGCATACCAGCTCAAGGGGTGCACTTGATGTGATTTCTCCCATGGGTACTCATACATGCGTCACTGGCTGCTTCTGTGTTATGCAGGGACTTAGGTGGGTTACATATTCCTCCACTGTCTCCATCTTCAAGGACTCTTATATTAAAGTTTTCTCCCAGACTTCGTTTCCCATAGTGCACCGCCCTCATCACTTCCATCTGTTTCTTATCCTCACCTGTATTCCATTCCCTCATTAGTTCCTTTTGTATAAATATCCTCTAGTTTTACCCACTCCTTTGTCAGTCCTTGAAGTGTTACATTGTGAAATGTTGCATTGAGTTAAGCTTTGATGTTTAGATTTTGTATTTGTTCCCCTCCAGTGATTACTAGTGTTAAGATTTATTGTGTGTTCTACTCCAGCGTTTGTTTCTACTCCAGGGTTTGTTCCACTCCAGTGATTGTAATTAAAGGATTTAAAGACTCCTGCATCTCCTCTCTTCCTCTTCCACTCCTAGACACCCAATGTTACATCCACACTCTTCTTCATCCCAGGCCAATAGAATCTTTCTCAGGCTAGTTGTAATAGATTCTCTGTCCCGACATGACTCATGTGGTTATGAAGCTGCTGGAGTATTGCTAGTCTGTACTTTGCAGGCAGCAGCAGCTGTCATCTCTGCGCTGTTCTCCTATACATCAGGCTGTTTTCTATGACCAATCTGTGCCATTTTCTCAGGAGTTTCTTAGTGTCGCCGTCTACTGTCTGCTGCACATCTGGGATAACTGCAACACCAGTCTCTTTTAGCTTGATAATTGGTCCAATTATCAGATACTCTCTTTGAGCTCTACCTAATTCATCTGGACTGATAGTTGGTGTGAAATGGTCATGGAAAGTGACTATATCTGGTGAACTGAAGTTTAAGGCTGCTAACAGGTGACACCTGCTCGCTCTGCCACCACGTTACCTTCCCAGGTTGCTTTGACAGTCTCCTGTGACAGGTCCTCTGTACATTTGACAATATACTGGTCCATATCCAGAGGACATTGTGACAGCAAATCCACATCATTGTTACTCTTGCCAGGTCTGCATTTGATCTCAAACCGGAAGTCTTCAAGTTCTCCCACCCAATGATAACCAGCAGTGTTTAGCTTCGCAGAACTCATTACTTAAGTCAGAGGGTAATTGTCAGTGTAGATTGTGAAAAATGGAGCATTGAAGGGATAATCGTGGAATTTTTCACACACTGCCCACTTCAGTGCAAGAAATTCCAGCTTGCCAGAGTGAAGTCTGTAGTTCTTTTTAGCTGGTGTCAGCATCCTCGACCCATATGCAGTGATGCGTAACTTCCCCTGTTGTCGTTGGTATAGGACCACCCCAAGTCCCTGCTCTGAAGCATCTATATGCAGTACAAAAGGGTGGTCGAAGTCAGGATAAGTGAGGAGAGGTGGGCTGGTTAGCATGTCAATGAGCCTATCCAGGCTCTGCTGATGTTTGTCTTCCCACATGACTGGTGTTCGAAATGGCAGCTGTGGGCTCTTTCTCTTCCCCTTGTCCTTTTTCCATTTCCCTTGGGATGGACCATCAGGTGTGTTAGCTTGCAACAATTCATAGATTGGTTTCGCTACCCTTGCACCTTATAACTGCGATAATAGCTCAGGAAGCCTAACAAGCATCAAACTTCACCTACAGTCTGTGGTGTTTTGTCACGGAGCTCTCGGACAGCCTTCAGGTACTTTGGGTCTATTCTCACTCCATCTGCAGAAACCAGATGACCCAGGTATCGGACCTCTTATTTGAACAGCTTGAATTTAGCTGGATGCGATTTGACTCCATGTTGGTGAAGAGCTCTGAACACTACTCGCAGTCTTTACACATGTTCCTCAAAGGATTTGGTGAAACACAGCACATCATCCAAATAGGGCAGGCAACACTTATCACAGAGGGATTCTTACATCTCTTCCATATTCCACTGAAAGGCTGCCGGGGCATCTGACATACCAAAGGGTATCCTCACCCATTCAAATATTCCCCAGGGGGTCACAAATGCTATCAGGTGTCATGACCCTTGGCCATAAACCCCTGGTGGTAGGACTTACCCTGGTCCAGCATGGAGAACCAATGGTAACCACCCAGGGTGTTCATCAGGTCCTGAATTCATAGCAAGGGATGTCAGTCAGGAAGAGTCTTTCTGTTGAGCTGTCGGTAGTTGATGTATAATCTCAATGCACCATCTTTCTTTTGGACACATACTACAGGTGCTGCGTAGGGTGACTTTGAATTTACTATCCAGCCTTTGGCCAGCAGATCCTGCACATACTCTCTAACCTCTTTCAGCTGTGGCTTTGGTATTGAGGTGTAGGCCTTTTGCACAGGCATCTCATCCTTTAAACTCAGAGTCATTATTAAACTGGGAATGCACCCAATGTCGTTTTCGTCACAGGAGAAACTCCATATTCTTCATAGAGCATTTGTCACACAACAGCTTGATGACTTGCCTTGAAATGACTCAGGTCAATGGGAGGTTGCCAGAGAGGGTCTGTATCTTGCAATACAGACTAAGACACATCTTTTCCTTTTGTGCTATCTGACACGCTCTGATCGGTTTGTATTATCTTTGCTATGGATGTAATACCCCCAGTAGCTGTTCTCTTTGGTAACGTCATGTCATGCTTTGTGTGGTTGCCTACTGGAACTCTGATACATGGTCGTCCTCCACTGTGAATCTCAACAAGCCCTTCACTGAGGTCAAGCTGCCCTAGAGATGGACTGTCACCATGGCGCTCAAAAAGAACTGTCCGGTTGGATGTGCTGAAGTTAGGAGGTACCTTACATCTTACATTGGCTACCTGACCAGGGAGGCTTGTAATACTTTGTGGTCCCACTCTTACAAACACTGTGTCTGTGTTAACTTGGTCAGCCCGAATGAAACCAACAGACACCTCAGCTTTGTAAAAATCTTGGCTGGTTCCAGTGCCTCTAATGAGACTATTCAATGTGGTTAGGGTATTTTCATTGCATTGTGGGCCAGAAATAAGCTCCGCAATTACATTGAATCCCAGTAGAGTCTCTCTAACGGCAGCTGACTCACTAAGAAGGGGACTTGGATGGAGTGGTGAGACCTATCACTTTCAGGTAAGCTCACTGTTGCTTCGACCCACCCATTGAATGGTATCAAGTCTCCATTTATAGCGAATAGCTCAAGGCCTGTGCTAGGTCCGATGATTTCAGAGAGAGGGCGGACATTATGTGTTGGTAAGTATTTCCGTCTCCAGGCCCTGTCAATTGTGCTAACTTGGGCACCAGTGTCTAAAAGCATGCTCACTTGATGTCCTCCAATTTCACCATCTAATATACACTTCTTCCCTACAAACTGAACTACCCTTTCTCCATACTTTTGTGGTTGTATTTTCTGTGGCCTTACTGCAGTACTCTCACCGTGGTTACACATTCCAACATCAACTTTGTAGGTAAGTTTGAATGTTTGTGTATCAGGGACTGATGTTTGTTGAGCGCTTTTGGGTTTACTGTTGGGCACTGACCTCTTTTGTCTGTTCATGCAGCTGACAGCCCTGTGGCCTTCTTCACCACATGAGAAACAGTGACTGCAGTTCTCCACTTTTCCCAGCTTAGCACATTTGGGACAACATGATCTTTGTCTCCTTTTATAAGTTCTTTTATCCATGCACTGACACTCATGCTCTGCTGACTTGGTCTGCTGCAATGAATTAAAAACACTTGTCAGAGCCTCTACTTGATTAATGAGTTTACAAATCTCTTTATCTGCTGGTTCAGATGCTGCAGCTACTGTTCTGGTTTCTGAACTCCCTTCAACTTGAGCACTGCGAGCATGTGTGCTTTTTGGTTGTGAGAGTGACTGTAGCCATTGCAGTTTCTCCTCTTCTTTACTTGTTACCTTTACAAGATGTCTGAGCAGCATGTCATCTGTTACATCTACAGCTGTGACAAGTATCTTAAAATCACAGCAGATATCATTGTATTTAGGCCCCAGACCCTGGCACACAGTATGGAGAAACACTTTTTGTATGGTTTTTGTATCACATCTTGTGTCAGCAGTCATATGTTTGGAGGAAAACTAGATCTTTTTTTAAGGCCTATGACACGATGTAAGAACTGTTGTGGGTTCTCATGTTCTCCTTTGTGTGCACACATTAGAAACAGTTCTGTGCTACTCTTGTCACCTAAGTGAGACTGCAACAACCCTTTTAACTCTTTGACTGTTAAGTCCTCTTTCTCCATCAGTATTTCTTTAAAGCGGACAGGTATTGTGATTTTTAGAACACCTCTAATGATTTCACTCACACACATGCTCGCAGTGCTCAAGTTGAAGGGAGTTCAGAAACCAGAACAGTAGCTGCAGCATCTGAACCAGCAGATAAAGAGATTTGTAAACTCATGCCCTCTTCAATTTTTCTGCATATGCTATTGAAGCTGATCTCAGAGGCAGAGTCACCAATCTGGCCTCCTTGGATTTTAAACTCTCTATGTGAGAGGTATGGAAGACCTCTCCTGGTCAGCTGATCATCTGCATTGTGTGAAAAGGGGTTAGTATGGAGCTGGGATAAACCTGGGCTGGTTGGTGTTGGCAGAGGAGAGGAACCTCTGGCCTGAAGCTTTTTGCCCAGTTCTTCATACATTGTCAGCATCTGTTGGTATTCAATGCAAGCAGTGTGTGTATGTATGTGGCTGATCTTTGTGTGGGTGGCTGTTGTGTGATCAGTATGAGCCTGAGATTGTGTGGAAACACTAACGTTAGTTCTATCTTGTTGTGTAACTGTACCCTGAGAACTGATCATTTGTGTAACTTTATCTCTAAGATCAAGTAACACAGCCATTCCCTCATCTTCCAAATCAAACAGACCTTTACAGTTTAGGTTACAAAATCAAAACATCCCTCTTCATCTCCAGCTCCAATTTTGACTCTTCTTTCCCATCTACTGGTCCAATGCTCTGGCCGACAAGAAAGAGTTCATCAGCAGACAGTTCACAAAGGGCTTTCCTGATTTCTTTCACCAGGATTTTTCTTTCATTTGCCATCGTACTGACCTCAATTTCAATGTCCCACACTGTCCAATAGTGGCACGAACTCAACTAGGGAACTTGCAGTAAGTTGGTCTCCAGATTCATTTGGATCAGCTCCACTCCTCCAGAAGGTAGCACGGTCCCGGAGGAGCCCCCAAGAACTGTAGCAGGTATTGGGCCTCAGTGCCTGACTATCAGTTAAATCACAGCAGTCTGTAAAATGGTGGAAATAAAGACACAAGACAAAGGTGCTTGTGTGGTCAGCTCTGGCCTTGCTGGGTTATCTCTATTTTTCTCTTTTGAAATGTTCAGAAAAAGTAAAAAAGAATACACATTTTGTGTCAAAAAGCATCACAATAAATCGTTATTACAGTTTCAGTCTCTTTCTTTGACTTTTAGGTATTTTACATTAACCATGAAACAATAACCAATCACATTACAGTTCATTTGCATATTCGTGAGTTTGCTTAGCATTACAATGCTCTAAAAGCTTTCACTCGGTTGGATTCACAGATTAATGACATCAATCGGTTTCTAAACATAAACTCTTGCATGTTTTACCCATTTTAGACCGTTTGTGTGTGTTTTAAAGTGTATATAACATTATTTGAACGGATATAAACATATATTGTTTAAATTTTTGTATTGATTCATACAGTAAATAAAGGCAAAATATATATACATAGAATCAACATTTAGCCCCCACTATTACCCCTCCCAATCCCCAACCCCACCCTGACCCTCAACAAACATTCTTGTGGTCACATATGAGTATATTCACAAAAAAGCTGTCAAACAAACAAACAAAGAAAAAAATATATATACATATAATAATCACACACATTTATACCTATACCTCTCTCTCCACTGCCCCTCCCCCAGAGCCCTCCAAAAACTCCAAATAGTTGCCCCATTTCCCAACAAACAAATCGAAGTTACCCAGTCTTCTAAATGACCGCCGCCCTCCCCATCTCCGTGCACCACTCCTGAAATGGGGGCGCTCCAGCCGAACTCCATCCCCTTAAAATAATTTGTCTGGCGATCATTACACTGGTCAGAACCCAATTTTTTATGTGTTTATTCCCCACATCGATGACCACCCCATTGCCCCAAAACACAGAGTAGGGGCAAAACAAAATTTGAGTGCCCAATATGTCACACATAAAACTCTGAACCTTCAACCAAAATTCTTGGATCTTAACACACCACCAAAAAAAAAACATGGGTTGTGTCTCCATCTTCTTATTGGCATCGCCAGCAGGTGGGTGTGTCTTTAAGACCAAGCCTTTACAATCTAGAGAGGGTTCAATAGAATCAGTGTAAAATCTTGAACTGCATAAGGCACACCCTTGCATCTCTAGATGTAGACTTGACATTCCCTATCTGTCACTCACTCGACGTTGGTGTCGATGTAGTGACACTAGGGGTCAATCTTGGGAGCCCGAGACACCTCTGGTCTTTGATAAAAGGCCAATGAAAATTGGCGAGTGGTATTTGCATGCCACTCCCCCGAACATACGGGTATAAAAGGAGCTGGTATGCAACCACTCATTCAGATTTTCTCTTCGGAGCCGAACGGTCATGCTCATTGAGCTGAATACTACTGTTCATTCACCTGCTGGATCTGACGGCGCATTTCAGCGGCTTCTCCCTCCTCTGCACTGGTGCACTGCAGAGAACGCCCCTGGGCGCTTCGGCAGAAAAACTAGAGAGTATATTTTCTGAAAGAGCATTGTTTCCCTCTAAAAGAGTATATATTTCTCTAAAAGAGCGCACACACGGAACGTTTTTTTAAAGACACGTCTTTTTAAAGATGCTTTTCCGATTGTGTGTTATTCCTGGTTGTGCTCGTTATCTCTCACCTTCTAACGGTCACGATCACTGTCTTTCATGTCTGGGCACTGATCACGCGGAGACAGCGTTCGTGGATGGTCACATTCTCATTGCGAGAATGTGTCCATGGCAACGTTGCGGTCGCGGCTCGCCTTCGTAAGGAAGCGAGCCACCCCAGAGGCTCCCGCCTCGGTCCTTTTACCCACGGGTTTGAGGCCAGCGCAGCTAGCACTGGGGGCGATTTGGGGACCCCAATGGGACCGCCTCCGCCAGGTATCCCCCCGCGGACCTCCCATTCCCCAGCATGCTCGTCTGCCCCGATCGGGCTTCCGGGTGAGTCCGCTGGCTCGTCTCACGGCGAGTTCGACCTCTTATTCGGAGCCCGCGAAAGTGATGAGCTCTCGAGCGCAGCATCGGAGAGCGGGCTCGTCCAGTCGGAAGCCTCAGCTGGGCTCCTCCCTTCGGGGTCGATCGCCCAGTCACAGGCTGACGCGGAGATGATGACATGCTTTCCCGGACAGCCGCGAGCGTCAGTTAGAGTGGATTTCACCGCTCTTCCCTGAACCCTCGCGGCTCTGTGATTGGTTCCTGGGCTCGCGGCGCCGCTCAAAGCCACGCCCCGCCCCGTTCCTTTCTTCCCAGAAGTGCATGAAGAGCTGACAAGGTCGCGGGAGGCACCTTTTACTGCCCAGACACGATCTTTTCAGCTTCCCCGCTCTCACTACCCTCGATGGTGGGGCGGCCAAGGGTTATTCGGCAATCCCCCGGTGGATAAATGCACTCGCGGTGCACCTATGCCCGCAGAGCGCCGCCACCTGGCGCGGGTGCCCAAAGCCCCCGTCCAAGGCCTGTAGGTTTACGTCGTCTCTGACGGTCAAAGCCTACGGCGCTGCTGGACAAGCCGCCTCCGCCCTGCACACCATGGATCTCCTGCAAGTCCGCCAAGGCGCTAAAGGAACTGCACGAGGGTAGTTCCGCCCCGGGATTGATGCAGGAACTGCGCTCGGCGACCGACCTCGCTCTCCGAGCGACGGAGGTCACGGCGCGGTCTCTCGGGCGGACGATGGCCACACTAGTGGTCCAGGAGCGCCACCTTTGGCTCAACCTGGTCGAGATGAGGCCGACAGGACACGATTCCTTGCTGCCCCCATTTCCCAGGTGGGCCTATTCGGCGACACCGTCGAGGACTTTGCCCAGCAGTTCTCGATGGTAGAGCAGTAGATGGATGCTAGCCGGCTTGTCCTGCCCCGGCGTGGCTCAAGATCCCGCACCCCATCTACTCATCGCCGAGGGCGTCCCCCTGCGGTAACTGCACCGGCTCCGCCGCAGCCCGCCCCTCCGGCCCGGCCCCGGCGTGGAGCCCACCGCAGGAAGCCGACGCCACCCATCTCACAGCCGGCACCGAAGAACCCACGGAGGTCTTCGAAGCGCCCCTGAGACGGGCGACCCAGGGACAATGAAACCCGCTGCTCTGGAGCTGGTAAGCAGATCTTCTTTTTGTTACCTTTTGCATTTAATTGCGCTGTATGCCCAAGTGGCTGCAGTACTCAAGAGCTCCGCAAGAGTGGTTTCCTTGTTCCCTGGGTCACATATTCGGTGTGTACGGCTGGCATCACAACCACCGTCCACCACTCCATTTGGCAGGTTGGCGCTCCAGCGGCGGTCTCCCGCCCTGAGCGCCCAGCTGTGGCAAAAATCCGCCCCCGATGTGACAGTCTCCACGGGTCATGAGGACAGGCTTCTTCCTCCCCCATCCCAGGCTGTTCCGGGGGTGGTCACAAGGAGCCAGGTAAGTGCTTCGATGTCCTCGGACTCAGAACGGCCACGATGTGGTGTGGCACCTCAAGCTCCGCCCCGCCGCGAGACCCCACCCGCTGGTACATCCGATGACGTTGTCCCTTTGGTCCCCCTTGCGCGGAACTCGGACGCATGGCTTGCGCTTTCCAGTCCGTCACGAGGGCTGGTCCGGACCGTCCGACTCGGCTGCACGATTCACTTCGCTGGACATCCGCCCAGGTCCAGCGGTGTCCACTTCACCTTGGTGAAAGACGGAAACGCTGCTACCTTGCGCGGAGATTGCTACCCTCCTACGGAAGGACGCGATAGAACCTGTCCCTCCAGCCGAGATGAAGGGGTTTTACAGCCCCTACTTCATTGTACCGAAAAAAGGCGGTGGGTTGCGGCCAATCTTGGACCTGCGAGTACTGAACCGGGCCTCACACAGACTCCCGTTCAAGATGCTGATGCAAAGACGCATTCTAGCGAGCGTCCGGCATCAAGATTGGTTCGCGGCGGTAGACCCGAAGGATGCGTACTTTCACGTCTCGATCCTTCCTCGACACAGACCCTTCCTGCGGTTCGCGTTCGAGGGTCAGGCGTATCGGTACAAGTCCTCCCTTTCGGCCTGTCCCTGTCTCCTCGCATCTTTACGAAGATTGCAGAGGCTGCCCTTGCCCCGTTAAGGGAGGTGGGCATTCGCATTCTCAACTATCTCGACGACTAGTTAATCCTAGCACACTCTCAAGACGGGTTATGCACACACAGGGACCTGGTGCTCTCACACCTCAGCCGACTAGGGCTTCGGGTCAGCTGGGAAAAGAGCAAGCTCCTCCCGGTTCAGAGCATCTCTTTTCTCGGTTTAGAGTTGGACTCAGTCTCCTTGACGGCGCACCTTACGAACGAGAGCGCCCAGTCGGTGCTGGCCTGTTTGAAGGTATTCAAACAGAAAACAGTGGTTCCGCTGAAACATTTTCAGAGGCTCCTGGGGCATATGGCATCCTCGGTGGTGGCCACCCCGCTCGGGTTGATGCATATGAGGACTCGAGTCCCGAGATGGGCATGGCGCCACGGGACACACCGCGTGGCCATTACGTCGGTCTGTCACCGTCTTTTCAGCCCTTGGACCGACCTCTCGTTTCCACGAGCAGGTGTTCCGCTAGAACTGGTCTCCAGGCACGTCGTGGTCACGACAGATGCCTCCAAAATGGGCTGGGGCGCTGTTGGCAATGGGCACGCAGCCGCCGGCCTCTAGACGGGTCCGCGGCTGCGTTGGCACATCAACTGCCTCGAGTTACTGGCAATTCTGCTCGCCCTGCGGAGGTTCCGGCCGTTGATCCAGGGCAAGCACGTGCTAGTTCGGACAGACAGCACGGCAGCGGTAGCATATGTCAACCACCAAGGCGGTCTGCGCTCCCGCTGTATGTCATAACTCGCCCGCCGTCTCCTCCAACGGAGTTAGCAGCACCAAGTTGCTGCAAGCCACTCACATCCCGGGCAACCTCAACACTCCGGCGGACGCGCCGTAACAACAGGTTACCCTCAAGGGAGAGTGGAGACTCCACCTTCAGGTGGTCCAGCTGATTTGGAGTCGATTCAGTCAGGCACAGGTGCACCTGTTCACCTCCCAAGAATCCTCCCACTGCCCGCTCTGGTACGCACTCACCGAGTCCTTCCTCGGCATAGACGCGCTGGCACACAGCTGGTCCCCTGGCATTCGCAAATATGCGTTTTCCCCAGTGAGCCTGCTCGCACAGTCCCTGTGCAAGGTCAGGGAGGACGAGGAGAAGGTCGTCCTGGTAAGCACCCTACTGGCCCGCCCAGACGTGGTGCTCGGACCTCATGCTCCTCGTGACAGCTCCCCCCGGGCAAATTCCCCTGAGGAAGGCCCTTCTTTCTCAGGGAAGGGGCACCATCTGGCACCCGCGCCCAGACCTCTGGAATCTCCATGTCTGGCCCCTGGACGGGACGCGGAAGACCTAAGCTGTCTCCCACCTGCGGTGGTAGACACGTTCACTCAGGCTAGGGCTCCCTCTACGAGGCGCCTGTATGCCTTTAAGTGGTGTCTGTTCGCTAAGTGGTGTTCTTCCCATCAGGAAGACCCCCAGAGGTGCGCAGTCAGATCAGTGCTTTCCTTCCTGCAAGAGAGGTTGGAAGGGAGGCTGTCCCCTTCCACCTTGAAGGTGTACGTTGCTGCCATAGCAGCACACCATGACGCAGTCGACGGTAAGTCCTTAGGGAAGCATGATCTGATCATCAGATTCCTAAGAGGCGCCAGGAGGCTGAATCCCTCCAGGCCACGCCTTGTTCCCTCATCAGACCTCTGTAGTTTTTCAGGGTCTACAGAGAGCCCCCTTTGAGTTTTGCAGTCAGCCAGGCTTAAGGCACTCTCCTTGAAGACTGCCCTCCTGACTGCGCTCACTTCCATCAAGAGGGTAGGTGACCTGCAAGCGTTCTCTGTCAGCGAAACGTGCCTGGAGTTCGGTCCGGGCTATTCTCACGTGATCCTGAGACCCCCGACCGGACTATGTGCCCAAGGTTCCCACCACTCCTTTTAGGGACTCCTTTTATGGTGAGCCCCAGGAGGAGGCAGACCCAGCCCTGTCGTTGCTGTGTCCGGTGCGTGCTTTACGCATCTATTTGGATCGCACGCAGAGCTTTAGAATCTCTGAGCAGCTCTTTGTCTGCTTTGGTGCACAGCGGAAAGGAAGCGCTGTCTCCAAGCAGAGGATCACCCACTGGCTCATTGACGCCATAACTATGGCATGTCTCGCCCAAAACCTGCCGCCCCAGGTAGGGCTACGAGCCCATTCTACCCGTGGTGTAGCGGCTTCTTGGGCCCTGGCCAGAGGTGCCTCTCTAACAGACATTGCAGAGCAGTGGGCTGGGCAACACCCAACACCTTTGCAAGGTTATACAACCTCTGGGTGGAACCGGTTTCGTCCCAGGTAGTGGCACGCAACACAAGCGGATAAGCCCGGGATAGCCGGCCGGGTGTATCGCTTGCACATAGCGCCTTCCACCTCCTTTTGAGCTGAAGATGTGCGCTGTTAATTCCCAGTAGTGTTCACAAAAGTTGTTCCCTGGTTGACTTCCTCTGAGCCCTGTGGCAGTCGAGTTTTCGGAGAGACTCGCTGCCGGCCCAGTACACGCGCTAAGAGCCCGGTTCTGGGGTAGGTGCTCCGCATGTGGCGGTTCCCTGTAAGGCTAACCCCATGCGATCTATATCTTCCGCTAGTTCGTTTCCCTACTGGCAAACTGCGTCTTCCTTGGGCAGAGCCCCTCAGTCTCCATGTTGTAGTAACTCCTCCCCCATTGGGCAGGATCTACCTTGAAGGGTTTCCACATGGTTGGAAAGACCATGTGATGTATTCTTCCACTTAAATATCCCCCCCTCTCTTGGGGCGAGGTGTGGTCTCCGCGGTGTCCTCCCCTTGGGAGGGACACCCCCCGACTAGACCTGGCGGCCCAGTCAGATAATCCCCCTTCTTTTTTAGGGAGTGGAAAAAGAGAAGGGGAAAGAGGCCACGACTGCGTTAAGCCTGTCTCTATCTCTGGGTAGTCGACTTGTCCCCAAAAAGGGCCGTTTGACACTCATAACTGTGTTGGGGGAGGTTACGTGTCGACCAGGTGCGCTGGCTATGAGGCACACAGCAAGTCTGCCCACCACACACCGCCAGTTCACGTAACACAGTTCAGCCTTGTGGCGTTTTGTATAGGGACCCCTAGTGTCACTACATCGACACCAACGTCGAGTGAGTGACAGATAGGGAACGTCATGGTTACTGGTGTAACCTCCATTCCCTGATGGAGGGAACGAGACGTTGGTCCCTCCTGCCACAACGCTGAACTACCCGCTGAAATGGCCGGACCTTATATCGGCTCCTCAGCATAAAACCTGAATGAGTGGTTGCATACCAGCTCCTTTTATACCCGTATGTTCGGGGGAGTTGCATGCAAATACCACTCGCCAATTTTCATTGGCCTTTTATCAAAGACCAGAGGTGTCTCGGGCTCCCAAGAGTGACCCCTAGTGTCACTACATCGACACCAACGTCTCGTTCCCTCCATCAGGGAACGGAGGTTACACCAGTAACCATGACGTTTTTTTTTAATCCTAGCCCACACTCCCTCCTCCAATACCAAGTTGAAATCTTTCTCCCATAATCTCTTGATAGAAGTTAAAGCTCCATCCCCCAGACTCTGAATTAGCAGGGAGCAATACACTGATGCCTCATGACCTTTTCCAAAAGCAGTAATCACCATTTCCAGAGTATCTGCCACTTTAGGGGGGTGTATGCTACTCCCAAAAATAGTACAGAGCTGGTGGCACACTGTAAATACCTAAAAAACTGAGATCTGGGCATCCCAAAATGCTGAACCAAATTTTCAAAAGATCTCAACACTCCACTCTTATATACACTACTGGTCAAATGTTTTGAAACACTTGACTGAAATGTTTCTCATGATCTTAAAAATCTTTTGATCTGAAGGCATATGCTTAAATGTTTGAAATGAGTTTTGTAGACAAAAATATAATTGTGCCACCATATTAATTTATTTCATTTAAAAAAAAAAAAAAAAAGAAAGAAAAAAAAAAGAAAGTTTTTGAAATGGATGACTTGGACCAAATAACAAAGAAAAGCAGCCAAAAAGTGCTTAACATAGATGGGAACTACTTCAATACTGTTTGAAAAGCATCCCAGGGTGATACCTCAAGAAGCTAGTTGAAAAAATGTCAAGAGTACATGTCTGCAAATTCTAGGCAAATGGTGACTACTTTGAAGATGCTAAAATTTAACACAGTTTTGATTTATTTTGGATTTTGTTTAGTCAAAACATAATTCCCATAGTTCTATTTATGTTATTCCATAGTTTTGATGACTTTACTATTATTATAAAATGTAAAAAAAAAAAGAAAAAGAAATTGAGTGTTTCAAAACTTTTGACCGGTAGTGTAGGTCACCGAGTGTATTAACCTCCCTCACAATCCACTCTGACCAGCAGAAAGGGGACTTATTAATACATAATTTTGGGTTCAACCATATACTCGAGGCAGCATTTAAATAAATGTCCGAATTAAACACTCTGGACACTTTTGTCCATACCAAGTGCAAATGCGAGATAACGGTGTGTAACTTCTCCAGTTTGTTTAATAGAAAGGCTTTGCAATGGCGTAATAGCGACAAGAACTTCCTGGTCAATACAAAACCAGGGAGGGGCTCTCTCAGGTGGAAGCGACCAATGATCCAAATTTCTGAGACCGAATGCATAATAATAAAACAAAATCTTGGGTAGGCCTAGCTCACCTTTGTCAATCAGCCTATGCAACTTACTGAAATGTAATCTGGGACGTTTACCATTCCAAATGAAGGACTTCGCTATGCTATCAAATTGCTTGAAATAAGAAAGGGGGACATCTATGGGAGAGACTGTAGCAGGTAGTTGAATTCTGGAATACAATTAATTTGAATAACATTAACCTTCCCAATCATAGATAAATGTAATGAAGCCCACCTGCCCACATCGGTCGAAAACCTTTTTATAAAATGGTCAAAATGAACTCTAACTAAATCACACAAAGTATCAATTTGTCATACTTGAGTAAAAGTTATGATACCTACAGTAAAGTAGCTCATGAGAAAATGACTTAAGTAAAAGTATTAAAGTAACTGATTTTAAATGTACTTACATCTCAAAAATACAAGTAAATTGTATAAATTACACAACAGTACATTAAACCCATGGCAACTTATTTGATTGGTGGTGCTCATCATTTACTCACCCTCATGCCATGCCAGAAGTGTATGACTTTCTTTCATCTGCAGAACACAAACAAAGATTTTGAAGAACATTTCAGCTCTATTCAATGCAAGTGAATGGTGGTCAGATATTTCAAGCTACAAAAAGCACATCTAGGGAGCATAAAGTTATCCATACTACTACAGTGGTTAAATCCATGTCCTCTGATGCGATTCAGTCAGTTTTGGGTGAGAACAAACCAAATTGTAACTCATTTTCACTGTATAACTTGCCATTGCAATCTCTAGGCATGATCATGATTTCAAGCTTGATTTCACTTTCTAGTGCTTGATGCATGTGCAGAGCCCTAGGTGGCACAATAGGGAGTGTAATCGAGCTTGAAATCCTGATTGCCAAGGAGACTGCAAATATCAAGATTTATAGTAGAAAAAGGAGTAGTTATATTTTGGTCTGTTCTTACCCGAAACCAATTGGTTCCATTCAGAAGACATTAGTGAAACCATTGGAGTCTTATGGATTACTCTTATGCTTTTTGGAGCTTTAAAGATCTGGCCACTATTCACTTACATTGAATTGACCTACATAACAGCAATATTCTTCTGAAATTTTTTTTTTTTTATGTGTGTGTGTGTGTGTGTGTGTGTTCTGCAGAGAAAAAAATGAAAGTCATTCACATCTAGGATCGAATGAGGGTGAGAAAATTATGAGATAATTTTCATTTTAAATGAACTATCCCTTTACTGGCACACTCAAGTCACATCAGAATGATCATATTTATGGGATGAGTGTAAATGAGCACCACAATCCATAAAAATTGGAACACTGGAGGAGAGAGTTGAGTCATATTAGTGACCAGAACAGAGACTTGTGGGGGTGGGCTCTTTTAATTTGAGCCAATAAGCAACCACCCAGAACACCCTGGCAACTGCATAGAAATGTGCTAAAAACAGAGTTAAAACAATTTAACAGCATAGCAACAATCTGACAACCACCTAGAACACCCTGGCAACTGCAGAGCAATGTGCTAAAAACACAGAAAACAACTTAGCAACAGCATAGTAACAACCTGGCAACCACATACTGTAGCAATGTGCTAAAACACACAGCAGATCACCTTGACAACTGCATAGTATGTCCTAGCAACCATCCGGAAAACCCTAGTAAGCATATACTGTAGCATAAATATGCTACAAAGCAAATATAACACTTTTGCAACCACCAGAAAACGTCATGGTTACTTGTGTAACCTCCGTTCCCTGATGGAGGGAACAAGATGTTGTGTCGATATAGTGACACTAGGGGTCACACTTGGGAGCCCGAGACACCACTGGTCTTTGATAAAAGGCCAATGAAAATTGGCGAGTGGTATTTGCATGCCACTCCACCAGACATACAGGTATAAAAGATGCTGGTATGCAACCACTCATTCAGGTTTTATGCTGAGGAGCTGATATAAGGTCCGGCCATTTCAGTGGGTAGTTCAGCGTTGTGGCAGGAGGGACACAACGTCTCGTTCCCTCCATCAGGGAATGGAGGTTACACAAGTAACCATGACGTTCCCTATCTGTCACTCACTCGACGTTGTGTTGATGTAGTGACACTAGGGGTCCCTATACGAAACGCCACATTTGGCTGAACTGTGTGTGGTAGACAGACTACTGTGTGCCTCATAGCCAGCACACCAGGTCGACACGTAACCTCCCCCAACATAGTTATGAGTGTGGAACGGCCCTTTTTGGGGACAAGTCAACTACCCAAGAGATAGAGACAGGCTTAACCCAGTCGTGGCCTCTTTTCCCCTTCTCTTTTTTCCACTCCCTAAAAAAGAAGGGGGATTATCCGACTGGGCTGCCAGGTCTAGTTGGGGGGTGTCCCTCCCAAGGGGAAGACACAGCGGAGACCACACCTCGCCCAAAGAGAGGGGGGGATATCTAAGTGGAAGGATACGTCACATGGTCTTTCCAATCATGTGGAGAGTCCTCAAGGTAGATCCTGCCCAATGGGGGAGGAGTTACTACAAACATGGAGACTGGGGCAGAGGAGCTCTGCCCAAGGAAGACGCAGTTTGCCAACAGGGAAACGAATTAGCAGAAGATATATATCGCATGGGGTTAGCCTTACAGGGAACTGCCACATGCGGAGCACCTACTCCAGAACAGGACTCTTAGCATATGTACTGGGCCGGCAGCGAATCTCTCCAAAAACTCGACTGCCACAGGGCTCGGAGGAAGTCAACCAGCAAACAAACTTGTGAACACTACTGGGAATTAATGTCGCACGTCTTCAGCTCAAAAGGAGGTGTAAGGCGCTATGTGCAAGCGATATACCCAGCCGGCTATCCCGGGCTTATCCGCTTGTGTTGCATGCCACTACCTGGGACGAAACCAGTTCCACCCGGAGGTTGTAGAACCTTGCAAAGGTGTTGGGTGTTGCCCAGCCCGCTGCTCTGCAAATGTCTGTTAGAGAGGCACCTCTGGCCAGGGCCCAGGAAGCCGCTACACCCCTGGTATAACGGGCTCGTTGCCCTACTGGTGGTGGCATGTCCTGGGTGAGATATGCCATAGTTATGCGTCAATGAGCCAGTGGGCGATCCTCTGCTTGGAGACAGTGCTTCCTTTCCACTGTGCACCAAAGCAGACAAAGAGCTGCTCAGAGATTCTAAAGCTCTGTGTGTGATCCAAATAAATGCGTAAAGCGCGTACCGGACACAGCAACGACAGGGCTGGGTCTGCCTTCTGCTGGGGCAGCGCTTGCAGGTTCACCACCTGGTCCCTAAAAGGGGTGGTGGGAACCTTGGGCACATAACCCGGTCGGGGTCTCAGGGTCATGTGAGAGTAACCCGGACCGTACTCCAGGCACGTTTCGCTGACAGAGAATGCTTGCAGGTCTCCTACCCTCTTGATGGAAGTGAGCGCAGTCAGGAGGGCAGTCTTCAAGGAGAGTGCCTTAAGCTCGGCTGACTGCAAAGGCTCAAAGGGGGCTCTCTGTAGACCCTGAAGAACTACAGAGAGGTCCCATGAGGGAACGAGGTGCGGTCTGGAGGGATTCAGCCTCCTGGCGCCTCTTAGGAACCTAATGATCAGGTCGTGCTTCCCTAAGGACTTACCGTTGACTACGTCGTGGTGTGCTGCTATGGCGGCAATGTACACCTTCAAGGTGGAAGGGGATAGCCTCCCTTCCAACCTCTCCTGCAGGAAGGAAAGCACTGATCTGACTGCGCATCTCTGGGGGTCTTCGCGTCAGGAAGAACACCACTTAGTGAACAGACGCCACTTAAAGGCATACAGGCGCCTCGTAGAGGGGACCCTAGACTGAGTGATCGTGTCTACCACCGCAGGTTCCGCGTCCCGTCCAGGGGCCAGACATGGAGATTCCAGAGGTCTGGTCGCGGGTGCCAGAGGGTGCCCCGTCCCTGAGAAAAAAGGTCCTTCCTCAGGGGAATTCGCCAGGGGGGACCTGTCGCAAGAAGCGTGATGTCCGAGATCCATGTCTGGGTGGGCTAGTAGGGTGCTACCAGGACGAACTGCTCCTCGTCCTCCCTGACCTTGCACAGGATCTGTGCAAGCAGGCTCACTGGGGAAAACGCATATTTGCGTAGGCCAGGGGGGACAGCTGTGTGCCAGCACGTCTATGCCGAGGGGAGCCTCGGTGAGGGTGTACCAGAGTGGGCAGTGGGAGGATTCTTGGGAGGCGAACAGGTCCACCTGTGCCCGTCTGAATCAACTCCAAATCAGCTGGACCACCTGAGGGTGGAGTCTCCACTCTCCCCTGAGGGTAACCTGCTATGACAGCGCATCCGCTGTAGTGTTGAGGTTGCCTGGGATGTGAGTGGCTCGCAGCAACTTGAAGTGCTGCTGACTCCAGAGGAGGAGACGGCAGGCGAGTTGTGACATACAACGAGAGCGCAGACCACCTTGGTTGACATATGCTACCGTTGCCATGTTGTCTGTCTGAACTAACACGTGCTTGCCCTGGATCAACGACCGGAACCTCCGCAGGGCGAGCAGAATTGCCAATAACTCGAGGCAGTTGATGTGCCATTGCAGTCGTGTGCCCATTGCAAACAGTGCCCCAGTCCATTTTGGAGGTGTCTGTCATGACCACAACACGCCTGGAGACCAGTTCAAGAGGAACACCTGCCCGCAGAAATGAGAGATCGGTCCAAGGGCTGAAAAGACGGTGACAGGCCGGCGTGATGACCACGTGATGTGTCCCATGGCACCATGCCCATCTCGGGACTCGAGTCTGGAGCCAGTGCTGAAGCAGCCTCATATGCATCAACCCGAGCGGGGTGGCCACCGCCAAGGATGCCATATGCCCCAGGAGCCTCTGAAAAGTTTCAGTGGAACCGCTGTTTTCTGTTTGAACGCTTTCAAACAGGCCAGCACTGACTGGGCGCGCTCATTCATAAGGCGCGCCATCAAGGAGACTGAGTCCAACTCCAAACCGAGAAAAGAGATGCTCTGAACCGGGAGGAGCTTGCTCTTTTCCCTTGCTCATTTCTAATATCCTCATCTTTTAATATTCCCTTCCAGGTGAATGAGGCATAATGTATGATCCGGCCCCTAAGAACTGCCTTAAGTGCCTCCCAAGCCATGCTCACAGAGGATACTGAGGACCAGTTGGTCTCCATATAAACATTGATTTCAGACTTTAACATTTGTTGGAATTCAGGATTTCGCAAAAGGGATACATTAAAGAGCCAACTATATGATTTCATTTTCTCCATATTTGGCAGCACCTCTAAACTCACCAGGGTGTGATCTGAGACTAAAATGTTTCTAGTTGAGCAATCAACAACAGTTGAAATGAGGGACTTAGATATATAAAAAATATATATTGTAGAATAAATCTTATGGACTGAATAATAAAAAAAAATTATCGTCCCTACCAGATGGGTTCAAAAGTCTCCAAATATCTGTAAGACCAAGATGTTTACACAACCTGTGAAACATCAGTGTTGCTCTTGGGGGCTTGCACACTTTTGCTTCATTATGATCAATGACTGAGTCCATCAAAAGATTAAAGTCTCCTCCCAATATTATATCATGATGGGTGCCAGTGGCTTGCGACATCCCTTCCAGATCTATAAAAAAGCCCTGATCATCAACGTTAGGTGTGTAAATATTAGCCAAATTAAGACTTTGCCCCTGAATTTCTGCTAAAACAATAATGACTCTTCATAATATATCTTTAATCTGTTTGAGACATTTGAATTGTAGATGCTTACTTATCAGTGTAATGACTCCCCTGCTCTTACTTGAGCCAGCACAAAAGAAAACATGTCCACCCCATATCTTCCCAAATTTTTTAGCTTCCTGCGGGGAAAGATGTGTTTCCTGAAGAAACACTATATCATATTTCTTATGCTTAAGAAGAGAAATAACCTTCTTTCTTTTTATGGGGTGCCCCAACCCATTCACATTCCACGTGGGGAGAGACAATCCGCTCATATTAACATTTGACATTTTGACATATGAGAAAAAATAGATTTTGTGTCAAAAACAAAATGATAAGGACCACATTCCAACATTAGTGCAAAAATCAAACCCCAAACTTCCCCCAGAACCAAACAAACAGAAAAGAAAAACGTGTGCATTAACCCAACGCACGACAGAGTTTGTGAGACTGAGTTACACAACAACAGATAATCTATAAAACAAACTCCAACCAATAGGCGGAACCAGCAAAAAAAAAAAAAAAAAAAAAAAAACTAAAACAAAGGGACGCTCAGTTTCCTCAGACAGTCAAACGGATTTTCAGTGAGCCGGCCCATTCAGCTGCTACATGAGTGCAACAAATGACCTAATCACTCCAATGTCTTGCAAGAAAAACTCCACAAAACAAACTCCAGCCAATAGGAGGCATAAGCACAAAGAACGTGCAGATTCATCCACAAAACAGTCCCGAAGGAGTGTTAATCCACAAAACAAACTCCAGCCATTAGGTGGAACCAGCACAAAAAGAAACAAAAAAGGTGCTCAGTTCCTCGAACATTCAAGTGAATATTCAGTGAGTCGGTCCATTCGGCTACAACGTGAGTACCACAAAATAACGTATTCACTCTATTGACTTTATGAAGGATGTCATTTGCTGTGGGCATGTAAATGTTTTACGGCCATAATTAGCATCTATTCTCAACTTGAACATCAGTGCTAAAGTGACCTTCCATTGAGTTTTTTGCATTCCTTGAATCGATCACTTTTCTCTCTTGTCGAATTCGCAAAGTCTGGGAACAAGAAAATGCTGTGGTTCTTCCAAAAAAGCCTTCCTTTACTCCTCGCCTCGTGCAACACGAGATCTTTATCGGATGATCTTAGAAATTTGGCCAGAATTAATCGGGGCCTGTCTCCCTCAGCGAATCGCTGAGCCGGAACCCTGTGAGCTCACTCGATTTCCAGCTTATGGCCTGTTATGTCAAGCAGATTCGGAAAAGCCCGTCCAGGAATTTCACCATATCCTGACCCTTTTCAGCTTCAGGAATTCCAACGATTCGGATGTTATTCCGCCGGTTACGATTCTCCATGTTCTCCAATTTCTCCCAGACGCTCTCCAAATCCACCTTGGTCGCTAGCGGATTAGCAGCTAGTTCCCTCTCTGATGACTTCAGATAATCGATCCATTTTTCGACATCCCCCACTCTTGTGACCACCTCAGTGAATTTCATCTGCATGGCAGTGATCGATCGACGTATTACAGCAAGATCTTCCAAGTCAGCAATGACCTTCGTCAGCATTACTGACAAGTTCAACATTTATCCCCAAATTTCCCGCACTTCCCGACCAAATCGAGTCCCTGGCTTGCGGACTGCTGCTCAGGGGCATCAGCTTGAGCAAGTGTCTTTTAATGGCTCGAGAGCCCGAGATTTTTTAATTCTTTGACATATTGTCCTCCTAGAACAGTTATGGAACAAAGTGTATCAAATCTCACCAGTTTATATCATTAAAAGTGTTAAAACTGGCAAAGTGTGCAGAGCTCACCATTCTTACTTCCAAACCTCGCATGGCGTCACGTCCAACCTCCAACACTCTTGTTATTAATTGTAGCAGTTAATGAAAACTCTGATAACATTTGTATTTATGTAAATTAATTTAGAAGTATTACACCAATTGTGATGAACTTATAGGCTGCTGGCAATTTTAGACAGTATGACTACTTATTTTTTCTATTACTATTCCAAATTAAGTCACCCCATTCTTCTGAATTACTGACAAGCATCAGTAATCCTCCATCAGGCATTTTAACATCAATTCAAATGTGACCACTTTTTGGAAAATAACCTCCAAAACATGGGTTCTGGTCCCATTGAAACCAAGAAGTACATTTGTTCATATAAACAATGGTGAATGTGTTATCGGTCTCCAACATGGGAGGATGAGAAAGTAACTGCAGAAAAGTGATAAGAAGTAACAAAGATTATGATCTGCAGAGTTCTGGCTGTTTCTTTGATTGCTTTCACCTTTTTTCTCTCTGTCTCTTTTCCAGGTAACAGGTAAGTATAACATAGTTAAACACATAACATTACCAACATTTTCCTTTACAGGTTTCACAGAAAACATTTATTTTTCCCCCATGTGGCTTGTTAACAGCACCCTCAATTTAACATACTCAGTAGTCAAAATACAGTTTTCAAAATACAGTATTCAAGCATACATCTATATGAATAAATATGACAATGCAATTAATTAAAATATTGTATGTGTATTACAAAGCTTAGGGGCTGCGAAGCTGGATCCCTGTAGCCTCAAGGGCCACACTCTTAATATATATATATATATATATATATATATATATATATATATATATATATATATATATATATATATATATATATATGTGTGTGTGTGTGTGTGTAGTAAACATTTTTGTAGTAAGAATTATTCATTTTATTGTAATTATTTTATACATTATATATAGTCTATAAATAAGGGGTGTAAGAGTTCAATTTTCTCACAGTTTGGTTTTATTTTTTCAAAGAGCAACTTTTTACCACATCCAGAAATATAGAAAGCATATGATCAGTCTTGTTGTCATTATCAAAGACACTGTCAACTAATATAAACACCATGAGTGTTTAACATCACATACACAAGAGATGAGTTCAAACTCAAGCAAGAGATATCCATTTTAACCCCAAAACTGCTCCAGTGAAAATATCAAAGAATGTAGAGATTTTGGTGCTAAAATCTGTGAAATGAAGATACATACAGTACACATCAATACAACATGGTTTATGATGTTGCACTGTCATCAATGCAACCTTTTCCTGCAATTTTGATTCAGTTGTGTTCTGAACTCTTATCCAAACCTGAACCTTCTAAAAGTGCACAACAAAAGAAAATCTTGCTTTTGGAGGACTGGGACATATGGGGCAGTGTGTCAATAAGTGCTATGGTCATGTGATCTGTTTGGTGATTAAACGTGCTTGGGCCCTGCTTAACTGCTGAGCCGTTATCCTTCTCAATTTATGGTAATCATTTCAGAGGCCGCCATTATGTTTATTCCCCATTAAAATTTTATCAACCACAGAAAATCATGGAAATTAGGATAGGGTGGGGAGATCTCTCTCGTTCAACTGTCTGCACATAGATTGATGTTTTTCCTCACGCTGATCCAGGCTTTTCAGATCCCTGCAACCAGCTGTTCATTAAGCGAAAAAGGAGAGGTTTGGTCTGGTGCCCTGACTCATGGAGATAGGAAAAAAACAAGCATCCAAACCCAGCTAAATGTGTGAGCTCAGACTTTAATATTACAGATACTTGTTTAGACATTAAGGTTAATTTAGCATTTGTTTATACACTGTATGTTAGCTAAATTGATTCGCAGCATCAGGCAAAATGAGACAATGTTGCTTTGGCAATGTTTTGAATGCAAATACTACTGCTACTACTACTACTAATAATATACTACTACTACTACTACTACTACTACTACTACTACTAAAAATAATAGCCTAATAATAAATCAACCTTTAGCTGAAGATGTAACTGTTCTGAAAACTACTACAATAAAAAAATAAAGTAATGGGTTGCAGATTCCAATCCTTGCAAGACTTGCTCAGTTACTGTACAATGGCTATGCCTTTCAATGGATTTGAGGTCAGAGTGAATTCATGGAGCTGAAAGAATGAGCACTTACAAGATAATACTGGACATAAAGCAATGTAGCATAAGGGTGAACTTGAATGAAAGATTTATGTTAAAAGGTCATGAGGTGGCAACATAACCATTGTAGCTCCAGCAAAAATGGAAAGACAATTTACCATGTGCTGGTGTAAGGCCACAGCAGTAGGAATTTTACATTATTTAAATTGTACCTCTCAAACTGATTCCACCTACTTATGTGTTTTGTATTGCCCCACATCTGTTGTATTTAAATATCAGATTAGAATGGTGGGTCAAGAAGGTGAAATGTGTGGTAGTTCACATGCCTTGTCTTCGCTCCTGTGGCGTAGACCAGAAAACTGATCCACTCACTACTATGCCTCATTATTGTTCAGTTCATGATGGTTTTATGAGGATTTTGTGGTTCCTGTCTGGTAATGAGATCAAGATACTGTTTGAGATCACCATCAGGCTGTCATGTGTATTGTGTTGATTCATGTCTTTTATTTTGAAATTCTAGTTCCTGGTTCATGTCATGTGTTCCTGTTTCCCTTGTCATGTGATTTCTGTTTTCCCTCCATGTTCTTGTGTCATGTTTTCATTGGGTTATTGTTTAATTAGCTTGTTATGAGTTCTGTTTGTTCATTGGTTTATGTTCTCCCATGTCTTGTATTTAAGCCCTCATGTTTGCATTGTCTAGTTTTCTAGTATTGAATGTGAATGTGTATGTTTATAGTCAAGCCATGTTTGTAGTCAAGTCATAGTCAAGTTCATGTTTATGTTTTATGTTTAACGTTTCTAGTTAGGGTTTTTTGGTTCACGTTTGTAAATAAACTGCACTTGGGTTCTTCATCTTCACGTCTTCGTCATTGCCATCATTGTCAGCAGTTCCAGCATACATTACAGAATACTAGACCAACCATGAACCCAGCAGTTTTACTTCTGTGCCTACGTCAGGGGAATCATCCCCTGGAGGACTATGTTGAGGACTTCTGCGGTCTAGCCAGCCAGGTGGACTTTAATGAGGTTGCCCTCAAAGACTGTTTTAGATTTGGTCTGAATGAGTCCATTTCTTTTTTGATGCCTGGCAGTCGCAGTTCCCTCAGCCTGGCTCAATATATCGACCTCGCCCTACGGTTCATCGGTTCCCCGTTCACTGTGGGGGAGGCGGATGTTGAGCCAGAGTTCCACGTCAAGGCCGCCGCCGAGCCAGAGTTCCACGTCAAGGCCGCCGCCGAGCCAGAGTTCCACGTCAAGGCCGCCGCCGAGCCAGAGTTCCACGTCAAGGCCGCCGCCGAGCCAGAGTTCCACGTCAAGGCCGCCGCCGAGCCAGAGTTCCACGTCAAGGCCGCCGCCGAGCCAGAGTTCCACGTCAAGGCCGCCGCCGAGCCAGAGTTCCACGTCAAGGCCGCCGCCGAGCCAGAGTTCCACGTCAAGGCCGCCGCCGAGCCAGAGTTCCACGTCAAGGCCGCCGCCGAGCCAGAGTTCCACGTCAAGGCCGCCGCCGAGCCAGAGTTCCACGTCAAGGCCGCCGCCGAGCCAGAGTTCCACGTCACGTCACAGCAACGCCTCAGCCTGCTCCACGCCACGTCACAGCAACGCCTCAGCCTGCTCCACGCCACGTCACAGCAACGCCTCAGCCTGCTCCACGCCACGTCACAGCAACGCCTCAGCCTGCTCCACGCCACGTCACAGCAACGCCTCAGCCTGCTCCACGCCACGTCACAGCAACGCCTCAGCCTGCTCCACGCCACGTCACAGCAACGCCTCAGCCTGCTCCACGCCACGTCACAGCAACGCCTCAGCCTGCTCCACGCCACGTCACAGCAACGCCTCAGCCTGCTCCACGCCACGTCACAGCAACGCCTCAGCCTGCTCCACGCCACGTCACAGCAACGCCTCAGCCTGCTCCACGCCACGTCACAGCAACGCCTCAGCCTGCTCCATGCCACGTCACAGCAACGCCTCAGCCTGCTCCATGCCACGTCACAACAACACCTCAGCCTGCTCCATGCCACGTCACCACAACGCCTCAGCCTGCTCCATGCCACGTCACAGCCACACCTGAGCAGTGGGACCTGGAGATGGTTCCCACCCTTATACCCACCCTTAGTTCTCCTGAGCAGGCAAGGGGAACTTTCGGCCCTCCGATCCCGCCTGGACCCTCCGAGCCCTGGACTTCGCCTTGGCTTGTCGGTCCCTCGACATTGCCTCAGCTCGGCGTTCCCTCGGCTCCACTACGGTCCTTCAGCCTGTCGGCTGTGCCGGGGTCCCTCGTCCCTCCGGCTCCTCCTTGGTGTGTTGGTCATCTGGCTCCGCTTTGGCTCTCCGATCCTCTGGCTGCGCCTCGTCCCTCCGATCTGTCAGGTTCACCGGGGACCTCCATCCCTATGGCTCCACCTTGGTCCTCAGTCCCACTGGCTCCACCTTAGTCTTCCGATCCCTCAGCTCCGCCTTGCTCCTCCGAGCCTCCAGCACCGCCTTGGTCCTCCCTGCCATCGGCTCCACCCTGGCCCTTCGAGTCTTCAGCTACTCCCCGGGCACCACGTTCCATGGCTCTGCCCCTCGAGCCTCTCATGGCTTCACCCCCCCACGGAATTTGCCCTGGTCCCATGCCCCTCGCCATTTTTCGCCACGCCACGCCTCAAGACAACCCCCCCCCCCCCCCCCCCCGCTCCCTACTGAACTTTGAATTTATGTCATGTGTTACGTGTTTTGTTTATGTGTTGGGGGAGCCACCCCTTAGTGGGGGGGATATGTCATGTGTATTGTGTTGATTCATGTTTTTATTTTGAAATTCTAGTTCCTGGTTCATGTCATGTGTTCCTGTTTCCCTTGACATGTGATTTCTGTTTTCCCTCCATGTTCTTGTGTCATGTTTTCATTGGGTTATTGTTTAATTAGCTTGTTATGAGTTCTGTTTGTTCATTGGTTTATGTTCTCCCATGTCTTGTATTTAAGCCCTCATGTTTGCATTGTCTAGTTGTCTAGTATTGAATGTGAATGTGTTTGGTATGTTGCTCCTGGCAAGCTAAGTTTATGTCTAGTTCATGTTTATGTCAAGCCAAGTTTCAAGTTTATGATTGCTTCATGTTTGTAGTTAGGGTGGTTCACGTTTGTAAATAAACTGCACTTGGGTTCTTCATCTTCACGTCTTCGTCATTGCCATCATTGCCGCAGCCAACAACGTTACACAGGCTAACCTCCCTTGATCCTGTTGTCAAAGCAACTGTTTTGAGGCTTCTGTTGTTTACTGATTATAATATACCACATTGCTGACCTACTGATACAGTATATTATAAATAGACACAGTATAACTCCACTTTTGTATATTCTCCTGTAGAGTGGAGTGAGTATCATTGATGCACAAAGTATATGTTTTGACTCACACAACAACATAACACAGCACCATTGCACATAAGCATAAACTCTCTGGGCATCACACTGGACCTCAATTATTAAACAAAAGCTGAACAAATTTCAAATGTAAATCATTGGTAAACCCATTCTTATGTAAACTGTTGCATCAAATGCTACAATTTATGTAACAATTTTTTTTTTTTTTTTTTTTTTTTAAACAAATTACACAGGAATTGTTTCTGCTTATGTTTTATGAATGAGGGCCATTACAAGAGTTTGAAGAAATAGCCTTTTCGCTACCTTCAAGAGATGTTTAAGGAATTTGAGCACTTGACTAACAATTGTTAATGCATTCTTAGGCTAATCTTTAATGATTATTTTAATGTCTCACTTTCCTCTCTATTCTAGTCTGTATTTTTTACAATTTTTAAAATGTATTGTATTTGAGCACTTGTCATATTACTGCTTCCTTAGGGTACCTACACACTAGAGTTTGCATCAGACCATTGATTCCATTGATTTCAACAGGAATGTGCCTCTCAAAGACGGAGATTGAAAAAGCATGGGTTTGCGAAAGTGACACTTTGTTCCTGTAGCCAAAAGTTGGGAAAAGTTGCAACGCACTCTAAAGTTGGCATCAATTAACTAATGAGTATTTCAGAGAGGCGATTTCAATTTATTGTATTCTGGCTTGATTTCAAACTGACATGGCTCATTCCATGCCTTCAAAATGAATCTTTAGTGTGTAAACACCCTTAAAATTGTTTATGTTGTTATATTCCTCATTTTGTAAAACACCTTGATAAGTTAATAAACATAAATAGATCAAATACTGCTAAAAAGTGACACTATAAACTGCACAGAAATGTATGTCAAGACAGGGCAAACAAAGGCATGACAATGCTGGCTTTTATCATTATGTGTTGTACGAAACTGTGAAAGATACAGAGAGGCTTCAGAGAAAAATATGATCAAGGTCAAGGGAGCCAATAGAGTTTTATCAATTTTACACACATAGTTTGAGGATGCTGTATGCAAGTAATTAACCCTTTCATACGTACTGTCACACATATTTGACAGTTAATATCTGGGCCCCACAGAGTAGCATCACACATATGTGTTTATGCAACAGCCAGTTACGTTACAAGCTGCCAGATTCAAATTGGCTTTCACACCGACACAGGCTGCACTGGTCAAGTGCCTGTAATTTATATTTGCTCAAACAGTTCCTCATACAGTCTTTTAAACCACAGAATAAGTTTATTTTATATACATACTTATATACATACATCCAACATTAAATTGGACTCAAGATGGCGCCGAGTATGGCTGCTACGTTGCGAGCTCCGACACAACATAGTAGTGTTTTGTTTGTTTTGTTCACAATTCTTATGTTTTTTGTCTTGGATGTTGTCTGCCTTATTGTCTATGACAGACAAACACTTTTGGACATTGGTTCAGCAATTTCACACCGTAAACCGGACTTCACATTCCTCAATGCCGACCCGCTGTTTACAAACACGCAAGCGGAGCCCTTTGTCTGTGCAGCACGGCCGCGGAGACGCAAAAGGAAAAGGGGAAACAGAGCCGGTGTTCTCATCAGAGTAAGACACTGTGCAAATCGACCCCCGCTACCCACTATTCTACTGGCAAATGTTCAGTCTCTGGATAACAAGCTCTGCAAGCTGAAAGCGCGGATCTCTTTCCAATGAGATACAAGGGACTGCTGCATTATCTGCCTTACGGAAACTTGGATGTCTGCGGAGATTCCAGACTCAGCCATTGAACCCGCGGGTTTCTCCGTGCACCGAGCGAACAGAGCGAAAGACCTCTCGGGTAAAAGCAGAGGAGGTGGTGTATGTTTTATGATCAACAAATCCTGGTGTGATCAGAGGAACGTACATTCTATCAAGTCTTTCTGCTCTCCTGATCTGGAATTTCTTATGCTTCTGTGTCGACCATTCTGGCTACCGAGGGAATTCACAGCGGTCATTATCATAGCTGTGTTCATCCCGCCACAAGCCGACACAGACCGGGCACTCAAGGAACTGTATAGGAGTGTAAGTGAGCAGGAAACCGCACACCCTGAGGCTGCATTCATTGTGACCGGGGACTTTAATAAAGCCGGTTTAAAATCAGTCGCACCAATATACCACCAGCACATTAGTTTCAACACACGAGGGGACCGGGTTTTGGACCATTGCTACTCTCCCTTCCGGGATGGCTACAAATCCCTCCCCCGCCCACCATTTGGCAAATTGGACCACTCTTCCATTCTGTTTCTGCCCGCTTACAGGCAGAAACTGAAACAGGAAGCACCCACCCTCAGAACGATCCAGTGCTGGTCAGACCAATCAAATTCTACGCTACAAGACTGTTTTGATCACACGGACTGGGAGATGTTCTGATCCGCCTCTGATGATGACATCGAGCTTTACGCTGATAGCATAATGTGTTTCATCAGAACGTGCGTAGAGGACGTGGTTCCGACCAGAACAATACGGATCTATCCGAATCAGAAACTTTGGATTAATAGCGATGTTCACGCGGCACTTAATGTGCGGACCTCCGCTTTTAATTCCGGGAACGCGGAGGAGCATAAACAAGCCAGTTATGCCCTCCGAAAACCAGCAATCAGAACCGCAAAACGCCAGTACAGGAGCAAGATTGAAGGACAGTTTAACACCAGCAACTCTAGAAGCATGTGGCAGGGAATTAACATCATCACAGACTTTAAAGGGAATAAAAACTCCGCCATGAACACTGCTGCCTCTCTCCCGGATGAGCTAAATACTTTTTATACAGAGGTTAGTTCACTCTCCGTCTCTGTAGCGGATGTAACCCGATCCTTCAGACGGGTGAATGTCCGCAAAGCCGTGGGCCCAGACAGCATTCCGGGCCGCGTCATCAGAGCGTGCGCGAACCAACTGGCTGGTGTTTTTACGGACATTTTCAACCTTTCCCTCTCTTTGTCTGTAGTCCCCACATGCTTTAAAACATCCACCATTGTGCCTGTTCCAAAACAATCAAAAATAACTTGCTTAAATGACTGGCGTCCTGTTGCTCTTACCCCCATCATCAGCAAATGCTTTGAGAGACTAATCAGAGATTACATCTGCTCTGTATTGCCTCTCTCTCTTGACCCGCTGCAGTTTGCTTACCGCAACAACCGCTCCACTGATGATGCCATTGCATCTACAATACACACTGCTCTCTCCCACCTGGAAAAAAAGAACACTTATGTGAGAATGCTGTTTGTAGACTACAGCTCAGCATTCAACACCATAGTGCCCTCCAAGCTAGATGAGAAACTCCGAGCTCTGGGCTTAAACAGCTCGCTGTGCAGCTGGATCCTGGACTTCCTGTCAAGCAGACGCCAGGTGGTTAGAATAGGCAGCAACATCTCCTCATCACTGACCCTCAACACTGGAGCCCCACAGGGCTGTGTTCTCAGCCCACTACTGTATTCCTTGTACACACATGACTGTGTGGCAACACATAGCTCCAATGCCAGCAGCTTCAAGTTCCTGGGTGTCCACATCACTGAGGAACTCACATGGTCCATCCACACTGAAGTCGTTGTGAAGAAGGCTCATCAGAGCCTCTTCTTCCTGAGATGGCTGAGGAAGTTTTTAATGAACCGCCACATCCTCACACGGTTCTACACCTGCACTGTAGAGAGCATCCTGACTGGCTGCATCTCCGCCTGGTACGGCAATAGCACCGCCCACAACCGCAAAGCACTGCAAAGGGTGGTGCGAACTGCCAGACACATCATCGGAGGTGAGCTTCCCTCCCTCCAGGAAATATATACCAGGCGGTGTGTGAAAAAAGCTCGGAGGATCATCAGAGACTCCAGCCACCCGAGCCATGGGCTGTTCTCACTGCTACCATCAGGTAGGCGGTATCGCAGCATCGGGACCCGCACCAGCCGACTCCATGATAGCTTCTTCCACCAAGCAATCAGACTTCTGAACTCTTGATCTCCCACGATCAAATACATCAGCACTGCACTTTATTACCCTTACACTTATATCTCACACTGGACTGTCATAAATTATATTATTATTATATTATATTCTCTCTTAACAACTGACTATCAACTGACAGCCTGAATGTCAATACAGTACAATACTGTACATTCTATATATACTTTTTTTATACATTTTTATTTTTATTGAATAATGTGTATCTATATAGTGCGTATTGTATACTGTACAGTGTATGTTATTATTTATATATTGTTGTGTGTAATTGTGTATATTAGACTTTAAATTGTGTTGTGTTAATCTGATGTTATTGCAAATTGGTATGTCTCATCACTGTCACGACTGCTATGTTGATCGGAACTGCACCCAAGAATTTCACACACCATTCCACTCGTGTATATGGCTGTGTGACAATAAAGTGATTTGATTTGATTTGATTTGAACTCATCACCAAAGTACCACGATAAAAACTTTATAGCTCTTATACGCACAGTCAATACATCAAACGCGATCTTCCTCCGATGCGTGCTGCCATTTGTTTACATTAGTAGCGGTTGTCATTCGTCAAACAAACAGCTTCTCAAAGAGACTTTTCAAGCACATAATATGTTTATTTTATGTAACAAACAGCCAAATTGTTACCAAAGTGCCACGATAACAGTTCACAGCTTGTATATGCACAGCCATCATATCTAAACGAGATCTTCACATGCACGGAGCCACGTCCACTTATTAGGTGCAGATGTGGTTTTCATTCACACAAACAACAACTCAAACAGTCTTTTTGGGCATATAATATTATTTTTTTTTCTGAAACAGACAGCCAAACTATCACAAAAGCAACACAACAACAGTTTAATATTCGTATACTCACAGTAAAAACATGCTGATCGAGCGTGATTATCTGATGCACGCAGCCAAGTCTGTTTACATTAGTGCTTGTCACACATGCGCGTGCTTGACATACACACACACACACACACACACACATACACACACACACATGTTGGTGTGGCTATCCTTATGGGGACTCTCCACAGACATAATGATTTTTATACCATACGAACTATAGATAGTATCCCCTAACCCTACCCCTAAACCTAACCCTCACGAAAAACTTTCTGCATTTTTACATAAAAAACTTTTAGTATGTTTTTTAATTGATTTGAATTATGGGGACACTAGAAATGTCCTCATAAACCACATTTATAGCAATAATGCCCTTGTAATTACCAGTTTGTAACCTAAAACAATGTCCTCGTAAACCACACAAACCCACCCACACACACACACACACACACACACACAATGTCTGAGAAGTCAAACAGTGCATATAGGCAAACTGGACTGCTGTTATTATTTGTTCATTTGTTTTTGTTTTTTACATCTATAAAGTTTTTCTAAATCTAATAATACATTTTAAATGTATTATTAACACTCCTTTCATTAAACATTAGTAAAAGAAATTATACAGCAGTTAGCTATTTTCTCAAAAATAAAATACAATTTTTTTTCTTAAACAAAAGGTACTTGAAAAGGTAAAACTAAAGGTAACAACTAACACCAAGTTATCAAAAATAGAAGACTGATAGAAGAGTGTTATTATTTAGGTATAGGGACATTTATTTATTTATTTTTATTTAATCTGGCTATGAAATGAATAATGGGTGAATGTCTGTAGATTTGTTGTAGAGATCTAAAATTTGTGCCTCCTAATATTTATTTATGAGATGGTGTTTCAATTAGTCCACAGTGTGTGTGAATGTGTACTTTTAAATTTGAGTGTGAAAAATTGCAGGCGGCTGTGCAAAAATGCATCAGAGTTTAACGAGTTAATTTATAACATCACATACAGTATTTTAGGCTCTGCCTCAAATGTTTTTCGTTTTGTTTTTTAATTTATGAGCACAATCAGCAAATTATGTGCTAGTAATTGCAGTTGGCTTTTTTGCTATGTAATAAAAAATTTAATCATGTACTTCATACAAGTAACTATAATCTGATTACACACTTTAATATACTGCAAAATCTCCAATGTATTGTAATCCAATTGCAAGTACTTGATTTTTGTAATTTGATAACATTTTTCATATAACATGTCATCCCTTTCCACACAACACTGTTTGTCTCTCAGAAATTCACACAGTATGTTTAAAGATAATTTTATTTTTTATGAGACTTTAAACAGGAGAGTGTTCCAAGTATTTTAATCAAAATTTAAGTTTAGCTGTTTCTCAGTTTTATTTGAACATTTTTGTTGTCAGCAAATCTAAAATTGGATTCTTTGTTTTCAGAAATCAATGGTCATTCAGTACAGGTCAATGGCAAATTTCCACAAAATAATGAGCTGGACAGACAATGTTCAAAAGAAAACACCACTTTGGGCTTCCAAAGGTGAAGCTTGGGAAGTCACAAAATAATATACAGTAATGATAAAACAATGAATGTTAGATATACTGTATATTGTTAAAGGATCACTTATGAATATCAACTAAACACTAAGCCTCAGGCCACAGTAGGAAAGCACAATGTCTAAATTTCTCCTGCTTTGGGACTTCTTTTTCTCCTTTTCTCTTTCTGCAAAATCAACTAATGGGCAATACCGCTACACAGCACAGGCCTCTACATAGGCTACACACACACACACACACACACACACACACACACACACACACACAATTGCCAGTTGACAAAGCTTTCAAACTGAATCCAATTAAACCAAAACAAAAGCAATATTTTCAAGAGAGAGCTGCAGCATGGATCCTGGAGAGGCTGCATAATTTATGTTTGTCCCTTTTTTTCCATCCTTTCCTCTTTGAATTGAGCCTCATAAAACCACCACACTTCAATAATGCACGACCTGTGGGTTTGTTAATAGGCTTTGTAGTTGCAATAATGTACTTTCCTACATGGCTGATGGAGATTATAGTCTGGCTCTCTGGGTTGCCAACTATCGATCTCCCTTAATACTTCTTTGCTCCCTTGTTGCTATTATTCAGACCCCCACTGCCCACTCATTATGGCACAAATGTTAAAGCAAGTCCAACTGCTCAGAGCTTCAGTGGGGAGAAGAAAGAGGAGAGAGCAGGACCACAGAGAAATGGGCTGTTGTAATACATTAAATTCTGCCTCTCTGTCCTCTTGAATCTGATTATATGCATAATTAAGAGAAATCACTCAAGCATAAGTTCAATAAGCTTTTACATAATCAGTGTCCTCACTGCTTACCAACCCAAAATAAGGGCAAATCATTGAATATGCTTTGCACAGTGTAATCTCATTATGTACGCATGCCAATTACACCAGTGGTAGCTGGAAAACGAACCCCAAAATTGTGTGGACAATATAGCATTTTCAAATCAATTTCTAAATATATATATGTTTAACATTTTCACCGTTATTGCCTAGAAAAAAAAAAAAAAAAAGAAACACGCTGATCATTTGTGACAACATGCCCCAATAGAGGGGCCTGAAAAATGCTTCTTTCAAAGTCACAAGAATTGGCTATGTGCACAAGATGGCACCTGTGAGCTTTTACCACACAAGTGTGTGCATGTTTACATCCGGTCATATGAGCTCTCAATGAAACTGAGTGAGAACACACGGTGTGATCACGGTGTAAGCGGGGCTTGTTGTTTTGAGAAGAAACTTTCTAACAAGACTTGTTAGAGACTTGGTTTAGACCAGCATGAGCGTGTTTACAAGTAAAGAAAGAAAGGAGAGTGGTTTATCAGCGACAGGAGATAACATTCACTTTACATTGTTGTGCGCCTCAACCAACAGCGACGCTATGAAGTAAATAGATTTAAAATTCTGTACGTCAACATGCAATAGCTAACGTGAAATAACAGCTAACAATACATTTATTAACCTTGGTTAATGTTAATTTCTATCTTTACATTAACATGGGGTATACGAACAAATGGTAAATAACAATGAACAATAGTATATTTAAATGAAACATTAACCTAGAATAATGCTCTAAAATAGTTATCATTGTAAGTTCAATATACCAAATTCATTAACCATTGTTTAAGAATTTAAACTTATATAAAGTGTTACCAAAAAGTTGCTTGTGTAATCAGATGTAAGAGGCAAACAGAAATTGTAACTTTATAAATGTGTTGGTTGTTGTCCAACAGAGGATTCATATGACCTTATTTACCTTGCAGTTGTATATCCAACCTCAAATTGTACATCTTAACGAATCTGTACAATGTCAAGTGAATTTTCTAAAAAGCTACTTCAGAAGCTTGCCAGATAACCACATTAATTCAATTCCTTTACAACATGCACACATTTTCTCTTGGTCTTAAGCCTGATATGCTGAAAATGGCTCCGTTAATGTTTTCACATTAAAAATTATGAATGATATATGAATCACATACTGTACATGACATATTTTAAATCAAAACGAAATTTCACCAAATGGTGAATAGTTTGCACCACTGGAAATTACTGTCGGTCTGTACAACATTTCAATCATAAAATAGTGGGGAAATATTGCATGTTTAGTTAAACAGTATACTGACATCTTACATGACACTAACACTCTTAACCTGAACTGCTGACACTGATGTGTGTGTGCTGCATGACACTGGAATAATCCACGAGGTTCTCGCTCAACTTCTTAAACTTGAGTCCCGCCTTCATCGATTTGATTGGCTAAATCAAATGACATTGACGAGCAGTGTTAACTACCGTTCACACTAAGAATTAAAGTTTGTTTAACCATTATGTTATTCCTGCAACAACTTAATGACAATTAGACAGTGGTGCATAATGCACTGCATTAGAACAGCAACAAGGATATCAATTACTGGGGGGGGACAATCTGCCTATATCTGATTATTGGAAGGGACTTGTCCTCCTCAGTGTATATTGTGGTTACGGCCCTGTGTTACTAAGCCTTTGAGTTAGCCAAGCCCCTTCATTCCAAAACCCCACCGTCCAAAGATAATTTTGAGACGAAAACCAAGCAAAAGAGCAGCATTGTTTTTTCCTGTGGCTGCCAAATTCAACAGTGGCACAATAGCACCCTCAACTGACAAATATTATTAATTATAGCCTCACTGATCTGCTTCAAATATAACACAATAAGAAAGAGCAAAATGATTGACAGGTGAAATGCGCCAATGTCCGAACACATTTTTGTTTGATGTTTACAAAGTCTATGTAGCGAAGATGCTGGGGCAGTAATGTTAAGATCCATATGCAGTTTAATAAATGTATAAACAGTACAACAAAGTAGCAAATCAAAATGTAAACAAAAAAAGCAGGCAATGGTACACAGGAAGACAGTCCAAGAAAGGCAAACCAAGTAAATCCGAGAGACAGAGGGGTAATCCAGTAAACAGGCAATGGGTCCAAAAACACACAAGCAGGCTGGGAAATACAATGAACAGGCAGGAGCTAAAACACAGGGAAAACAGTGATGGCAAATAACGCTCAGAATTGCAGACTAGGCAGAGCAAGACTTCAATGAATACCTGTAAACAGGGAACTTAAATAGACAGAGATGATATGAAACAGGTGAGTGGGTAATCAGTCTGAGCGGAGGATTATGGGAAATGTAGTTCATGAGTAGCAGTTAGAATTCTGGAGATGGCGACCTCTGGCGGCGTTCAGGAGAGGTAGCAGGCACTGCAGGTGTAACAGTCTACAGCTGTCACAGAGACTGGTGATATATCTCACGACACTCGTTTCATTAATATCTTTAAGGGAGTAGGAATATTTTTGGCCTACATTTCCATAAAAAAATTGCTTACAGCACCTTTGAATTACAACTACAACCAGGGACGCGCACAGACATTTTGAGGGGCAGTCACTTCAAATATTGCCTATTATTATTAAATACTATTATTACTCGTAATTTTTTTTTTTAAATAATCATTTCATTTGGGTATGCAAGCTTTAATTTTGTGTGGCATTTTAGGGACTCCTCAGCAAAAAGGCAAGGGCTAGAGCCTCTAGAGCCACACCCTCTACACGTGCCTGATTATGACATGTCAGTGTTAACAACATGTCAGTGAACTTAAATAAAAGGTGCAAAGTGCCTATGTGCAGTGTTGTTCCTAGCTATTAGTGGTATAAGCGGCTGCTTAGAGCCCTCATCAGGGGGCCCGCAAAGAAAGGTATTTTTTAATTTTATTTTTAAATATCCTAAAACCTGGATGTAAGACTCGTCATGAAATGCACCTAAAAATAATGAGTGGAAAAAAAGGAAAAAGAAAAAGGAAGAGAAGGAGAAACACAGCCAGATCACTAGCAAGAAATGGATGTAAGGCAGCTACCTGGCTAGATGGTGTTCTTTCAACAATTAGTTGGCTAATGTTATGCAATTGTGTCCTGTTGTATATAGTTATTTATTGTTATATATAGTCATTTTTTTATTTGTATAGTTATTGTAATTTTTTTGTAATTATTATTATTTATTTTATTTTATTGTATTTATTTATTTATTTATTTATTTTTATAAATAAAATTTTTTTGTGGTTAATAGATTCAAATTGTAAGTTAATATATTCAGATTTGTTGAAGACTGTATTGCTGTGTTATCCTTGGGTGGGCCTGGATCCAGGGAGTGGGGGGCAGCTTAGGTGGGTCTCCATGTAGGATTTCACTTAGGGCCCCCATATGCTCAGAAATGGCCCTGTTTACGTGGCTTTGCATGGCAATACAAACTACCAGCTTCTGTTTACTGGTATATTCCATTCAAGTCAAGTAAACATTTCTGATATACAAAATACAGTAATATTGTGCTTTAACTCAAATGGGCCTAAAAACTAAGAAAGATTTATTAAATATGACAATGTTTACTCATAGAGTAAATCTAAACATTTACATTCAATTTGTTTAAAATTTCCTCAGTTGCACTACTATATTCCATTAATTGTAAATCAAGTAAACATTTCTGCTTACCTCCGCCTGCATGATTTCATCTCGGTGTACGCATAGCAACCTCTTTTTTTCTTTCTTTCTTTTCTTTTGTGCAAAAACAACACCAAACGTCTGTCTGCATTGTCAGCGCATGCAACGGCCATTGACTACTAAAAGGCTATCACAAAGAAGGAGGGGGCTGCTTCAAACGCATTCGTATTTGCTCGCGGCCAGAAGAGTATCCTCACAAAGGCAACGTGGTCGACCAGGCGTGAGGCGATCCGAAACACATAAAAACGAAGTATACCTGGGCCTTTATAGTGTAGAACAGAACAAATGTGTCTCAAGACACATTTTTAACAGATGATGTTCTTTTTAACTTGACAAAACAGCTTTTAAAATTGTGGCACTCCTGCACGAGATGCCGAAAACACAGCGACACATGGTGCAACGATCAAAGACATCCAACTGGCATGTTTATGTAAAAAATAAACTGAAAAATGGCATGGATAGACACAATAACTGGTTGGTGTGAACGGACCCTTATTATCATGACACAGCACCAATGGAAGATTCTCAAAGTTACCTCTCAAAAAAGTAGTCTTTTATTTCAAATGATTGAAGATAAATGTCCACTTCATCCACTTAATGATTTGTTCTCCGTTTTCTAAAACATCCTGATGCTGTTTTACTGAGTGAGTTACTGTTGCATATTACTAGTTAGACAGAAGTCTGAATGAATCAGACTGAATAGTGAATTGATTCAGATCTTTTTATCCATTTGGCCAATTCGCTAAAAAGAACCGACTCAATAGAATTATTTTTTAATGAATTGGGAATCACTAGATCTGATTCTACGCAGCAGACTGAAATACGGGACACACGTTATAATATTGTCTTTTTTTTCCTGTAAATTTTTTGAAAAGGGACTCAAATCGACTCGGGATAAGTCTGAGTCCACACTTGTTTGAGTCCGAGTCAAGACTGAGTCCAAATGCTCACAAGTCCATGACAAGACCAAGACCATGAAAATATACTACAACACTGAAATATCGCTTAGAGAAAACAAATATTTGCACAAGAAAAAAAGACTCCAAATCTTATTGTTACTTATTTATAACCCTTGTGACAACTTCCCTGTGTGACATCTAGCCTATACAGCTCTATGGAGTTTGCACTGTTTGTCCCACCACCTCAGAACCTTATGTGAGGTTAAACTACTAGAGAGGACAAATATATGCAAGCAGTGTTAAGCTTTAAACAAAAATGTAAACAAACAATCTTCCTGACTTCCATCCCTGTTGGCCTTTCTAACTAATTAGCAGACAAAACAGTTCACCTCAGCTGGTTTTAAACACAAGGCTTCTGTGCTCAATGCCAAACTGAAGTGTGGAGATGGAGGAAGTCCAATTGGAGTGACAATTGGGGGTTAACCTACAGTTCAGAGCAATAACTCTTTTCTTTCCCAACAGTCCAATAAAACAAGACAGGGAATCAGTGAGGAGAAGCAGAACCTGTGACATCAAACCTTGTTCACCTGTTTAGCTGTCTTAATTAGCAACAGAGTGGTTGCTGGTGAAGAAGAACATGTGCAGCCTTATTCCTGCTGGCTTGCCTTAGGAGAGAGGTCCAAGGTGGTGTGTAGAAGATTTCCCTGAGGCAATATGTGGGGCAGATAAGGTGGAGGGCCAGATCGAACTCCAGGGGACCAAGATTCACTGAAGTGTCTCTGCTGTGACACAGGGCACCAGTCATACCACAAAGGAAAAAATGAATCGGGCTAAGAAAGTGGCCATGATGCAGAACATGGTCTTCAGAACAGTTCCATAAAATGAACAAGACTCTCTCCTGAGTCACCTAAGCTCCACAACTTTTGGGACAAGAACCTTCCAGAAAACGTACACAATGTGAGTTCCACTATTGTGGCGAATGTGACTTCTGAAGATTGTTTTAAAAAAGTATTATTGTCCCTGGCCACTCATCCCTTCTAGATCCACCAGGCATGCTAATTAGAGCTAGGAATCCATCTAAAGGAGAAAAGTTGGATTAATGTTCCAAGCTTAGCCTTATATTAAATGGGTGTAAAGACAGTGATGAAATGTCTGATGGGCTGAGCCCTTTTGATTCATTCATGTATGAGAGAAGAAAATAAAGACAATAGGGATGATTGAGATAAATGACCATCCAATGCTCTGATTACCTGGTTATAATACTCCACGCTTATCAACGATTATGCTATTGTCTAAATCATGTCCATCTTAGCTTTGGCAAGAGAAACCTTGGTCCTTCTAGAGAGAACTAGAAAAGACAACTTCGTTTGTATAAACTTTCTGCTCCACACTTGTCGGCAATATTTCCTATGAGCAAATCAAATCAAAATCAAATCAAATCAAATCACTTTATTGTCACACAGCCATATACACAAGTGCAATGGTGTGTGAAATTCTTGGGTGCAGTTCCGATCAATATAGCAGTCGTGACAGTGATGAGACATATACCAATTTGCAATAACATCAGATTAACACAACACAATTTAAACATCTGTTATACACATAATTACACTCAACAATATACAAATAATAACATACACTGTACAGTATACAATACGCTGTTTTTTTTTTTTTTTACTATATAGATACACATTATTCAATGAAAATTAAAAATAAAAATATATTAAAAAAAGTATATATATATATATATATATATATATATATATATATATATATATAGAATGTACAGTATTGTACTGTATTGACATTCAGGCTGTCGGTTGATAGTCAGTTGTTAAGAGAGAACATAATATAATAATAATAATATAATTTATGACAGTCCGGTGTGAGATATAAGAGTAAGGGTAATAAAGTGCAGTGCTGATGTATTTTGATCGTGGGAGATCATGAGTTCAGAAGTCTGATTGCTTGGGGGAAGAAGCTATCATGGAGTCGGCTGGTGCGGGTCCTGATGCTGCGATACCGCCTGCCTGATGGTAGCAGTGAGAACAGCCCATGGCTCGGGTGGCTGGAGTCTCTGATGATCCTCCGAGCTTTTTTCACACACCGCATGCTTTGAACATGATTTTATTGTTGATGTAACAAAATAGTTGGTCTTTTTTAAATGATTTAAAAAACGGGAGAGGTGGCATATGTTCAAAATGCTCAAGCATCCTGTATTTGCATGAAACTTTCAACCTCGTGTTGTGGTGGTTTGCAGCCAGTGTGGGTTACCGAACCTTAGCGCTTCTCTTTGGGTGAGTAAAGCCAATGCCTGTATCATTTTAAAAGATGTTTTCAATGCTTTGTCTGCCCTGTAACATATACTTACATAATTGGCACGTTCCATTCAGAGGTGATAATCCCTATTCCCCTCATAGACTTTACTCTCCACGGTTGGGGGGTTGAAAGATAATAAAACAGTCATTCTAAACTTACTTCTTAAGTCATGTTTTTATTCTACAGTGTGGCCAACATTATAGTTTTACCTTCAAAATGTCCTATGAAGGCATCAATTATGCTGCTTGGAAGCAGTATATGTCTTCTCGTCACAACACCTGACGAGACGACCTGTCATGTTCAACAAATGAAAAAAAAAAAAAAAAAAAAAACAACAACATAAAAATCTAATCTGACCATTGAGACTGAGATGCATTCACAAAAATCAGATTTTAATCGGATTACAAACTAGCTACGAATATGGTTTGGATCAGGCTTGTAAAAATCAGATTTTTCTTGTGTTTTTTTTTTTTTTTTTTTCTGTGTGAACATAGCCTTAATGTTTCTACCAGGAAATCATCATACTTGACATTCTCTGATGCATTTTTATTATACTTTTAATACTGTCTTTTGGTGGGAATTGGTTGTTGGGGTTGTGGAATGGTGTTGGGTTGTATAATCTCATCTCAAACTGGCAAACATAGTAGACGAGTGGCAGGTACTATAGCCATAAAAACGATCTTATACTCTCCTGAGCACAAGAGACATATCTGACAGGTGCCACCACAGACCTTGAAATAGTGGATGGATTATTAGCTTCGGGTCTACCTCGACGTCAAATTATCCTCTGCATCTCCCCTGAGATGAACAGGCAATTAGCTGAAAATACAGACCACTGTCAGAAATATAGAGATATTTATGGATATATACTGTAGATAAATACAGAAAAAGAAAGAAGACAGTAATTTGATATATATATATATATAGAGAGAGAGAGAGAGAGAGAGAGAGTATATACTGATATATATATATATATATATATATATATATATATATATATATATATATACATAGTGTGTTTGTGATCCGGTATGGTGTAATCATTGGTTAGCTTGCATTGTTTGTTACTTGCAGTGATTTTACTGATTTGACCTATTACAGGATCTATAACAGACATGTTGTAAAACTATTATAACTCTTGTTGAGTTTCACAGTCAACAACTCAGCACTCAGCGTGTGTGCAGCATTAGAGTGATATCCAAACCATTACAAAACCAGCCATTTGCAAGATTATGGTTATCTTGATGTAGAAAACAAATAATGCCCCTAAACTGCAAATTATTTGTGTACAAGACAAGAAAATCATGTTTGCCAGCATGTCAGCATTTTGTCAGCCATCATTTAATTGGTATTTACTGTATAAATAATACTACACTCTTAGAAAAAAAGGTTCTTTAGGGTTCTACATAGAACCCTAGGGTTCTTTACTCAGCTCCAAAGAACCTTTTGTGCCAAAAATGTTGAATTTACAAAGATTTACAGAAAGAATAACCCTTTTTGCACAAAAGGGTTCTTCAGGCTGACAATTGCTTAATGTGATTACTGTATGTATGAATGTGTACACTGCAAAAACTTGCTGTAAAAAATGGCCAAATTCTGACAATAACATACAATTTTCCAATAAAAGAGTCATGTACTGTAGAAAACAATGCATTCTGGGCAACATTATCACTTTACCGCCAATTTTCAACACTAATATACTGTTTTTATGTAATACGGTTTTGTACTGTAGTTTGAAATGCATTGTGGGCTGGTCCTAAACAAAATGACTGTACAGTGCAGTATTTTTTGGAAATTGCTGGAGTGTGCTGGTGTGTGAGTACAAGTTTGGTCAAAGTTTGTACTGTACTGTTTTATCAAAGTTAAGTTAATTTGTAATTTTTTTTTATTTAGTTTTTTATTATTAACAGTTTTATTGATTCCATATAACATATATAAATGTAATAATAATAAAAAATAACAAAATATATAGAATCACATTATATTATTTACAACCCTTCCACCTGAATATTAACCCCCCCCCCCCCCCCCCCAACCCAACAGGAACAGATCCCCCAGTGGTCAAACGTAATTGACAAAGACACAAAAAGACAATGAAACAGTAGAAAATATTTAGAAATATATAATGGAAAGTATACATTCAAAAACAAAAAGGCTAAAACACACACGTTTAAAACAACACGTCTCCCTCCACTGCTCCTCCCCGAGAGCCCTCCAAAAAGGCCAAATAGCCACCCCACCTCCTGATGAACATATCCATGTTGCCTAGCCTTCTATATGACAACTCCTCCAATGCCGCTACCCTGCCCATCTCCTCGTACCACTCACGAAACGAGGGGGCTCCAGCTGACTTCCATCCTCTAAGGATAACCTGTCTGCCTATCACAACACCAGCCAGGATCCAATTCTTCATGTACTTATCCCCTACATCAATGACCACCCCATCACCTAAAATACAGAGTCTGGGGCAAAATGAAATTTGAGTACTTAATACATCGACCATAAATCTCTGGACCCTCAACCAAAATTCTTGAATTTTAACATATCCCCAAAAGACATGGGTTGTGTCTCCATCTTCTGATTGACATCGCCAGCAGGTGGGTGTGTCTTTAAGACCAAGCCTATGCAATCTAGAGGGGGTCCAATAGACTCTTAAAATCTTAAATTGCATAAGGCAAACCCTTGCATCTCTAGATGCAGATTTGACATCCTAGCCCACACTCCCTCTTCCAGTGCCAAGTTTAGATCTTTCTCACATTATCTCTTAAGAGAAGTTGAAGTTCCGTCCCCCAGACTCTGAATTAGCAGGGAGTAATACACTGATGCTTCATGACCTTTTCCAAAAGCAGTAATCACCACTCCCAGAGTATCTGCCACTTTAGGGGGGTGTAAACCACTCCCAAAAACAGTACAGAACAGGTGGCGCAGCTGCAAATACTTATAGGACTGAGATCTAGGAATCCCAAAAAGTTGAACCACATTTTGAAAAGATCTCAACACTCCATTCCCATATAGGTCACCGAGTGTAACAACCCCCCTCTCAATCCACTCCGACCAGCAAAAAGGGGACCTGTTGATGCATAATTTGGGGTCCAGCCATATGCTCGAGGCAACATTTAAAAAAGTGTCTGAATTAAACAGTCTGGATACTTTTATCCATACCGAGTTCAAGTGTGAGATAACTGGATGTAACTTCTCCGATTAATTTGATAGAGAGGCTCTACAATGGCGAAATAGGGGCAATAACTTCCTGTTCTATACAGAACCAGGGAGGGGCTCTCTCAGGTGGAAGCGACCAATGAGCCAAATGTCTGAGACAGAAAGCATAATAATAAAATAAAATCTTGGGTCGGCCTAGCCCACCTTTGTCAATCGGCCTATGTAACTTATTGAAATGTAATTTGGGACACTTACCATTCCAAATAAAGGACTTCGCTATGCTATCAAATTGCTTGAAGTAAGAGAGGGGGACATCTACAAGGAGAGACTGCAACAAGTACAGTAATTGAATTTTGGAATAAAATTAATTTTAATAACATTAACTTTCCTAATCATAGATAAATGTAATGAAGCCCACCTGCCACATCGCTCAAAAACCGTTTTATTAAGGGGTCAAAATTAACTGTAGCTAAATCAGACAATTTTGCTGGGAATAAGATGCCCAAATACTTAATGCCTTGTTTGGGCCACTGGAAAGCGCCCGGCTGGAAAGCCGTTAATGGGCAGTACGCTGTCAAAGCCAAAGCTTCGGTTTTAGACCAATTGACTCTATATCCTGAAAACTTAGAAAAGGAATTAATAATTCTGTGGAGGCAAGGCATAGATCTAGTGGGGTCAGAGATGAATAATAAAATATCATCTGCGTAAAGCAAAAGTTTATGCGCCATACCTCCCGCCACCACCCCTGGAAAATCATCTTCCCTTCTTATCATGGCTGCTAATGGTTCCAGGGCAAGACAGAACAATAATGGGGAAAGAGGGCAACCCTGCCGAGTGCCCCTATTCAGAGTAAAATAATCTGAAATTAGTCCATTTGTTTGTACCGCCACTACTGGGTGTCTATAAAAGTAACTTAATCCATCCAATAAAAGTATTCCCAAACCTGAACATTTCCAAAATCTTAAAAAGATAATCCCACTCTACCATATCAAATGCCTTTTCGGCGTCAAGTGAGATGGCAGCGACCAGAGTCTGATCATTCGCTACTGACCACATGATACTGATGAAACACCTAATGTTGTCAGAAGAGCTGCGGCCCCGAATAAACCCTACCTGATCTATATGTATAAGAGATGTCATAACTTTACTTGATCAGTTAGCCAAAATTTTTGACAATATTTTAATGTCTAGCTGGATCAGGGAAATTGGACGGTAACTCTTACACTCGCTTGGATCTTAGTCCTTTTTAAGAATCAGACTGATCCGGGCTTGCGTCATGGTTGGAGGAAGCTTTCCATTCTTTAATGATTCCGTGTAAACTTCTAACAAAAGTGGAGCCAGTTCTGTAGCATAAGATCTAAAAAATTAAGTGGAAAAACCACCTGGCCCCGGAGCTTTGCCTGTAGGCAAGGCCTTAATTACCTCGTCAAGCTCCTCCAAGGTTATTTCAGAATCAAGATAATTTTTTTGCTCTGTTGTCAGTTTAGGGAGTTTTAATGGTTCCACAAAATCTCTAATATCCTCATCAGTAGACGAAGACATGGAACTATAGAGATCAAGATAGAATTCTTTAAAAGCATTATTAATATCGATAGCTGAGGTAAATATTTAACCACCAGCAGATTTCACTGAGGGAATGGTAGAAAAAGACTCACTCTGTTTTATATATATAGCCAAAACTTCCCTGCTTTATCCCCTGACTCAAAATATGACTTCCGTGACAAAATAGCATTATATCTGTATTTCAATTGAGTCAATTCTCTGAGGCCATTAGACGACATTCAGCGCTTCAGCTCTGCCTCTGCACTTTTAATATTCTCTTCCAACTCCACGAGTTCTCGTGCATTGGATTATTTGGTGAATGAGGCATACTGTATGATCCGACCCCTAAGAACTGCCTTAAGTGCCTCGCAGGCTACGCCCACGGAGGAAACTGAGGACCAGTTGGTCTCCATATAAACACTGATTTCAGTCTTTAACATCTGTTGGAAATCAGGATTTTGATTTCTTTTTCTCCGTATGTGGCAATATCTCTAAACTCACCAGGGCATGATCTGAGACTAAAATGTTTCCAATTGAACAATCAACAACAGATGAAATGAGAGACTTAGATATATATAAAAAAAACATCTATTCTAGAATAATCTTATGAACTGATGAAAAAAATGTATCGTCCCCACCAGATGGGTTCAAAAGTCACCAGATATCAGCAAGACCAAGATTTTCACACATCCTATGAAGTGTCAATGTTGCTCTAGTGGGCTTACACACTTTTGCTTCAGTATGATCAAGGACTGAGTCCATCAAAAGATTAAAGTCTCCTCCCAATATTATATCATGAGGGGTGCCAGCGGCTTGCAACATCCCTTCGAGATCTATAAAAAAGTCCTGATCATCACCATTAGGTGCGTAAATATTAGCCAAAATCAACCTTTGCCCCAGAATTTCTCCTAAAACAGTAATGATTCTCCCTAATTTATCTTTAATCTGTTTGAGATATTTGAATTGTAGCTGTTTACTTATCAGTGTAATGACCCCCCCTGCTCTTACTTGAGCCAGCACTAAAGAAAACATATCCACCCCATATCTTCCCAAATTTTTCAGCTTCCTGCGGGGAAAGATGCATTTTTTGAAGAAACACTATATCATAGTTCTTACGCTTAAGAAAATAAATAACCTTTCTTCTTTTTATGGGGTGCCCCAACCCATTCACATTCCACGTGGAGAGAGACAATCCACTCATATTAACATTTGACATATTGATATAATAAAAAAAAATTGTGTGTCAAAAACAAAATTACACAGACCACGTTCCACATAATTGCAACAATCAAACCCAAAACTTCCCCTCGAACAAAACAAAAAGAGAAAAGAAAAATGCAGTGCCAACCGGCGTCAATCCCTCTAAACTCAAAAGGTCCATGTACGCATACGAGAGCCCCCACGACAACTTTGCCATGCACAAATTTTGTGAGGCAAAATTACATAACAGAAATACTTTGTAAAACATACCCCAGCCAACAGGCAGAATAAACACAAAGAATGTGTAGATTCATTCACAGAACTGTCTTGAAGGTGTGTTCCTCCACAAAATAAACTCCAACCAATACAAACAGAAACAAAAATGGCGCCCAGCTTCCTCGAACAGCCAGAGTAAGTATAGCGAGTTAATCCACTCTGAAGCTACATGAAAAACCCCAAATTGCTTACTCACCCATTGTTTTTATAAAAGACATTGCTTGCTTTGGACACGTAAAAACCCTGCGACAATCCTTCGTTTCTATTCTCAGTTTGGCTGGAAACATCATTGCAAAAGCGATCTTCCATTGATGTAATAGTTTCTTGCATTCCTTGAACCGATCGCGTTTCTCTCTTGTCTTGTTTCTCGCAAAGTCCGGGAACAAGAAAATATTGTGATTCTTCCAAGAAAGCTTTCCTTTGCTCCTTGCCTGGCACAACACTAGATCTTTATCGGATGATCTCAGAAATTTGGCCAGAATTGATCGGGGCCTGTCTCCCTCAGCAGATCTGCGAGCCGGGTCTCTGTGAGCTTGCTCGATTTCCAGGTTATGGCCTGTTATGTCGAGCAGACTCTTGAAGAACTCGTCCAGGAATTTCACCATATCTCTGCCCTCTTCATGCTCAGGAATTCCAACAATTTGAATATTGTTCCTTCGATTTCTATTTTCGAGATTTTCCAATTTTTCCAAAACATATTCCAAGTTTGTTTTGGATGCGGGCAGATTAGCGGATAATTCCCTTTCCGACGACTCCAAATGATTGATTCGTTTCTTAATGTCTGTGACTCTTGTGACCAACTCTGTTTCCATCACCGTAATCGATCGACGTATTACAGCGAGATCCTGCAAGTCAGCAACAACCTTCGTCATCATCACCGAGATGTTGGACAGTTGACGCTGGATTTAATCTCCCGACGAGCCTTCCAAATCGAGTCCCCGGTCCCCAGGCCTGTCAGAGGCCTCATCTTGAGCACATAAGTGTCTTTTAATGTCTCCAGAGTCTGAGGATTTTGACTTTTTTGCCACGTTTACCTCAAAGAGCAAATATGTAACTGGGTGTATTGAATCTCACCGGATTAAACATGAAAATAATTAAAAACTAGCAAAGTGTGCAGAGCCAGTCGCTCAGCTTCTCGCATGGCATCACGTGACGCCCCCAGGCCTCCAATTTGTAATTTTTAAACATCAGAAATAATTTTCAATCAGGTACTCGTGAGGACAACTTTTTCAGAAAGCACCTTTTCACTGAAGAGGACACTCATTCGGAGGACACTTGTTATCACTGAACGTGCACTTACTTCATCTGACTTCACATCACTGAATTCCTGTATCCATCTGCATCTACGAAATTACATGGTAATTACACGGTTCCTCAACAATATTTTATTCATAAAGGTAGTATTACCAGAAGTATTGTTTAAAATTGATACTCAGCTAGTGAGTGTGATTAAAATGTCACTTCAGTGCTGAGATATGAATAACTCAAACATTTATTTTTATGTGCATTTTACAGTCACCAAGTTTTATCAGTTTGTTTTAGATCATCTCTGAACTTTGAAGACTGTTGGTGATTGTTGCTAGCTAGCTAGTCTTCTGGCCATTGTTAATAGCTGCAAATGCCACAAAAACACTAAACAAGTTTGATGTTTGAAATGGCGATAATTTCAAGTTTAAAGGTGGCTTATATTTAAAAGGAGAGTGCGCTGATGGTTTCAGTGTTTAATATATACATTTAAAACATTGATTTTGTTCACTTGGTTTGCGATTAGAAATGTGCGAAGATTGATACAGGTGGTACGCAAAAGCAACCATTAATTATACTCGTCTTCTTTCTGACATCTCGAGTAAATGTATGGCAGTTGGTTAGGCTGCTTTATTTTTTCTCCAAATTGGCAGCAAAAATGTTCCCGTCAGGCCTGTGATTGTAACTGTGCCACAGTATTGGCTTATGTAAGGCACATGAAAATTCATAAAAATACACCAAATTTAACTTTTAAGTGTGTTTTGCCAGATTGCAGTCAGACTTTTCAAAAGTTTTCCGCTTTTAAGTGTCACATTTACAGACATGATGACAAATCTGTGGTTAGTCCTAGGTTGTGTCATGAAGTTGAATTAACATGTCATGTTGATTTCTGCAGTGAAAAGTGTAAGAACTTGAAATCCTTTTACTCTCATTTGAAAATACACATCAGAGAGGGGAAAACAGTTGCTTGCCCTTATAGACAGTATGACAAGAGCTTTAGTGTTATATCCACATTCACGTCACACATTAGTAGAAAACATAAAAATGGTGCTGAGGAACATCTGGTTGATTCAGTAGTAAATCTTGGCATGTCCAATGAGAGTGAACAAGAGCAGTCTGACATGCAAATTGATCCTTCAAGTGATGCAGATGATGAGCCATCAGATGTATTTGCAGAAACTGCTGATGAATCCCTATTCTTGAAAAATGTAGCTCTGTTTTATTTGAAATTGCAAGTAAAGTTGTTGCTTCCATCCTCGGTCATTCTAACAATTATTGTAGATTTTCAGGAAATACATGATATAAGCCAGTCACATTTGCTTTTCAAACTGAAAGAGATCCTGGTTACACTTGGGGTTTCAGAAGCTGACACAAGCAATGTGATCAATGTCCTGAAAACTGAGGATCTCTTTAGGGCCTGCAACACTCAGTCATTGAAAACTGACCAGAAAAGAAAAACTGTTTCCAAGAATAGCTTAAATTATGTTGAGCCAGTTCAGATCTGTCTAGGTCAGAATGAGGCAGGCCAAGAGTGTTTCGCTCAGTATATTCCCATTAAACAAACACTCAAATCTCTTTTTCATTGTGAGTCAGTGTGGGAACAATATAAGCAAGCACACTCCAGTATTGGTTCTAAGGATATTCTTCAGGATGTGTGGGATGGCAGAAATATTGCAGAGAATGTGTTCTTTCAGAAAGAGAGCTCAGTATTGAGCTTGATCCTATATCAGGATGCATTTGAAGTGGTCAACCCACTGGGATCTGGGAAGAAAAAACACAAGATATTTGCAGTGTATCTCACTCTTGCATATTTAATGCCACATAATAGATCAAGCACTGATCACATGCAGCTTGTACTTCTATGTAGAGAACAGGACTTAAAATATTTTGGTCAAGACTTGGTTATGGGCTCCCTGGTCAGTGACCTTAAAGATCTTGAGGTCAATGGCGTTACCCTGTCTGATGGAAATGTCTATAAGGGAACTTTGTGTGCCATTGCAGGGGACAACCTAGGCTCACATAACATAGGAGGCTTTGTTGAGAATTTCAGCAAGAGTTCACACTTCTGCAGATATTGTGAGATCACCAGAGAAGAATTCAATGCAGATCCTCATATCCAGGGCAATAAACACACAATACAGTCATACAGTGATCATGTTCAGATCAGTGATGGACAGTCTTCATCCAGTGGAGGTGTTAAATTTGACTCTTTATTTAATACACTCACATACTTCCATGTATGTCAGCCAGGGTTACCTCCTTGTCTTGGCCATGATCTTTTTGAGGGTATTGTATCCTCTGATCTGGCATTGTACATTAGACATTTTGTTAAGGTGGACAAACAGTTCAGCTATCTGTTGTTGAATCGGCAAATAAATCAGTTCAAGTATCTTGGTAAGGATGCTAATGACAAACCCTGTGAGGTCAATCCAGAGGGTAGAAAACTTGGGGGACATGCTGTGCAAAATTGGTGTTTGCTCAGAATGTTGCCTGTCTTGATCGGAGACAAAATAGAAAATCCAGGTGACAATGAAATATGGCAGTTGGTATTGCAACTTAGAGAAATTGTGGAGCTCATTTGTGCACCAGTCATTTCAACTGGTCAGATAGCCTATCTGAGAGTTATTATCGATGAATATTTGCATTGCAGAAAGCAAGCCTTTCCTGATCACCCACTGAAGCCCAAACATCATTATGCCAGTCATTACCCAGAGCTCATTGTCCAGTTTGGGCCACTTATTCATCTATGAACTTTAAGATTTGAGAGCAAATAAACATATTTTAAACAGTGTTTGAGGAAATTGCGTAACTTTAAGAATCCATGCTCTACTCTTGCAGAGAGACATCAACTTCTACAGGCCTTTTTGAGTGCTGGAAATTTCTTCCCTCCAGCTGTTTTAGTGGAGAAGGGCACACCGTTTTTCTCAGGAGACTACAATGAGGACATCAGAGAGGCAGTTGCACAACATAATTTTGAGGCTGTAAACACTCTAATAACTCATGAAGTAGCTGTGAAGGGTACCAAATACAAAAAAAACATGTTCATTGTGATCAATGATGATGAGGGACTTGTAATTGGAAAAATCAAAGTGATTCTCATTCACAAGGATTTAGCAGTATACTTTATTGCAGAAAAACATCATGGCATGCATCTTCCTGACATGAATGTCTATAGTCTTACACTGATGCAGAGAAGCTACTGTTGTGTTAATCAGGAGAATCTGCTAGATTACTACCCCTTATCTGAGTACACTGTCCATGGCACACCAATGATAATTCTTCACCATTCATTCCCTTTATTCCAGAATAATGACTAACTTGAGTGAAGAAATCAAGGGCATCATCCGCAAGACCTTGCCAAATCTCTCTGAAAAGACCCAGTTGCAGATAATTTCTAAACTTCAGAGTTCTGGCTTGGAGTCAAAAGAAGATCTAAAATATGTACAGAAGGATGATATTGCTGATCTGTTACCTGTCATTCAGCTCCGAAAACACATGGATGCATTTATGCATGGTAATAAATGGTTACCATGCTAAAATAGGCATAGAGAACTTACTGATACTAAGAGCCATGTGTAACAACAAAACCATACTGAGTTTATTTTGTGGTTTTATCACAAAAACATTTGAACTTATTGTTTTTGTTTATTATGGATCAAGTCAGTACTTGATATTAGACAATATTTTTCCATTAATGGTTTCAGACATGCCTTATATAAGATAATTAAGTTAACTTTAAACGAAGGCCAAGTTATTTTTTTCTTTCGTTAATTTCACAGAAAAAGAAAGGCCATTCAAGTTCTAAATTCACATTTTAAATGTCACTGTATTGACACTGACATAGCTTATATGTACCCAAAGTCTTTGTTTCTTTTTTTTAGAAACAGATACAGTTACATTGAATCCGCAAGTTATTCCAACCTCTTCACCACTGAGTAGTTCTTTGTCAGCTTCAGAGTCTTCATCAGGCACTCCAGCTCATTGTAGTTTATCACAGCTGTCAGACACTGAAATATTGTCAAGCCAGGCAGGAAACAGTGATCTAAGCAACAGACCCTCTACCTCTCAAATATTAACAACATGGCCAGAAACGTTACAGGTTCCATGGGAAAAAATGCCACAGGAAATAAGATCTGCAATTGTAGATGGCAAGAGACCTAAACCAGTGGAGCGATACCAGATGGTATGAGTACTTTTTGATGAAATGAGGAGGTATGAGGCCAACCCCACTCGCTCACAGTGTCTCACTGTGATTCAAAATATCATCAGGCAGTACCCAAAATGTTTTGCTGATATGGTGGCAGATGGGTCACTTTTGGGTGTAGGTTATATGTCACTTTTGATTCAAGTGAAAAACTGCATTAAGAATGTGAACCGTGAGGTAAGCTGTACACATCACCGAGCCTCTTGAAGCAATTTTACATACAAGAGGGGGCCAAGAGACAGTTATGGATGTACAAGATTTCAGCCAGACATCCCTCCAGAAGAAACTGATGAGACTGTGGAGCAGAGCCGGCAAAAACTGTTGGAGATTTACAGCCAGGATGGTGCAGCCGGAGCTGAAAGAGCAGAGGTCAAAAATCTAATGGAGCGCACATTCTGTCTACAACGGCATCATATTAATGCCCTTCTACCACCTAATGTTGAAGATATAACAAGCAAAAGGCACTTTCTTTTCAATCAAAAGCTCATATATGCTCATTTTGAGTTGCTTACAGACATCAGTGTTCTTTGTAGCCTTGAACTCAGTATGGAGGAATGTGGAAAAGCCATCACACAATACTTCACAAGAAAACCTATCAACGAAGATGTCAAGGATGTCCTCTCTAAAAGTGAAGATAATGAGATGGCAGTTCATGTTGTTCAGCTGCTCATGGCACACTTTGGAGAGAACCTAACAGGGCTGGTCCTTTTTTACAGATGTAAGTTTTCTTTCTCTTTCTGCCCTGTCTTTCAAATTCTGAATGCCATGTCTATTTATTCACAGCAGGTTTTCTGATTATTGCCCATTTTGTTTATTTACTCTTTAAAACATCTTTTAAAATGTCTGTATCCTACAGGTGAGTGCTTCTGCAGCTGATGTTAAGACAACCCTCACTGTACCTGCAAGTCCTTGCCTGATACTACTTGGTATACATTTCATAAATAGACATAATATAGACATATTGCATTGCTATTTTTTATTTGAGTTTACAGATGTTTATGCAAGGTGAGATGCATGTTTCTGGTGGAACAGGGCAAGTCACAATTGGGCGCTGGATGAGCACACTTGAGGGCCATGTCATATCTGAAGGCATCACACCAACCTTTTTGATGGGACTTGCTGCTGTATTTATAATCTAATATATACTCAACCTTCAGTATCAAGAAAAAGCAGCCTGTACTCTAGAATTCATTCAGAGGTAAGACTTTAATTTCCTTGTCGTCCTTATAGCTTTTCTTAACAGTTACAATTCTTGAAACCTGAATCACCAGAAACCATTACTTTGCTTACTTAGAGGGATAGTTTGCATTTACATTTATGCATTTGGCAGACGCTTTTATGCTAAGCGACTTACAGTGCCCTTATTACAGGGACAATCCCCCTGGAGCAACCTGGAGTTAAGTGCCTTGCTCAAGGATACAATGGTGGTGGTTGTGGGATTGAACCAACAACCTTTTGCTCACTCGACATGGAGACGAAGGTAGAATCCAAATGCAGGAAGTTTATTTACAATCAGCATACAAATCCAACACACAAGGCAGAGATGTAGTCATGAAGCAGGCAAAGTAGTTGTTAACAGGTAATCAGTCCAACCAGGCAAACAGAGCAAAACAGTAATCCAAAATCGGTAATTCAGTAAAGGAAGCACAATGGTCATAACAAGTAGGCAATGGAACAATGAAAATAACGCTTGGTGATAAGGCAGTGAAACTGGCAATACTTCACAAAGTCACAATGGCAAGGCATGGCTATTTATATGATACAAACAGGAAGTCACCATAGAAGAAACGGTTCAGTGTCAGTATTCGGGAGAGAGCTCCCTCTGGCGGTAGGCTGAAGGGACACCAGCCTCATTCGTTACACTAACGCAGGCCTGTGATCAGAAATCTCCTTGTCAGCTGGTTAATTGTTGGGCAAAAATTAGTAGCAGAACATGGGGTCAGGTAACAAAAACTTTGCAAGCAACATAAAATGTTTTTTAACATAAGATGGTATTACTCACAGGTATTGACACAGAAAGTAGGAAATACCAACTTATGTTATAAATGCAGTGGAGTGGTGGTGGCGTAGTGGACTAAAGCACTGCTTTACTGAATTACCGATTTTGGATTACTGTTTTGCTCTGTTTGCCTGGTTGGACTGATTACCTGTTAACAACTACTTTGCCTGCTTCATGACTACATCTCTGCCTTGTGTGTTGGATTTGTATGCTGATTGTAAATAAACTTCCTGCATTTGGATTCTACCTTCGCCTCCATGTCGAGTCCCTCACAGTTAGTTAATGTCAGGCTTGTGATCAAAAATCTCCCTGCCTGCTGGTTAACTGCTGGGCAAAAAGGAGTAGCGGAACATGGGGTCAGGTAACAAAACCTTTGCAAGCCACAACACACCAAAAAAACATGAAGCATTCTCAGAATAGAAATGGCATACAGTATATTCAGGAAATCTGCTGCTTGATACCCCTGTCTGATCTCTCTGCATTTTGAAAATATTATGCTAGTATATTACTATGCAGTGGTGCTGATTTTCAAATCACATTGCCTATAACCTTGAATAGAGGTGCAAAAAGTACTAGTTATCAACATAATGTTAGAAAACACAAACTACCCCTTTAAGATTGCAAGGTGTTCCTAATAGTTTTCCATTCATTCTCTGACTATTCTAATTTCAGGCGCTTCATTGTTCATATTCAATACCGAGAGAGGATCAAAGGCCATCCAGAGAAAAGGTTGTCTCAAAGAAGACGGGCGATTGTCCAGAAGAAATATTCCACAGTCAATACACATGTCTCCACACTTCTGAAGAACCTCATTGACTTTGAATGGGACTTCATATAGGTCAGTGAGTTCAATAATAATAATAATAATAAAAAGTGTGACAAAAAGAAAACTAATACAACTACTACTAAAACAACTACAAAAAAGCACTACAACCTTTAAAAAATTTAATTTGTTTCAGGAGCCATTATGACTGAAAAGGACACATTTGTCAACACTTAGGTAATTTTTTAAAAACTCTTCACACAGTGAGCACAACAGCAGATTATGTGGCTAAACTGTGGATCATTTATCATTACTTTGGCACAAAATACATTCAATGACTTCATCTTTCAAATGACATGAATTATTTTCTGATTCAGACAAAATCACCACCAAATCTATCAGTACCTACAGTACAATGTTCACGTTTACATACTATTTTTAAAACTGTTAAACTTTGGTTCAAAACATAACACAAAATGGATTAAGACAGCAATTTACTACATTTGTACAGTAAAACCATATTGAAATATATTCCAAATATAAAAAATGAAATACTATCAAAACAATTAGACCAACCACAGCTGATTCCCATTGTAGCTGAACATCTGTCTGGGTGCTAGTGGTTCAACTTCATTAACATCAATACAAAAGGGAACATTTTAGGAATAATTTTGTACAGTAATGTCAACATGGACCATTCTCCGCCAGATTTACTATGCTGCACGCTAGTTCACGCTAACTCAAAAACTTGTGTACACGAGTTGAAACCTGATGTGAGATTTGATCATAGCCACCTCTCATGTCCATATTGATAAATGCCAAGTTTTGCGTGGAATGACCGTACACACAGTTTTCTCTCATACGTTTGTTTCGTAAATGAGGGCCACTGTGTGCTTGTTGGGTGACAGACTTTTCTAATGTTATGGAAGAATGAGTTGATTTGAGACCTATGTGTGAAGTGTTTTGTTAGTAACATTGTATCAATATCACCTTGCTATTTGGGTTGTTATTGTACATTGACAGTTCTAGAGTTATTTTGATCAAATATTGTGTTTGCTGCTGTTTTACAGTGGTACCCTGGAATAAATATGGGAGAGGAACAAGCAGCCTGGTGATGATCACCTTTAACGGAGGAAAAGATTTCTCTCTAAGCATGCACCTACCTCAAAGGACTCTTTTATAACATCCAACATGTGCCTCCTTCACAGGACTCTTTAAAAAAAAAAATTAAATAAAAAATAATACAAAAAACCTGAACAAATGTTTTTCCCCATATTGATGTTCACTATGTTCATAATAGTGCAGATTATTAAAAATGTAAAATTGTGTATTTGTAATATTTCAACTCTCAGGTGTTTTCATGTTTGTAAGACCTCTATGCAATTTAAGATTTTTTTTTTTTTTTTTTGCCATTGTTTCAAGCAGCAATTTTTTACATTTTATTTATTGAAAGTTTTTATTTTGCCATGTTTTAGAATTTATGTTGACTCTGCCTTTTTAAATAAGTTTATTTTGATTTATATACTTTCTAAAGTGTTTATTGCTTTTTATATATATATAGATTTTTCAATATAATGTATTAAGCAGATGTGTGTAGCCCACATAACTTAGATTTTCTAAACATATAAATTATTTTATTATCAATTATGCTTTTGTAAAATAGTGAAAATTTAAAGTAGCCATGATGTTATTGTAAATTGAAATAATCACAAATATTCTGCATTTAATTTTTACAGAAAAAGCTGTAAAATAATTCACAGTATGAATACTGTAGAATTACAGTATATTGCTAGCATCTCTGCTGCCAGTATTTTACTGTAAATTGAAAAAACAGACATATACTGTATTTCATTTTTATGGTAATACACTGTAATTTCACAGTATGAATACTGTAAAATTACAGTAGATTGCTGGCGTCTGTGCTGCCAGTAGTTTACTGTTAGTTCACAGGAAAAAATTTTTACAGTATATGGATAAATTACATTATTGCAAATTTTATTTATAAATAGTTTTGAATACTACACTACATTACTTTTGCATTTACATTTCACACTGAAGAAAAATAAAACATTTACAATGTACTTCTACAGCTTTGGGTTTGATTAGAAAAGGATAGGTGATCATCAGATCCAATGTCCTTTCTCTTTTAGAAGACAGGTTTATCTTAGTATTAATATACAGTCTATGGTGTAGTCTATTCTTGACTCATAATTCAACAAAAGATGCAAAAAAAAAAAAAAAAAAAAAAAAGGAATTAAGCCAACTGCACTGCTATAAAGAGAGGAAGTGATGAACATGTTTCAATTTCTCAACTTGTGAGTATTTGGCGTTTGTAGTTTTATTCATTTACCAAAATATGTTTTTTTTTATTTTATCTTATTTTTTTTTTTATTGAAGATGCCACATTAATTTAACATGGATTTTTAGCAAAGACCTTCACCTAACTCAGATAGCACTTCTGAAGTTCTGACCACCAACATCATCAGTGCCATGAGAAGTGAAAGTTATAGTGGAGATATGACTTCAAAACAATGTCATAAAAGGCACATATTTTTCTATTATTTATCATTATTTTGCATTGCATCAAGTTCTTTTTTATTTATTTATTTTTTATACTAAATTATGGTTAATTTCTGTTTGCAGTGGCTCTGGAATGCAGCATTACTAGTTTGACTATCTTCAGACAGATTAAACATAACACTCCAGTTTATGTAAGTTTTAAGATGTAATTTAGAGAGATTCCAATTTATTTGTTTTTAATTATTCTGCATACTGACAGCAGGTCTATTAGGTCTATTATTCTGAACGTTAAAATACCTTGTCAAAAGTCTAGCCACAAGACGTAAACTGTATGTGTGATAACATGATTTTAGTGTGATAAAATCACTTACTAACCTCTCCAGTGTAGTTATAGACAATTTTACAACTTCGTTGCTATGAAGATGCAATACACCTCTCAGTGTAGAGAGTCGGCATCAAACTGATGACATGAAGATGGCTGAAGTGAAGTGCTTAGTTTTTTTAGTTTTGTAAATTTTTTTATTTGTTGAATCCATAAGACCTCACTCAGTTTGTTAGATCAGTGGCAACAAAATGATTCTGTATCTGTCCTAGGGCTAAAATTGTTTAACAGCTTTTTAGGTCATTTGTTTTTATTTATTTATTTTTAATTAGGTTTTTGCTTGTTTATTAATCTTACTTATGGTTAGGTTAACTTATGGTTAATGTTAAATGATTTAATGTTATGTTTTTTATATAAATAATATTACTACTAATTAAGTTATTAACTTATTATTACAAAACTGTGAATTTATTAAGTTAATTCTAATAACTATTTCATTATGAATTGTCTTAATTATTGCTTGTGTTGTTGTACAATACGTTCTCACTCCCAAGGCATCAAAGACTGACGCTTGTGAAGAGCCCAGCACGTCAATCTACAGACGCCAAAAGCGCCCTCTGGCGTCAGTTTTACGACGCGCATCCAGCAAGTGCGTTCTTTTCAACAAGAAACCTTTGACGTCAACTGGGTATTAGAATTTTAGCATCGTTTAATTATACGTTGGGGTACAATTTTGTCATCGTGACATACTATGTTGGGGGTATGATTTTCATTTCATTTGAAATCGGCAACATTTATTCACAGTGGTTAATATTTAATCTGTTGGTTATCTGTCTATTATTTAATCTGTCTGTACACATCCTGCACTGCTGAAGTGACCCGTTTCATTTCGGGTGTATTCAGAGTCTTACAATCATTTTATGTGAACAACAAACCTAAATGTACGTTTTTAGTCGCCGATCGTGGTCACCCGGTGTCCACGTAACACATCCTGCACAAGTTTCGTTCTAACTAGGGCTGAGAATCGATCCTAAAAAGAATCGATTCCTCGATTCTGAGGCGTTGGGAATCGAAAATCGAATCGAAACGCTGGAATCGTCTCCAAAGCTGGAGTCAGTTCCTTTCGGGGAAACCGGTTGATATTTTTAGACTGTATTTACATCCGCGACCACTGAACTACTACACATTTCAGAAGCCTAACAGCACAACAACTATTTACAAAGGAATTAATCTTTTAAAAAGAAAGAGTCTCAGCATCTGTAAATCCACTTCGTTTGTTCATCTGTATTCGCAATCACACAAGCCCTTCAACATAATCTGCTCTCCAGACCTGTATTGTTTGCTGGTATTTTTTTTTTTTATTTATTTTTTTTACTTTGGATGGCAAATTTGTGACATTAAATTGGCAAACAATAACAACGTCCCCGATGTTCAACCGGGGCGGACTGGGAAGAGAAATCGGCCTGGGATTTTACATAGAAACTGGCCCAAAAGTTGTTGGGGGGGAGAGTCTGGCTCAAAAGTTGTTGAGCGTGGGGGGTATCGCTGTCCTTTTCTGCATATCGCTGCCCCCTTTGGCATATCGCGGTGCTGTTTTGTGGCCCGTTCTGCATAACGCGGTGGCCCATTTCAGCTTATCGCGGCACATTTGGCCCCGTTTTGCGGATGGCAGAGATGAGTCAGCTTCCTAGTTCACATCAATAAATCTGTATTTTAAAGTTTAAATGATCATTGTGCTGCACTTATAAAAGTGAGAATGTAATGCTTCTTTACTTATTCTGGACATTTTTACTATGTTTTAAAACCTTTTACACACATTTTTTAATTAGCCTACATTTGACACAATTTTACATTAAAATTATTTTATGAAATCAAATTCAAATTCAAAAACAAAATGTTAAAATACACGTTATAAAATATAATATATTTTAAAAACTGTATGAAATAAACCAGTACAACAACCTGGATTTTTAAATAAAACTGAAGTGTATTGTTTGGACATTTTATTCAGTGTAGTGGACAGTTACTGTACATTATAATATAAACCTCTTTCTAAACAAGAACTCATGAGTGGAAACAGAAAATTTCAATGCAAGTTAAATGGTGCTTATAAGATTATTTGCGGTAGTTCTTCGAAATACAGCCGCATCTACTCAAACTTCCTCAAATTTATCTCATGGGATTGAAGCATCACGCTTAGGTATGTGCATACAGGCCCTGATTTAATTTTAGAATGGACCTATTAATAGTCAGTGTCAATCATGCTATTATAAATAGTGCAAAGAACGCTAGTGAGCTGTTTATTTTGAGATTTAACTTTACCTCCTCGTTTTTTTTTTTCTTTTTTTTTTTTTTCGGAATCGACTCTAGGAATCGATTCCATCGATTTGAAAACCAGGAATCGGAATAGGAGTCGATTCCGAAATTTCTGGAATCGAACAGCCCTAGTTCTAACACATTCCAAATTTGCTGCCTCAAGCGTAATGCCATGGGTTTGATGTCAGAGACTCATTATGCCATTGGCTCTGGCGTGTCTTGTGACCGATTATAACGACCTCATGTTCCGATGTACATGTATTTTTTGAATGAGATGTGCTGGTAGAATCAGGATGACAGGATCATTCACGGAGGGGTAATATTTTTACCAATTAAAACCTTCAGTTTCACTCTGCTACTCACACAATGCCATCGTACGGTTTGGAATATTATTATAGTGCATTTTTAAAAATAAATGTTTGTGACTACTTTATCTGCTTGTTACGTATTTTCTATTGTTGAGAACTGGGTTAGGTATACATGTGTGGAGTTTAGGCATAAATGTGCGGTTGGGTGCTTAAAAATATCTATAAACAGTGTAACATATCACATTATGAATATCTAAGTCTCATGCTTTATATTGTTGATTATCGATTAGGTTTAGAAATGGATGTTGGATTAGGGGATCTAAATATATATATATGATTGTATAATGTAATATCACACTAATATAAGTATAAACATTGAGGTTAAGCACACAAAATAATATTCTAAGATTGATAACTGATGACAAAGTTTTCTCATTGAAAACAATGGGGTTTCTCACCGCATCTATAAGAGGACGTCAGGGGGCACCTTTGGCGTCATCATGCAGACACAGACGGCTTCTGCACAAGCGTCAAAATTGGACGCTTAGGGAGTGAGAACGGGTTGTGTTGTAAGTACAAACTATTAAAAACACTTTACTTAATAATACTTAAATGTCTTTTATATGGTTATTTCACTTTCTTAGTCATATCGTGTATGAACTTTTCAATTTGCATATCCATTAAAAGTTCTTCTGGTAATAAAACAAAAAAATAAACAAAAAACAAATGTTATATTTGCATGTTGGGAACCTTTGATTGAACCCTTAAAAAGGGTTCTGTATAGAACATTTTATGGGTTCCAAAACCCTTTTGGGTTCTATATGGAACCTTTTCTTCTAAGAGTGTAGCTATTAAAGTTATTCCAATTAGTGAAGAATTAATGTCACTCAGAATCCAAATAACATCAACCACTTTGTGTTGGTCTTCTATATTTAGGATCAAAAGGTTAGTTAATATATATATATAAAATTCAGAAAAGGAAGTTTATGTCTTAGCACACTTAAGATAATTAATTGTAAGATAATTTCACAATAAGGTCAAGAGGTGCAAAGTACTATTGCATGCTAGCAGAAATAACCAGAAAGCAGAATTTGAAACATAATATTATCATGCATGTAACCAATCTCAACAGTGGCTGGGTAGCTAAATGCATCTGAAACAACTGACAGAATGTTTTTTTTTTTTTTTTTAGATGAAGTTAACCTCTGAGATTTAAGTTTTAAAAGATGAAAAATTAGGATGTCAAGCAGAAACTAAATTACATTGAGCCTCACTTGATAAATCATTCAGGCACCGGGACATTTATTTTGCTCATTATTTAAAATTAAACACCTTAAAAGTTCAGTTGACTTCACTTGATTGGTTGGCAAGTTTTACTCTCCTTGGTAACTGTTGCTAAGCTGGAAGGAACCAGTTGGTGGCTAATGTCTTAATGATACCTTTAAGCATGTAATCTAATGTCTAAGTGATCATCAGGATTTCCCAAATATTACTGCAGTATTAGTGTTATTACGATACATTATTAGGTTGTACTTTATTTTACAGTACATGTACTTTCATTATACTTGCACTGTTCTTACCCAAGAGTGTACTGAGTTTTGTTTGAAAATACAAATGCAGTTGGACAGTGTCAAGAGTTTTTTTCTACGATTCTTCTGTTGTTAATTATGATGATAACATTGTTGTGTTCTCTATTCCTGTATTTTATAAATCTATACACCTTAGGCAGTTACTTTTTTCTCTGTATTTAAAATCTATTTTTTATTTTTATTTATTTTTATTTTTTGTAAAAGACTTTCTCCTTTATATATATATATATATATATATATATATATATATATATATATATATATATATATATATATATACACTATATTGCCAAAAGTATTCGCTCACCTGCCTTTAGACGCATATGAACTTAAGTGACATCCAATTCTTAATCCATAGGGTTTAATATGACGTCGGCCCACCCTTTGCAGCTATAACAGCTTCAACTATTCTGGGAAGGCTTTCCACAAGGTTTAGGAGTGTGTTTATGGGAATTTTTGACCATTCTTCCAGAAGCGCATTTGTGAGGTCAGACACTGATGTTGGACGAGAAGGCCTGGCTCACAGTCTTCGCTCTAACTTATCCCAAAGGTGCTCTATCGGGTTGAGGTCAGGACTCTGTGCAGGCCAGTCAAGTTCTTCCACACCAAACTCTCTCATCCATGTCTTTATGGACCTTGCTTTGTGCACTGGTGCGCAGTCATGTTGGAACAGGAAGGGGCCATCCCCAAACTGTTCCCACAAAGTTGGGAGCATGGAATTGTCCAAAATCTCTTGGTATGCTGAAGCATTCAGAGTTCCTTTCACTGGAACTAAGGGGCCAAGCCCAGCTCCTGAAAAACAACCCCACACCGTAATCCCCCCTCCACCAAACTTCACAGTCATCACAATGCAGTCAGACAAGTACCATTCTCCTGGCAACCGCCAAACCCAGACTCGTCCATCAGATAGCCAGATGGAGAAGCGTGATTCGTCACTCCAGAGAACGCGTCTCCACTGCTCTAGGGTCCAGTGGCGGCGTGCTTTACACCACTGCATCCGACGCTTTGCATTGCACTTGGTGATGTATGGCTTGGATACAGCTGCTCGGCCATGGAAACCCATTCCATGAAGCTCTCTACGCACTGTTCTTGAGCTAATCTGAAGGCCACATGAACTTTGGAGGTCTGTAGCGATTGACTCTGCAGAAAGTTGGCGACCTCTGCGCACTATGTGCCTCAGCATCCGCTGACCCTGCTCTGTCATTTTACGTGGCCTACCACTTCGTGGCTGAGTTGCTGTCATTCCCAATCGCTTCCACTTTGTTATAATACCACTGACAGTTGACTGTGGAATATTTAGTAGCGAGGAAATTTAACGACTGGACTTGTTGCACAGGTGGCATCCTATCACAGTACCATGCTGGAATTCACTGAGCTCCTGAGAGCGGCCCATTCTTTCACAAATGTTTGTAGAAGCAGTCTGCATGCCTAGGTGCTTCATTTTATACACCTGTGGCCATGGAAGTGATTGGAACACCTGAATTCAATTATTTGGATGGGTGAGCGAATACTTTTGGCAATATAGTGTATATATATATATGTGTGTGTGTGTGTGTGTGTGTGTGTGTGTGTGTGTGTAATGTTGTCCATGGATGCTGAGGATCACAGCTTGTGAAGACCAGACCTTTACTGCAGATGGTGTCTTCGGATTGGTGCAATACAGATGCGGATGGATTTTTCTCAGCTGCATCTGAAAAAAATTCTCACATTAATTAATTGTACATTTTGGACATAAAAGGATTGATTTAAAGTTTCAGAAAAAGAAAGAACAACATGTGCAAGCACATCTCCATTTTTTCATCCACCCAGCTGCAATTTGTCATGTATTTCCATTAACATAGAGTGAGGGGCTCTGTGTGAATCATACATATAGCATCTTGAAAGCAGAGGAAGTGAGTTGCATATAGAAGCAGGTGGCCCTCCAGCTCTGAACATTAAACCAATGGCCCTCATGGAACAATTTATCTTATGACAGCCTACAAAAAATGCAACCATAAAGGAATATAATATTTCAACTAGAGAGACCTCCTTTACTACACAGGAACTTGTTCTAACCTCACTGTGCTCTGCCTATTAGATACATGTAGGCTTTATTTTATTCTCCTCTCCATTATCACCATCATTCTAGGACATGCTGGGAAATCCAACATACTGCTGAGCATTGGAAATATAGAGGGAGACAAATAAATGGCTGACAAAACACTTCAGCAATAATCATTGTGCCCTGCCCTAGCTTAGTGTACCTGACAAGTAGACAGAGGACATGACAGATGAGCAATTTTAACATGATACGGGGATGATGCTAGAGCACCACTCCTGGAGTGTTTATCCACACATACACACACACACACACCACTGATTTGACAGTTTTATCCACGGCAGGAAGAAATCGAACACAGAGAGTGGTTTTAGAAATACATCATGAAGAATGCTGTGCAACAAAAGGATTCCCTTGTTTTGAGGAGTGTCTTAACCTTATAACTGCGTTTATGGAAGTTACAGTTCTTTTGATGATGAAAACTTAAATATATGCAAACTGCATATTATATGAATTATTATAATATGCATATATATATATATATATATATATATATATATATATATATATATATATATATATATATATATATATATATATTTATTTATTTATTTATTTTTTTTTTTTTTTTTTTTGCTGGTTCTGTCATCACATTGGACCAGGACAAACAGATCACCTATTAAAGGAATATGGCAATATTTTACAATAAGGTTACATTTGTTAACATTAGTTAACAACAATAGTTAATGTGAACTAACAATGAACATTACTTATTAAGCATGTATTAATCTTAGTTAATGGGGTAACACTTTAGTTTAGGGATCAGAAATTAGACAGTAATGAATGACTAATAATTGGACTTGTAAGGGACTAGTTACAGGCTTGTTTGGAATTATAAGGTATTTATTAGACCTTTGTTCGGTTGATTTCTTACCCTTGCCTAATAGCCTCTTTACATTTGATTTTTCCTAACAATTAACTTATTAGGTAACAACAAAAGAGACCATTAGCTAGTAAGGTGCAAATACATCCTTTACAGGTTGTCATTTCACTATGTGAATGTGCAACTTATAAGTATAAAATAAATATAGAAGGCAGAGACTTTTGATGCTTAGTGTAAAAAGCAACAGAAAGCATCCTCTTTGCACTAATGGCAAATAGTGTTAGATGCTATTTTCACCCCTAATTAAATACTACCATACAGTATAGGGGATTAACTGCAGCATGTTTATGCATTGTGTTTATTTAGAGTCCCACAAACACCCTACACCAACCCTTACCCTTACCCCTAAACCTAACCCTAACCTTCCCTGCTTTGTTGAAATACTATATGCATTCTACATGCATTTCTACTATAAGCCACATGTTCACACAGAGTACCGAGAACCTATAAAGGATGTATTTTGCATCATACTAACTATTGATATGTTTTGTTTTTAGCTAAGAAATTCAAATAGAGCAAATATAAAGGGGCTATAAAGCAAGAATAAGAAATCAGCCAATAAAGACTTAATAAATACTTTATAATGCCAAACAAGTCCATAACTAGTCACTTACAAGTGTAATTATTAGTCATGAATTACTGTCTTATTTCTGTTCCCTAAATTAAATGTTACCGTTAATGTTAATTTCAACATATACTAATACATGTTTAATTCAAAAGTTGTAGTAGTTAACATTAGTTAATGCACTATGAACTAACATGAACTAACAATGAACAACTGCATTTTTATTAACTAACATTTAAAAATATTAATAAATGATGTAACAAATATATTGTTAATTGTTTGTTCATGATACCTAATGCATTTACTAATGTTATCAAATGGAACTTTATTGTAAAGTGTTACCAGGAATTGTTACATTTAAAGGAATAATCCACCAAAATCATGTCATTCCAAACTCATATGACTTTCATCTGTGGAACACAAAATAAAGTGACTTCTTGACAACTGACACACAGCACAGCTATTTGCAACCTAATAGTCTGGTGGAACCACAGAAAGTTATGAAAAACTGTGCTTCAAGTATCACTGCAGTGTTGTGGAGACTAAAGAAGATGCAAGTATGCTTTTTTGTGCGAGTGATCCATGTGCATCTTTTGTCCCTGTCTCCACTCTAAAAATGTACTTTAATACTTCTTATAATAATAATAATAAATACAATTTAACAAAATGTTGATTTCCTCACAGTGATTTGGTCACGGTGATGGTCTGGGTGTTTAGGAAAGTGTTTCTTCCCGGTAAGGGGTGGGGTCTGTCAGTAACACTCTTTCCCTTCATAGTGACCACAACATTAACCATGGGTTCTATAATCCTTGTTATTACAATATTACTATAGTAAAATCATTTTTACTACATGGATACTACAGTATTACTGTATTACCCCCACACTTCTAGCCTACACCTCAACTGAACTTCGGCTGACATAAAAATACGCGGAGGAATCAGCTACAGGAGCCACATGTTCAATGAGAGTTTGGATTGCAGCGGTTTGTTGGCTCTGATGATGATATCCGATTCTACACCAGGTAAGCCAGCATTTAGCATAGCTAATGCCATTTCTGTTAAAAACAAGCTACGGTGCATTATGTTGAGCTTTTTTGACACTTGTTATAACCTTACACGTTAAATACAATTTATACAAGTAGGATTTAATGTAAGGTTTACACATTATAATACAGTAAACACACTGCTTCTTTTGTAAACAGATTTCCCAGCTACGATCACCTAATGTCCTTTCGTTGGCTAATCGAACCATCTATCCACAAAATAGTTCGTGTTTCAAGGGCCAAAGTTGCTGCTAAGAAAAATGAAGAGGTTACCCATGCACACCCATCAGCAGTAGGCTATTCTCACATATACAGTAAGGCCTACGGTGCCGCTGGACAAGCCGCCTCCGCCCTGCACACCATGGCTCTCCTGCAAGTCCGCCAAGGCGATAAAGGAACTGCACGAGGGTAGTTCCGCCCCGGGATTGATGCAGGAACTGCGCTCGGCGACCGACCTCGCTCTCCAAGCAACGGAGGTCACGGCGCGGTCTCTCGGGCGGACGATGTCCACATTAGTGGTCCAGGTCAAGATGGGTGAGGCCGACAGGACACGATTCCTTGCTGCCCCCATCTCCCAGGCTGGCCTATTCGGCGACACCGTCAAGGACTTTGCCCAGCAGTTCTCGACGGTGGAGCAGTAGACGGAGGCTATCCGGCATATCCTGCCCCGGCACGGCTCAAGTTCCCACACCCCGTCTACTCGTCGCCAAGAGCGTCCCCCTGCGGTGACTGCACCGGCTCAACCGCAGCCCGCACCTTCGGCCCAGCCCCGGCGTGGAGCCCACCACAGGAAGCAGACGCCACCAGTCTCGCGGCCACCCAGAACCCGTGAAAGGCTTCAAAGCGCCCTTGAGATGGGTGTCCCAGGGACGACAAAACCTTCTGCTCTGGAGCTGGTAAGCAGACCTATCCATCTTTTTGTTACCTTTGCATTTAATTGTGCTGCATGCCCAAGTGGCTGCAGTACTCAAGAGTTCAGAGTGGTTTCCTTGTTCCCTGGGTCACATATCCGGTGTGCACAGCCGTCATCACGACCACCGTCCACCACTCTATTTGGCAGGTTTGGCGCTTCAGCTGCGGTCTCCCACCCCTGAGCGCCCAGCTGTGGCACAAATCCGCCCCCGATGTGACAGTCTCCACGGGTCACGAGGACAGGCCTCTTCCTCCCCCATCCCAAGCTGTTACAGGGGTGGTCACAAGGAGCCTGGTAAGTGCTTCGATGTCCTTAGACTCAGCACGGCCACGACATGGTGTGGCACCACGACCTCCACCCTGCCGCGAGGCCCCACCTGCTGGTACATCCGACGACGTTGTCACTTTGTCCCCCTTGCGCGGAACTTGGATGCATGGCTTGCGCGTTACAATCCGTCGCGATGGCTGGTCCGGACCGTCCATCTCGGCTACGCGATTCAGTTCGCCAGGTGTCTGCCCAGGTTCAGAGGTGTCCACTCTGAGAGAACCTGTCCCTCTGGCCAAGATGAAAAAAAGGGTTTTACAGCCCCTACTTCATCGTACCGAAAAAAGTGGTGGGTTGCGGCCAATCTTGGACCTGCGAGTACTGAACTGGGCCTTACACAGACTCCCGTTCAAGAAGTGGATGCAAAAACGCATTCTGGCGAGCGTCCGGCATCAAGATTGGTTCGCGGCGGTAGACCTGAAGGACGTGTACTTCCACGTCTCGATCCTTCCTTGACACAGAGCATGACCCTTGCATTCGAGGGTCAGGCATATCAGTACAAGGTCCTCCCTTTCGGCCTGTCCCTGACTCCTCGCATCTTCACGAAGGTCGCAGAGGCAGCCCTTGCCCCACTAAGGGCTACAAGCCCATTCTGCCAGGGGTGTAGTGGCCTCCTGGGCCCTGGCCAGGGGTTCCTCTCCAACAGACATTTGTAGAGCAGCAGGCTGGGCAACACCCAACACCTTTGCAAGGTTCTACAACCTCCGGGTGGAACGGTTTCATCCTAGGTAGTGGCATGCAATACAAGCGGATAAGCCCGGGATAGCCGGCCGGGTGTATCGCTTGCACATAGCGCCTTCCACCTCCTTTTGAGCTGAAGACGTGCGCCATTAATTCCCAGTAGTGTTCACAAACTTTGTTCCCTGGTTGACTTCCTCCAAGCCCTGTGGCAGTCGAGTTTTCGGAGAGACTCGCTGCCGGCCCAGTACACATGCTAACTAAGAGTCCTGTTCTGGGGTAGGTGCTCCGCATATGGCAGTTCCCTGTAAGGCTGACCCCATGCGATATATATCTTCCGCTAGTTCGTTTCCCTGTTGGCAAACTGCGTCTTCCTTGGGCAGAGCCCCTCTGCCCCAGACTCCATGTTTGTAGTAACTCCTCCCCCATTGGGTAGGATCTACCTTGAAGACACTCCACATGGTTGGAAAGACCATGTGACGTATTTTTCCACTTAAATATCCCCCCCTCTTTGGGCGAGGTGTGGTCTCCGCAGTGTCTGGCGGCCCAGTCGGATAATCCCCCTTCTTTGTTAGGCAGTGGAAAAAAAGAAGGGGAAAAGAGGCCATGACTGGGTTAGCCTGTCTCTACCTTTTGGGTAGTCGACTTGTCCCCAAAGGGCCATTCGACACTCATAACTATGTTGGGGGAGGTTACGTGTCGACCTGGTGTGCTGGTCGACACCGCCAGTTCACATAACACAGTTCAGCCAATTGTGGCGTTTCGTATAGGGACCCCTAGTGTCACTACATCGACACAATGTTGAGTGAGTGACAGATAGGGAACGTCATGGTTACTTGTGTAACCTCCGTTCCCTGATGGAGGGAACGAGACGTTGTGTCCCTCCTGCCACAACGCTGAACTACCCGCTGAAATGGCCGGACCTTATATCGGCTCCTCAGCATAAAACCTGAATGAGTGGTTGCATACCAGCTCCTTTTATACCCGTATGTCCGGGGGAGTGGCATGCAAATACCACTAATCAAAGATCAGAGGTGTCTCGGGCTCCCAAGTGTGACCCATAGTGTCACTACATCGACACAACGTCTCGTTCCCTCCATCAGGGAACGGAGGTTACACAAGTAACCATGACGTTATCCTCATTCACCATTCACTTTCATTCTATGGAGGAGAAAAAAAGCTGCAATGAAAATGAATGAACATTGAGGATGACATTCTGCTAAACAAATCCTTTTGTTCCACATAAAAGGCAAAAGTAGGTCATACAGGTTTGGCACAACATGAGAGTGAGTAAATAATTAAAATGTATTTTGAGGTAAACAAAAAACTATCAGTTAAAGATTAAAACTTCAAAACACTCTCTCAATACAGTATAAACTTAACAGCGTTGCCCAGCCGATGATGTGATACAAACTTATCTTTAACAAGTTTTTACCCTCCCAGAGACAGCTGATGCAGCCAATCGCTGAATTTTTTCTGTTCAACATGTATCTATCAGTTAAATTGAATGAGAGAGACATGGGACATCGCTTCCATTTTCATCCATCCACAGTGAGCAGAATCATTTCAACATGGACAAACTACCTCTACACACTATTGGGATCAGTGTGTGTGTGGCTGTCACCAGCTGAGGTCAGAGCCAACCTCCCTGAAGTGTTCATTGACTCCCCGGACACTCAGATGATCCTTGACTGCACTGAACTCAGGTGTCAAACACCATCCTCACCACTACTTCAAAGTGAACTGTACTCAAACTACAAATCTCACTGAACTATGAAAGGACTCATTGGGATAGCTCCACATTGTGCTGTGACATTTGTCTCTCAGCTTTATGCTGGATCAATGAGTGATAAGGAGATCTTTAAACAGTCAGGAATAGCCTGTTTAGTGATAGAGGACATGTTACTTATGGTGGACAAGGGCTTCCTGATCAGTGATTGTGTCAAGTGCAAGGTGTACTGCCCACCATTCCTGTCTAAGAAAAATCAAATGCCAGCCTACCAGGTGAGAGAAACACAAGCCATAGCACGACTGAGAGTGCAAGTGGAACTAGTCATCAGGAGGATCAAAGAAAACAAACTGTTTGATGGTGTCATCACTCTTTCCCATAATGTAAACATTAATCAGTTGTTTACAGTTGCATGTCTGCTGTCAAATTATCAGAACAAAGCACTAGTTAAGACATGGGTCAAATAAGAATCTCAATTCTTTTTGTGTAAATATTTATTTTGCTGTGAACTGTAGCTGTAAATGCTAAAATACAAATAAGATAATCACATTTCATATTTTAATAAACATTGTTTAATCATTTTTATTTCATTGGCCTTTATTTCGCTAACTGTAAATTGACAGGTATTTGTGCATGTTTGTGTAAAAGTAGAAATAATCTGCCTTCTCTCTGATAAGTTTCTGTGTGTCAGTGTCACTGTAGATGCACTGAACAAAGTTGTCTTCCTGAGCCCACACCACAAAGTCACACCACTGCATTCCGGAGAGAACTAGTTGCCCCAGCACTTGCCAATAGTGTGCATGGCTCTTTTTTAATGTGATAGTGCCATGATCCATTTGCAAATATTTGCAGTCAAAAAAGTGTTTGGCATTAGGTCATTTTATTTCAACAAGGCCAAATTGAAGATATTCTGTGGGATCAAACGCTACACCAACAGGGGATGCACCAAGCCAGGGGGCATCTGGGTGGATGATTAGACCACAGGGTGAGTAGTTGACGTTAGTCAACTTGCGGTATTCCACTGTAACCTCTGACTCCATTTCTGCTCCTCTTCTCATTTCTGCTGTCTGTTTGCTCCCCCTGATGATGCGCTCTGCAAGGGACTCTGCAGAGCTCGGGACTCTGCAGAGCTCAGGCCTCTGACATGGCAGACCTCCCGAAATCGAGAGGCGGTCACTCTTGGTTTCCTAAGCTGATGCTAATCAGGACAAGAGCTTTGCTCACGTGTTGCAGCCTCAATTTTGTGAGCCATTTCTAATGGTGTGTTTAAGCTTTTAAGGTGTAAGAGCTCTTCCTCAGTGAAGACAAATATACATTCATTGGGAGCAAGATTGTATCCTTCCAAAGGCAGGGGTGGAGTTGGTGGAGCATCATGCAGTGTGATGTACAGTGACACTGAAGTGGGCTGCTGGTAAGACAAGACACTCCCCTCCTGGACCAACCCAAATGCACTGTGCACAAGTGGCTTGTCAGGTGTCATACTCATGGTGGAAACAAGGGGCTTGTCTTCAAGGCTGAATTTTACATAAGACTCTGTAACTCTAAATCTGGTAATGTGCCCACCATTCCTTTGTAGAGTCCACTTCTGCATAAAAGATGGTTTCTGTTAAAATTACATGTTATCACAGCTCACACTCGAAATTGTATCACAGCAACCAATCTGGCAGGAAAATGTTTACAGTTGAAACCTCCCAGCATTGCAAGTTGCACAAAATGGTCACTAGACTATTGCCAACATTACTGACTGTTATGGATCAAATTTATCAAATTTGGAGTGTGTTGACCGGTATTTGTATTTTTTTTTCTCACTCTCCAACCAGTTTAAGTAAAAAAAAAAAAAAATGTATGTGTGTGTGTGTGTGTGTGTGTGTGTGTGTGTTAAAATTATATATATATATATATATATATATATATATATATATATATATATATATATATATAATTTTTCGAAATGTTTCAGAAATACAATGTGTTTTTATTTGAATCTTAAGTTTGCAACTCAACTTACCTTACTCCACCTTGTGCCGTACAATTTGGAACAGGTTTTGTAACAACCATCGCATTGATGGGCCCTGGTTTTACAGTATATGCCCGCAGAGCACCGCCACCTATGCCCGCAGAGCACCGCCACCTGATGCGGGCGCCCAAAGCTCCCGTCCAAGGCCTGTAGGTTTACGTCATCTCTGACGGCCAAGGCCTATGGTGCCGCTGGACAAGCCGCCTAAGCCCTGCACGCCATGGCTCTCCTGCAAGTCCGCCAAGGCGCTAAAGGAACTGCACGAGGATAGTTCCGCCCCGGGATTGATACAGGGGCTGCGCTCGGCGACCGACCTCGCTCTCCGGCAAAGAAGGTCATGGCGTGGTCTCTCAGGCGGGCGATGTCCACCTTGGTGGTCCAGGAACGCCACCTTTGGCTCAACCTGGTCGAGATGGGAGAGGCCGACAAGGCATGGTTCCTTGCTGCCCCCATTTCCCAAATTGGCCAGTCCAGCGACACCGAGACTTTGCCCAGCAGTTCTCAGCGGTGAAGCAGCAGACAGAGGTTATCTGGCACATCCTGCCCCGGCGCGGCTCAAGATCCCGCACCCTGTCTGCTCACCAAGAGAGTCCCCCTGCCCCTGCGGCCTGGCCCCGGTGTGGAGCCCACCGCAGGAAGCAGACACCACCCGTCTCGCGGCCGCCAAGAACCCACGAAAGGCTTCGAAGCGCCCCTGAGATAGGCGACCCAGGGACGACGAAACCCGCTGCTCTGGAGCTGGTAAGCAGACCACTCCATCCCCCGGTCTAGGGCCGGGTGGAGAATCTTTTGTTACCTTTGCATTTAATTGCGCTGCATGCCCAAGTGGCTGCAGTACCCAAGAGTTCAGCAAGAGCAGTTTCCTTGTTCCCTGGGTCACATAACCGGTGTGCACGGCCATCATCACGACCACCGTCCACCACTCTATTTGGCAAGTTTGGCGCTCCAGCAGCGGTCTCCCCTCCCCTGAGCACCCAGCTGTGGCACAAATCCGCCTTCGATGTGACAGTCTCCACGGGTCACGAGGACAGGCCTCTTCCTCCCCCGTCCATGGCTGTTCCAGGGGTGGTCACAAGGAGCCAGTTAAGTACTTCGATGTCCCTGAATTCAGCATGGCCATGACACGGTGTGGCACCTCAGGCTCCGCCCCACCGCAAGGCCCCACCTGCCGGTACGTCTGACGAGATTGTCCCTCCAGCCGAGATGAAGAAGGGGTTTTACAGCCCCTACGTCATTGTACTGAGAAAAGGCAGTGTGCCACAATGCTGAACTACCCGCTGAAATGGCCGGACCTTGTCTCGGCTCCTCAGCATAAAACCTGAATGAGTGGTTGCATACCAGCTCCTTTTATACCCATATGTTCGGGGGAGTGGCATGCAAATACCACTCGCCAATTTTCATTGGCCTTTTATCAAAGACCAGAGGTGTCTCGGACTCCCAAGAGTGACCCCTAGTGTCACTACATTGATACAATGTCTCATTCCCTCCATCAGGGAACGGAAGTTACGCAAATAACCATGAAGTTAGTATGTCAGTAGAACAATAACTTAAAGGGCTTTGCTGGAGTAGCCTATACTGTATATCTACTAACCTTCTATGACAAGGATTTATGTGATATGATAAAATAATATTCTTAATCCTAAATATGGACCACATTTCAGTTGAAACTGAAAGTTACTCTGCAAAACCCCTAAGTTCATTTTAGTTGTATTAGTGTTAGAACAAAAAATAAATAAATAAATAAATAAATCTGCCTGAACATTTTGAACAATCTGAACATGAAGATCTGAACATTTGAACATGATGAACAGAGCTGAACCTAATAACCTAGTTTTCTTACCTTTGTAACTATGTATATATGAAGCAGCATAAAATTTGAAACCTTTCTCCAGTTTACTTGATGGGACTTTGCTGGTCTTTTTGAAGATACAATGAACATCAGCTACAGTATATTTAGTATATTTACAGCGGGTGTAAAAGATGGCCATTGCTACAACGCTGTTACTGGAAATGACTGAGCCTCACTAAGTAGAATGCGGAAGTAATTGTGCAAGTAGCCCATTGACTGAAAAGGAGTGACTGCTTTGAATAATTGTTTCCCTGTTCTTGATAGATAATAATGATCAAACTGATGTCTCGCTCAAGCAAGCACATTTAAACAAGTGATGGGGACTTAAGAAATTAGTTTCGTAAAGCTTTGAGATGTTTACAAATCACTTGCTTTGAATCAATGCTTCTAAGCATGTATCACATTGACAAAGTCCACTAGCAGGTGTCACCAATTTGAGGCATTTTGAATGATTCAACATGTCAAATCATTTACTGACGCATTTGCTTCAATTGATTCAAGGCTCTGAAACATTTTGAGTCAGCAGTCATTTCCTCAAACAGCATCACAGCTATCTCAAAAGAACACTAATCTCACCCAGGATAACTAAAAAATAAACCCATGTCATAACATAAAACTACAGAATTAACATTAAACAGAACTTAAATCATAACTATATACCCAATATATTTTAAATGTTAATTAATAACACCCCCAAACAGTCCCCATAACCTGCACAAATGTATTTAATTAATTATGCAATGACAACAGACAATAGCAAGTCCTCAATAATAAAAGACAAAAATGAATGAAAGTGGATGAGGGCGTGCTGGCTAGCTGTCACTGCCATTCTTTGTTGTTTGTAGACGCATGTTGAACCATAAGGAGATCTTCCGGTATACACAAGTCCAGATGTTTATGTAAATAGTTATAACTTGCTTTATATTACTTAAATGATAGTTGTAAAACGACCATATACTGTTTTCACAATTTTATCAAGCTAAACTGTTTGCACAATGTTATCAAGATAATCAAGTAAAATAACGGGTTTTAAAATCTATGTGGGTTTCATGTTATTCTTCTTTCAAGAAGGAAATTTGACTTAATTCACAGTAAGACAAGACTGATATCGAAGATCAGTCTTAAAGTCAGCAGAATTAGACAAAGTAGGATAATGAACAATATTGCTTTGTATCCTATTATTGGTGATGAGGAAATTATTTTAACCCTTAACTCTTCAAGTCACACTATGTCGAATGCAATATGTCGTTTTAAAAAAAAGTATAATAGAGTTGGGGTACTTGAGTTTGGACTCGGACTCAAGTCTGAGTCACAAGTCCAATTTTAATAGACTTGGACTTGTCACGGACACAGGTGCATTTTTACTCGGACTCAAGCCTTTGGGACTCTGGATTTATTTCCGAATCCAGTCGAGTCCATGACAAAACAAATTAATGAACACATCTCTGTCTGCATGCAGCTGTATTGGCCCCTGAAGTCGTAGATGTAGCCAGAGTTGTTTTACTGTGTTACAAACACACGCGCACACACATACACATGTGCACAGTCACACTCATCAGTCAACCAATATGCTTGAATGTTACTACAGAGACTACTGTATAACATCGACTACCGAGGTGGCTGGCACGCCGAAAACATATAGATGGGTATGTATCCATTGTAAGAAAAACTAAACAAGGCAGTTTCACATGACACGGGACCAGACAACTGGTAAAATTGTGTGTGGCGTTTTTGCAGCCAAGACAGTGCTTGCATTGTGGTTTCATCGTGGTTAAAAACTTAAAATCAAGAACTTCATTGAGTCAAGTCACCCACATCATGTCTCTCACAGTTTACTAAAAAACAGCATATTGAAATAAAAATACATAAAAATAGTATTAATATTGGATATTAAGTCTTTTTAGGCATAATGTATCAACACTTGTAGGCTTGTGTAGTCTCTTGTGGTCCACGCAGTGTTGTCAGCTTGAGCTGGTCCATAATAGCTTGATGAATTAACTGTTTTTTTTTTTTTTTATTTAATTATAGACTATAAAATAAATCTATTATTCGATGATAGAGTTTGTGTATGAAGCTAAACTTCATGTTACAAGTTGAATTTAGTTGGTTATGATGTTTTTATTTTTAATGTTTATCTGATTTTATTTTTATTGTAAACCACCAGGTAACTTATACATGTCTTTTTTAGCCTACATCTCTGACACTTTTGAAGGACAATTTATGACTCAAAATTATTATTCTCCATGTTTTTGCGGTTAAAGAAGAGTTCAATGAAATTTTCTTTGGTTGGTATTTAAAGATTTCAGACTGACTGCAGACCAACGTGGCTGCCGCTCAAGCAAATATCAATTATTATTATAATTTTTTTTTTTTTTTCTGCGGCAGCAGCTGCGAGACGCACACGGACACATCAGGGATTTAGGTACACGAGCAGCACGCAGAAATGCCCTGCATTGTGCGGTTTCCCGCAAATTAACTAGAAAATCATGTCCATGATGACACAGCCTTAATATTATCAGTGGGCTTTTCCAGTGTTTTTAGATGTAGCATTTGCAGTCAAATCGTGAGACGTAACTTCTCAGCGAGTGCTACTTACTACTGTGTTGACTCATTTTTATGTGCTGTATTTTCCCAAATAAGTCGGAAGATAGAGAAAAAAGATTCCGAAAGAAATCTCAATATAGACTATTATTTATTTAGATAGAGACAATTTTAAATAAAACTAAATTAAATTGAATTGACAAGTTGAAAATGAAGTAGAAATAAAAACTAAATTAAAATTCGAAATAATATTAACGTCATGGTTACTTTCGTAACCTCCGTTCCCTGATGGAGGGAACGAGACGTTGTGTTGATGTAGTGACAATAGGGGTCACTCTTGGGAGCCCCAAACACCTCTGATCTTTTTTTTAAAAGGCCAATGAGAATTGGCAAGTGGAATTTGCATGCCACTCCCCCGGACATACGGGTATAAAAGGAGCTGGTATGCAACCACTCATTCAGGTTTTGTGCTGAGGATCCGAGATAAGGTCCCGGCCATTTCAGCAGGTAGTTCAGCATTGTGGCAAGAGGGACACAAAGTCTCGTTCCCTCCATCAGGGAACGGAGGTTTCGAAAGTAACCATGATGTTCCCTATCTGTCACTCACTCGACGTTGTGTTGATGTAGTGACACTAGGGGTCCCTATACAAAACGCCACAACTAACTGAACTGTGTTACGTGAAGTGGCGGTGTGTGATGGGCAGACTGTTGTGTGCTTCGTAGCCAGCACACCAGGCCATCATGTAACCTCCCCCAACGTTCTTTATGAGCGTCGAACAGTCCTTCAGGAACAAGTCGACTGCCCAACAAATAGGTGGACAGGCTAGCCCAGCCGAGGCCTCTTTTCCTTCTCTTTTCCCCAAAAAGAGTGGAATTTGTTAACTGACTGGGAGCCCTAAGTGTCTATATCGGGGGGGGTGTCACTCCCAAGGGGAAGACACCGCGGAGACCACACCCCGCCCAAAAATGGGGGGGTATTTTGAGTGGAAATACGTCACATGGTCTTTACCAAGCCTTGTCAGAAGTATGTCATGTGGAGAGGTCCCATGGTAGGTCCTACCCAAAGGGGGAGGAGTTTCTACAAAGCATGGCGACCGGGGCAGAGGGGCCTCTGCCCAAGGAAGACGCAGTTTACCGACAGGGAAATGATTTTGCGGAAAATATCACATGGGGTTGCCTTCAGGGGAACCAGCACATGCAGAGCACCTACCTCAGTTCAGGGCCTCATCAGTGCACTTACTGAGCCAGCAGCAAGTTTCTCCACAAACTCAACTGCCACAGGGCTAAGGAGGAAAGTCATCCAGGGATCACAGTCTGTGAACACTACTGGGAGTCAAGAGTGCACATCTTCCCCTCAAGGAAGGGGAAAGGCGCTATGCGCAAGTGGTACACCTGGCCAGTTGTCCCGGAACTTACCTGCTCATGCCTGCCACTACTCGGGATGAGACCGGCTCAACCCGGAGACTGTAGAAACTCGCAAAGGTGTTGGGTGCTGCCCAGCCTGCTGCTCTGCAGATGTCTACCAAAGAGGCATCACTGGCCAGGGCCCAGTAGGCCGCCACACTCCTGGTAGAGTGGGCTCGTAACCCCGCAGGGGGTGGCACGTCCTGAGCCTGATATTCCATCATGATGGCGTCAATGACCCAGTGGGCGATCCTCTGTTTGGAGACAGTGCTTCCTTTCCGCTGTCCACCAAAGCAGACAAAAAGCTGCTCGGAGCTTCTAAAGCTCTGCGTGCAATCCAAATAGATGCGTAAAGCTCACACCGGACACAGCAATGCCAAGGCTGGGTCTGCCTCCTCCTGGGGCAGCACTTGCAGGTTCATCACCTGATCCCTAAAAGGGGTCGTGGGAACCTTGGGCACATAGCCCGGTCGGTTTCTCAGGATCATGTGAGAGTAACCCGGACCGAACTCCAGGCACAATTTGCTGAGAGAGAATGCCTGCAGGTCCCCTACCCTCTTGATGGAAGTGAGCACAGTCAGGAGGGTAGTCTTCAAAGTGATTGCCTTAAGCTCAGCTGACTCCAAGGGCTCAAAGGGAGCTCCCCGTAGACCCTGAAGGACTACAGAGAGGTCCCATGGGGGGACGAGGCACAGTCTAAGGGGGTTCAACCTCCAAGTGCCTCTCAGGAACCTTATGATCAAGTCATGCTTCCCCAAGTACTTACCATCTACCGCATCGTGATGAGCCGAAATAGCGGCTATATACACCTTCAAGGTGGAGGAGGACAGCCGCCCCTCCAACCTCTCCTGCAGGAAGGAAAGTTCCGATCCGATTGCGCATCTCTGGGGGTCTTCACGTCGGAAACAACACCACTTACCGAACAGACGCCACTTCAAGGCATACAGGTGCCTCATAGGGGGAGCCCTAGCCTGAGTGATCGTGTCTACCACCGTCCAAGGGCCAGATGTGGAGATTCCAGAGGTCTGGTCACGGGTGCCAGATGGTGCCCCGTTCCTGAGAAAGAAGGTCCTTCCTCAGGGGAATTCACCGGGGGGGGGGCTGTCGCGAGGAGCGTGAGATCCGAGAACCATATCTGGGTGGGCCAGTAGGGTGCTACTGGAATGACTTGCTCCCCGTCCTCCCTGACCTTGCATAGGGTCTATGCAAGTAGGCTCACTGGGGTAAACGCATACTTGCGTAGCCCAGGGGGCCAGCTGTGTGCCAATGTGTCTATACCGAGAGGTGCCTCGGTCAGGGCGTACCAAAGCGGGCAGTGGGAGGATTCCCGGGAAGCAAACAGGTCTACCTGTGCTTGACCGAATCGACTCCAAATCAGCTGGACCACCTGAGGGTGGAGTCTCCACTCTCCCCTGAGGGTAACCTGACATGACAGCGCATCCTCTGCGGTGTTGAGGTCGCCCGGGATGTGAGTGGCTCGTAGCGACTTGAGGCGCTGCTGACTCCAGAGGAGGAGACAGCGGGCGAGTTGTGACATGCAACGGGAGTGTAGACCACCTTGGTGGTTGATGTATGCTACCATCGCTGTGTTGTCTGTCCGGACCAACACATGCTTGCCCTGGATCAATGGCCGGAACCTCCGCAGGGCGAGCAGTACTTTTCAAGACAGTTGATATGCCAAAGCAGCCCCGGCCAGTCCAGGAGCCGGCAGCTGTGTGCCCGTTGCATACGGCGCCCCAGCCCGTCTTGGAGGCGTCTGTTGTAACCAGGATGCGTCTGGAGACCTGCTCTAGGGGAACCCTTGCCCATATAAATACCAGGTTGGTCCAAGGGCTGAAGAGGTGGAGACAGACCGGCGTGATGGTCACACGATATGTCCCGTGGTGCCATGACCATCTCAGGACTCAAGTCCCAAGCCAGTGCTGAAGTGGTCTCGTATGCATCAACCCGAGTGGTGTGGCCACCGCTGAGGATGCCATATGCCTCAGAAGCCTCTGAAAGTGTTTCAGTGGAAATGCTGTTCTCCGTCTGAATGTCTTCAGACAGTTCAGCACCGACTGTGCACGCTCGTTCGTGAGGCGTGCTGTTATCAAGACTGAGTCCAACTCCAAACCGAGAAAAGAGATGCTCTGAACCGGGGAGAGCTTGCTCTTTTCCCATTTGACCCAAAGCCCCAGTCGGCTGAGGTGCCGAATCACGTGGTCCCTGTGTGGAACTCTCGAGAGTGAGCTAGGATCACCCAGTCGTCGAGACAGTTGAGGATGCGGATGCCCACTTCCCTTAGCGGGGCAAGGGCTGCCTCTGCGACCTTCATGAAGATGCGAGGGGACAGGGACAGGCCGAAGGGGAGGACCTTGTACTGGTACGCCTGGCCTTCGAAGGCAAACCGCAGGAAGGGTCTGTGTCGAGGTAAGACCGAGTCATGGAAGTACGCGTCCTTCAGGTCTACCGCCACGAACCAATCTTGATGCCGGACGCTGGCTAGAATGTGCTTTTGCATCAGCATCTTGAACGGGAGACTGTGCAAAGCCCGGTTCAGTACTCGCAGGTCCAGGATTGGTCGCAACCCACCACCTTTCTTTGGTATGAATAAGTAAGGGCTGTAGAACCCTTTCTTTATCTCGGCTGGAGGGACAGGCTCTATTGCGCCCTTGCACAGAAGGGTAGCGATCTCTGCATGCAAGGTAGCGGCGTTCTCGCCCTTCACCGAGGTGAAGTGGACGCCGCTGAACCTGGGCAGGTGCCTGGCGAACTGAATAGCATTGCTGAGTCGGACGGTCCGGACCAGCCATTGCGATGGGTTGGAAAGCGCGAGCCACGTGCCCAAACTCCAGGCGAGGGGGACCAAGGAAATGATCTCGTCGGACGTACCGGCGGGTGGGGCCTCGCGGCGGGGCAGAGCTCGAGGTGCCACGTCGAGGGGATCTGAGCCCCGTGGCCGTGCTGAGTCCAGGGACATTGAAACACTTACCTGGCTCCAGCCGCCCACCATAAGATTGACCGAAGGGGGGGAGGAGGAGTCTCATCCCCGTAGTCCACCGGACCCAATCTCGTGTGGGCATGTTTGTGCCACAGCTGGGTGCACGGGGCGGGGGGACCGCCGCTGGAGAGCCATACCTGCAAAGATGAGATGATGGACGGTGGTTGTGACGACGACTGTGTACACTGGACATGTGACCCAGGGAACAAGGAAACTGCTCGTTTGCTGAACTTTTGGGTACCGCAGCCTCTTGGGCATTCGGCACAATTAAATGAAAACAAAACAAAAGATTCTCCTCCTGTCCCTCCACCGGGGGATGGAGTGGTCTGCTTACCAGCTCCAGTGTAGCAGGTCTCCTTTCCCCTGGGTCACCCATCTCAGGGGCGCTTCGAAGCCTTCCTCGGGTTCTTAGCGGCCGACCGTGAGACGGGTGGTGTCTGCTTCCTGCGCTGGGCTCTACGCTGGGGCTGGGCCACATGAGTGGGCTGCGGCGGAGCCGATGTCGTTGCAGAAGGTGGACACCCTTGGCGATGAGCAGACGGGGTGTGGGGTCTTGCGCCGTGCCAGGGCAGGATGTGACGTATGGCCTCCATCTGCTTCTTCACCACCGAGAACTGCTGGGCAAAGTCCTTGATGGTGTTGCCAAATTGGCCAGCCTGGGAGATGGGGGCATCAAAGAACCGTGCCTTGTCAGCCTCTTGCATCTCAACCAAGTTGAGCCAAAGGTGGCGCTCCTGGACCACGGGGGCGGACATCGTCTGCCCGAGAGACCGCGCCGTGACCTTCGTCGCCCGGAGAGTGAGGTCGGTCGCCGAGCGCAGTTCCTGCATCAATCCCGGGTCAGAACTACCCTCGTGCAGTTCTTTTATCGCCTTGGCTTGGTGTACTTGCAGGAGAGCCATGGTGTGCAGGGCAGAGGCGGCTTGTCCAGCGGTACTGTAGGCCTTAGCTGTCACAGACGACATAACCCTACAGGCCCTGGATGGGAGTTTCGGGTGCCCGCGCCAGATTGCGGCGCTCTGTGGACATAAGTGCACCGTGAGCACCTTATCCACCTGAAGGATCACCGAGTACCCCCTGGCCACTCCGCCATCGAGGGTAATGAAAGTGGGGGAGCTGAAAGATGGGGACCGGGCAGTAAAAGGTGCCTCCCACGATCTTGTCAGCTCCTCGTGCACTTCCGGGAAGAAAGGAACGGGGGTGGGGCACAGCTGTGAGCATCGCCCTGAGCCCAGGAACCGATCATCGAGCCGCGAGGGATCCGGGGAGAGTGGAGGGTTCCACTCTAGCCCGACACTCGTGGCCGCCTGGGAAAGCATGTCCTTCATTTCCATGTCAGCCTGGGACTGGGAGACCATTCCTGAAGGAGGAAGCCCAGTCGAAGCCTCTGCATCTGACTGGACGAGCCTGCTTTCTGATGCTGCGCTCAATAACTCATCCTCTTCCCGGGCTTTGAACGAGAGGTTGAACTCGCCCTGAGACGAGCCGGCGAGAGCAAGCGTGCTGGGGAATGGGAGGTCCGTGGGGGGATACCCGGCAGAGGTGGTCCCATTGAGGTCCCCAAATCGCCCCCAGTGCTAACCGGCATGGCCTCATACCCATAGGTAGAAGGACCGAGGCAGGAAGCTGCTGGGGTGGCTTTCTTTCTTACGAATGCAAGCCGCGACCTCAACGTTGCCATGGTCATGTTCTCGCAATGAGGACATGATCCATCCAGGAACGATGTCTCCGTATGGGCAGCGCCCAGACACGTAAGACAGCGATCGTGGCCATTGGAAGCGGAGAGATAATGACCACAACCAGGAATAACACACAAACGGAAAGGCATCTTTAAAAAGACGCATCTTTAAAAAGACGTCCTGTGTGTGCCACTCTTTCAGAAAGTAAATATACTCTTTTAGAATATACTCTTTTAAATGTTCTGCCGAAGCGCCCAGGGGCGTTCTCTGCAAACCACAGATGCAGAGGGGGAGAAGCCGCTGAAATGCGCCGTAAGATCCAGCAGAGATAGGTGAATGAACTCGGCGGATGAATTCAGCTCAATGAATAGAACCACTTGGCTCCGAAGAGAAAATCTGAATGAGTGGTTGCATACCAGCTCCTTTTATACCCGTATGCAAATTCCACTCGCCAATTCTCATTGGCCTTTTAAAAAAAAGATCACAGGTGTTTGGGGCTCCCAAGAGTGACCCCTAGTGTCACTACATCGACACAACGTCAAGTGAGTGACAGATAGGGAACTCTGGTTATAATGACTAACGCAGCTTTCACTTTCTTTACTTTATGTTTGAGTGGAAGTGAAAAAGCAACAAATAATTGAAATGTCAACAGAATGCATTAAGAAGTGTGTTGAAGGACAGTTCTGTCTTAAGCATAAGCTTTCATTCTGAAACCGCTTTGAAGTCTGTTCAGCAGAATACTAATAAAATATATATGAAATGCAACAGAGGTGTTTTTGTTACATTTATATTGACAAATTGTTTTTCTTAGTTGTGAAGGTTAAAATAAGCTTAAAATATTGATGTTGAGTTTACAGTTACAGTTTGAATTCAGATTCATAAACAGATTCATTCGGACTCTGACTCGACTCAGCCTGTTATGGACTCGGTCTTGAGTCTGACACGGACCCTTCTGGACTCGATTGTTTAAAGACTCTGACTTGACTCGGACTCGACTGAGGTGGACTCGAACCCAATACTAAGGTATAAAACACAGGGCATTTTGTGCATGTGTAACGTTGTTGAATGCAGACACAACAATAAAACGACCGTCAATCAATTTAATAGACACATAAAAAGTGGGTCCCATACACAAGAACACGCAGTTGAAGCAATACAGTGTTCCAGAAGCATCCGAAACTGAAAAAAGCTGCCTCATCAAAGGTATGCGTGAACTGTGCAATGACAAGTGTATGGCCAGTCTCTTTCTGTGCCAGTGGCACGGAAACAGATTTAAATCTCTTTAGTTAGATTATGTCAGCATTCGAACTGTGTATGTTGATGAATAATTAGTCAGTCACCATGATTTAACAATGTTGGAAGCTGGTCTGTTATAAATTGGCCATATTCATATTCATTTTTATTATTATTATTATTATTATTATTATTATTATTATTAAAGAAATTGGCCATATTGACTGCGCAATGGTGTTGTGATGACGTCACAACCAGCCCAGTTTGCTGCTCCTCCACTTCAAAACTCATTCCGGCGCCAGTGTACAGTAAATCTTTAGCTTTTCTGTAAGGATTTACAGTACTTAAAATAATCTGATACTCATATTACTTACAAATGTAATTAGTCTGAAAGAAAAGTATAATCATGTTTGTTTGTTTTTTTATTCTGCAACATTACATCCATAAGTTTATTGCAAAAAAAATAAAAAATAAATAAATAAAAATGTATTGTACAGAAAATACATTGACATCATTGTCAAATCAACATAACTGTGTGTGTGTGTGTGTGTGTGTGTGTGTGTGTGTGTGTGTGTGTGTGTGTGTACTACACACAGTTTTGCAGTATGTGCAGGTCAATGTATAATATCTGAAAATATTAATTCTATAAAGCTGTGCGTATTATATTTCATAAACGGTTTTCTAAAAACTCTACATCATTAACATGATACATATTTTGCTGAAACCCTGTTGTATGCAGTGTATTAATCTCCTTTTACACAGATCCTGGGATGAATTCCGGAAAAGTCATCTCTGGATCTGTTCTGGGACTGCGAGATTTTGATCATTCGCACTGCCCGAGCTTTCCTGGAATCTGTGCTAGCATTCACACACAACCTGGAAAAAATCCCAAGACAAAAGTGATATCACGATGTGATGTCTATGTACAGCGTCTTAAGTTTACTGATAACCTGCGTTTTTTCGTACCTTACCACAAAAAACTAACGGTTAAGTTCATTGTCTGCGCTGATGCTCCCAGTGTGACATTTGCAAGATTTTATCGATTTTATTAAATTAAGACTACTTGTATGAATAGCTAATAAGATCATTTTTATGTTCAATGTAAATTGTTTTTGGCCAAAAAAGGCCAATAATGATTGAAAGTGAAAGTGAAACACGTCAAAAAATATAGGATTGAATGTCCCACGTTGCACTGCAATATTATTAATATTAAAAAATAGGAAAAATAAATGAATAATTTTCATACTGCTCTGCAACAGCTAAGATGTGTATTTGATTCAGTACTTGCTTTTGTAATTATGTTTAAATTCTTAATGGGCCATCCTTCTTAAAAATAATGAAAACTAACTACACAGACAACTATGCTTTTTTTTCTTCAGACATTTCTTACAATCAAAAATAATTATTCAGTTGGCGTTTCTTTGGTGCTGCTTTTTATTTTTCACTAGCACTGTCAATTTTTTCTGTATGTCTAAAGCACTTTTTAAACTATTTTTGTTTTTTTGTTTTTTTTCAAAAAGTAGGCTACTTTACTAATAAAACGTTGGGTAAGATGGGGGAAAATAGGGCCTCTAACCCTAGGTGGGGGGTCATCTTGCCCCGGAAGTGGGGTATGATGGCCCCTTTTCATAATTTTATATTTTGTGCTATGACAATAAAATTAGCAAATGTTTCTATTCATTTCCCTTGAAACTATGTTGGATGATCCTGTAAATTATAAAAGTTTATCTATACTTTATATGTTACAATTTAAAAGTAAATTAACATTATTCTTAGGAGGGCGTCTTACCCCATCTTAATCTAACACTTGCGCTGCACTTGCATTTAGAATCCTCGAGGCAAATGTCAAGGTTTTGTTGATATGATTGTACAAGAAAAAAAAATAAATAATAAAAAATAAAAAATAAAAATAAAATATATATATATATATATATTCGGATGAAAACCAGAAATTTGAAACCTCATAAAAATAATTTTCTTTATCGTTATGTTCTTGCCCTTTTAGGGTTAAGAAAATAAATGTATGAACAAACAGTTGGCCTGTCATAAGGTCGTGAGTGTTGCGGCGAGTTAAAGCTGTTGAGTTATTACAAATCATCCGAAATGTACTGTATATGGTTGTGTTTCTTATTTAAGGGGGTCTATAATTTATTTTAATATATTTGACTACTTAATTTATTTACAATTATATTCATCTTTGCAAATGTCTTGGGATGATGCAGATGGAGATTCCACTTCTTGCATGAGATGGCTCTTTTTTCGACACAATTTGGTTTATCATCAACATTTTACTTATCCGAAGTATTCACACATCGCAGACTTCAACCGCATCGTAACGCTCCGACATTGGGTGTGCAGTGCTATGAATGACAAAATAATTTATTTGATCACAGCAGTTTTGTGATGCTGTAATTGTAGCCGATTGTTTCTTTGTTGAACAGATATTTACAATGGAAACATTAATTCCTTTACTTGGATTTTGGGGGGAGAAATAAATGAGAAAAAACTGACCGACTTTAAAAACTGATTTTATATTCACACAACGCCGAATGAGAAAATGGCAATGTATGACAGCCGTTTAAATGTTTTTTTTTAATGTATTTATTTATTTTTATTATTTTTTTTTTCAAGCGCAGTACACCATATTCTGTTAAATAGAGCTGCAACAAATGGTTATTTTGATAATAGACTAATCTAACGATTATTAGAACGATTATTTGACTATTTGGGCGATTATTGCAATAATGAATCATTAGCTCTTAACTAACTTTTCAGATTGTGCCTTGAATTAAAAGGTCGTATTAAACGTGCTTAATAACAATAAACAGGACAAAATCATCTTTTAAAAATACCTCTAAAAAACACTTTTTATTCAGTTTAATTCAGTAAACAATTCACTGCAAAAAATCTTTATCAAGTGTTTTATCTTGTTTTCCATTTAAAAATATTGAAAAATCCTTAAAACAAGATACATTTACTTTAGAAGCAACATGTAAGATATTTAGATTTGCTTTCAGAATGTCTCTTGAATATGTGTCTTTGTGTATAAGTGTATTTCTTTTTTTTTACTTCTTCATACTTCTGCCAGTGCAGTAAAGTCAAAATATACTTATATTCAAGATTATCTGAAAGCAAGTCTAAATATCTTTTATGTTGCTTCTTAGGTAAATGTATCTTGTTTTAAGGATTTTTAGATATTTTAAAATAATTAAATATTTAATAGTATATTCAACATTCTCAGATAACAAATTCTTCTTCTGCAGTATAGCTCCTAAAGTAAATGTATGTTATTTTAAAGGAGTTTTAGATATTTAATCAAAAACGTATTTTGTTGCAGTGTGTAATGGGTGAAGACTACCCTCTCTCACCTTTTTGTTCACTTCAATCCATCTTTTACTCACAAAAACAAACCTCTCTCTTCTTAATAGTGCTGCGTATCGCCGATTTTATTCACGATAAGACACCGTGACACATATTTTATGATACACTAATCACTATGTCATAAGCCATCAGTTATAATCTAGCTGCAGCAAGCACGCGCGCTCGAGGGACAAGCGTCCCTGCGACAGAGTATGCATCAGCCGAGATGCAGTTTCAATCTCTCCCCCTTAGATCGTGTCACTTCATACGACTCATAGAAGAGGCGTTGACCGCACAGAGAAATGCCAGTTCTGGAGTTTGTACTTATTTACATGACCTGCTTCCTTATTATTTGAACTTTAATAAAGAATGCATTAAAGAAATAATGCTGGGGGTTTTCCTTTAAAGACACTCTGACATGCAAGTTTTGCTTCAGTGGAACGGCAGCTCCTGCTCCGCTTTATTTCACAACAAGAGTGCTTCTGTATTTAATTATTGGTATTTTTGTATTATTCCCTCATACTTTGCGATCTATATCACCTTAGGCTGTTTGAAAAGTTTTGAGTGCATCTGGACTGTGAGCTATGTGATCTCCTCAATCAGGCACAAGCTGGTCAGTGCTCCTCTCGCACACCATCAGAGTTTAATGTGATCTCATGTTGCGTTAAATGAGATCAAACTACTATTCGAAAACTAAAATTTTTGTCGACTATTTTTTAATTGTCGACATTGTTGATAACGTCGACTAATCATTTCAGCCCTACTGTTAAATCTCTATACTGCATACAAACTTTCTCCTGCTCTAAATATGTCATCACTAGGATACACACCATTCCCGGGATCAGCTCTGCCTTTTGTTCACACAGACATTGATCCCGGCAATGTTACTAGCGTCTGATCCTGGGACCGGATTTTCTGGTATTCCGACTCTGGCATGCTTTCACACATAAGGCATCCCGGCATTGACCCCGGCAATATCCTGGGGTCAGAGCCCAGTGTGAATGAGGTTTCAGATGTCTACTGCCTCCCGGTGAAAGTTTCTGTACTTCTGGAAGTAGAAGACCTTGAAAATGGTCACCTAAAATGATTGCCTTCATATTTTTATTCCCATGTCTTTTTTAGGTGAAATCTTTGCTGATTTTAATAAAGTAAAAGTAATAATAATGTTTATGAACTCTTTAAGAGAGAGAGTTCTTGTGACACCCTTCACTCAAGAGAAGCTTCACAGCTGCATTGAAATCCAGCATTATTTATATTTAGATCAGATTTGACCTGCACATAATAGGTGTAGGTAAAAAGTTTGGCATTCCATAAATTTTAACAAATATTATAAACACCTAAAAACTTTTTTTAACTTATTAATTTAGTCAATGTTGAGAATAACCCAAAAGCATTTTGACCAAATTTAAGATTAAGTCCAGTTTTTCACAGTAAAACTTAAACTGGTCAAAAATGACCCAAACATAACAGGAGGGTTAAACATGAGGATTGGGTCTAAGGTCATGACTCCATTGAACACTGACTCTTTAGAGGTGAACTGTGTCATTTTTTTTCGAGGTCAAAATAGTAATATACTGTATAGAATAATAATAATAATAATAATAATAATAATAATCTGTTTAATTTATATAGCACTTTTCCCAAGCTTAAATTGCGTATGATATAGATATATTAATATATAGATATAGTGGACTATTTGTAGTTTGTTTCACCTGCAAAGTGTAAACACTGTGGCTCTGTGGCCATTGCAATAGTATCTATAATTGCATTGGGAAAACGGTTAGGAAAACTGTTTGAAACAGTCATTATTTTTGCAGTACCATTTGGTGCCACTAGTGGCAATGAAATTGCATACTTCACCTTTACAAATCCATTTAATGTGCTTTCTGTTTACTTAGATGTAGTAAAGAGAGAACTTAAGCTATAACAAAGCAAACTGAAGCCTGCTTTAAAACTCTGCACAAATAGAAGAATACATGCTGTATAAAGTATAATAGCCATACAACATGTTTAGGAGAGAAACAGAAGACACTTCCTCCCAGGGGGTGGATAGAGAGAAAAAAGATGAGTGGGAGGAACTGAGGTGAAGAAGGATTAAAATAGTGCAGCGGGCGGATGAGAGAAGGAAGGTGTGTGTTCCGGCAAGATGTGTCTTCAGATGGGAGTTCAAACCATCTCTTAATGAGAACTCCAATCAGGTTGTTTTAGCTGCATTTGACAAATTAGCATTTTTCATCTCGCCTAAGCTAGCCTGTGCCATCTGCTCAACATACCTGCTCCCCATGGAGACCATGTTAATTAAGCTCCTGACTAGAGATGGAAAATGCTCACTTTAAAAAAGAGCCTCAACAACCCCGGGTTTGACTGCCACATACAAAAATAAGACTGATATAAAAGATTTGGTAAATATGTATTGAACAGCAAAGAAAACTGCATGTGAATGCGTGAAAGTGCACGGAAAAGACTATAAATGGTGTTTATATCCTTGCATAGAGGTTTGAATTAAAGTATACAGATCTATAGGATATGACATATTTTATGACTTCATGCATATAAAAATTACAAGGTGTTAAAATAACAGTTCAAACTCATATGACTTTCTTTTTTTTTTTTTCTTTTTTTTTTTTCTGACACAAAAGAATGTTTTTAATGAAGACTGACCTCCATCTTTTCAATCCAATGGCAATGAATAGTACCTCACTTCCCCCCATAAGGCATTAGGGACCCCCCCCCCCCCATAAGAAATAATATTTTTATTTTAGTAAAGATAATAATGACAAATATGATTTAATTTACAAGTTAGTATATGGTACATTTTGTGAATACATTATTTACAATAATTAATGTCTTTAAAATGTATTTTCAGGTTCTTTGTCACATCTCTTTAAAAATGAAAATGCCCCAATGCCAAAAGAACGCTAAGCGCACGTCATCATCACTGCGTGCTAGGCTAACCTGATCATTTTAGTACAGCTCACACTTACAGGGTATCTGTAGGTCACGGAAAACTATTAAAAGGTATTAAATCAATTTGGTCAAAATTCAGGCCATTAAAAATTACTAAAAAGTCTTTAATTACATTTTCCGAGGTATTATTTATATTAATTTTTTTTGTTTGAACATCCTTGGGTTGTAAGGTTGAATGAATAACTTCCATGCCTCGCAGATAGCAGAGAATAGAATGGGTGCGCGGTTTTCACTTGCTGTGTGTGCGTTCAGTGTTCATTCATGTTTTTTTTTTGGTTTTTTTTGTGTGTTATAAATGAGAGAGAGAGAGAGACACATGCTGCGTTCGAATATCCATACTTCCCTACTATACAGTATGCCAAAAACAATATGCCAATGGAGTTGAATGTCCAAATCCACAGTATTCATGAAGCAGTAAGCGAGAAGTATCCGTATGACCCATTATTTGCGGTGAGATTCTGACGTTTGGATCGACTGGACACTTTACGCTCCCATAATCCCTCAGAAGCTGAGGCAGTCACGTTCAAAACGCTGGATTTAAAAGAACGGCATTGAATTGCGAGTCGGATGGCTCTTTTTATACCAAAATAATTGTTCCATGTGCTTAATGGAGCTTGTTTAACAAAACCTGAGCAGATAGTTTTCGCAGTTGTTGTTCTTACGTCATATATTCTGGTCACGAGACAATGCCCACGTACCCGGATGAAGTATGTCCGAAATCTAGTCATTCTGCTCGCATGCATACCTAAAAGAACATATTGTTTTGCCGGCAGATAAGTGCGTCCTTCATCAAATACAGTACATACACAGATTTAGGATATCCTACAATATAGTGAAATTAACTTTATATTCATATGCTTTACAAAAAATATAAATAAGTAAAGATACATTTTAATATCTGCTACACAGCTAATAGTGAAACTGTACATATCAAACATAGACAAAATGCAATTTGGAACAAAAGGCAACTATGTTTATGATATATGGATAATTGTGACAAGAAGAAGGGAGCTGAATCAGCCCAATCAGCGGGAGAGGGATAAAGAGGAGCCGGGGATACCAGTTCGAGAGAGAGAGACGCACACAGCAGTCGTGCGTGTGTGTGTGTGTGTGTTTTGCTGGAAAGCAGTTTTGTGTTGTGTTTTGTTCATTTGTTTATTAAAAGTTTACCTTGACTGCTCAGCTGGTTCCCACCGCCTCCTTGCCTATTGTGTGAATCCGTTACATTCTTTTTTCTTTTTTTCTTTTTTTTTTTAAAACAAACAACAAAACTTTAATCAAACAGAACATCAAACTGAAAACACAGCAACATAAACACACACAGAGAGTGGCCACATCTCTCTCTCTCTCTCTCTCTCTCTCTCTCTCTTTCTGGCTTCCCCAGCTCTTCTCTTATCCTCCCAGTGATTAGCAACTCAACTATTTCTTAAAGAAATAGTTCACCAAAAATTTAAATTCTCTCATCATTTACTTACCCTTATGCCATCCCAGATGCGTATGACCTTCTTTCATCTGCTGAACTCAAATGAAGATTTTTATAAGAATTTCTCAGCTGTTTTGGTCCATACAATGCAAGTGAATGGGTGCCACAATTTTGAAGCTCCAAAAATCACATAAGATCAGCATAAAAGTAATCCATAAGACTCCAGAGGTGAAATCAATGTCTTCAGAAGTGATATGATAGGTGTGGATGAGAAACAGATCAATATTTAAAGGTGCACTCAGTTAAAAAAAAAAAAAAAAAAGTTTTACTCCTAAAGAAATTAAATGTAATTTTGAAACTTATGTATAAAATCATGACCACTCACATGAGATGAGGACTCTAGTCATATCAGTAACCTTATAAAAGCTGTATTATTCATGCAGGCGTGCCCTCATGGGGGCTGCCATTTCAGAATCACATGACCAGCTATATACTACTCACATAATCTCAGTAACTGTCTTGTTATTAGACACTTTCACTCTTGGATTAAATTAATCATGGCTGATTGCGAATAGTGAATTTCTACAATGGCATCTGTAACTGAAAACTATTAATTTTGAATGATGCTGCATCCACACCACTAGGTGTCACTGTAAGTTCAAGATGACATGAGCATTGTCATCAAGTTACTGAGTGCACCTTTAAGTCCTTTTTTACTATTAATTCTCCTCCATGCTCAGTCAATCTCCACTTTAACTTTCAATTTCACATTCTTCTTCTAGTGTTTTTGGTAATTCACATTCTTTATGCATATTGTCCCCTACTGGGCAGGCAGAAGAATTTCTAGCAAAAAAAAAAAAAAAGTACTTCAATGTTGATCTGTTTCTTACCCACACCTATCATATCACTTCTGAAGATATGGATAAAAAAAACAAAAACAAACTTGAGTCATATGAGTTACTTTTATGATGCCTTTATGTGCTTTTTGGAGCTATAAATGTTTGATCACCATTCACTTGCATCGTATGGACCTACAGAGCTGAAATAATCTTCTAAAAATCATAATTTGTGTTCTTCAGAAGAAAGAATGTCATACACATCTGGGATGGCATGAGGGTGAGTAAATGATAAGAGAATTTTCATTTTTGGGTGAACTATTTATTTAACAAATATAGTCCAAGAATCAGTCCACAACAAATCAAGGGGTGAGGACCCCCCATAAGACTGGAATCAATTTGAGCACTGTATATATGTGATGGACACACATGCTCTATGTGTGTGTTCATGTGTAGGTGGGTTTGGGTGGTTTATGAGGACATTTTTTTAGGTTACAAACTGGTAATTACAAGAGTATTATGCTATAAATGTGGTTTATGAGGACATTTCTAGTGTCCCCATAATTCAAAGTGGAATTCAAAGGAAAAGAAAGAGAGAGAGAGCACAGAATGGCAATATTTCACGTCAGTTAACCACAACCTAAATGAGAATCATCAGAGGCACAATTCACCTTAAAAGGGGTTCAAACTTAAACGCGCATCTAATCAGTTGTAAATTGTTACTTGCATTGGTTTGTTGCTGAATAAGAGTCTTGATGCGGTAGACGAGGTTCTCGATGATTTCTTTAGGAGTGAGTTGAAGAAGTCCACAGGAAATCCACAAAGTTACTTGAAGGTAAACACTGCCAGAAGGTTAAACTCAAGAGAGAGTTTTGGAGTGGGTTGGTCTCAAGAAGAAGAAGTTTTGAGCGATGATTAGTCTGTGCTCTGGAGTTTTGATAGTTCATTGCCGCACCCATTTTGTGGATGGAGTGGCCAATCAGAGGCATGCATTTTGAGCGGGAGAAACATCCTTTGTCTCCGTTTATGGCCCATTCGCATTTTATTGCTGATCTGGACCGCTAGTGCAGCTTTTAATTCAAAACATAGTAAGAATTGTTCGATGCATTTCACGATCACATGGTGTACATTATTGTGTGAGAAATAAAGGGAAGATCATTTTGATACCAAGAAGGTAACCTCCAGACGATATTAAAGCAGAGATACACTCATACACTTGAATATAGGCATTTAACGTCTAACTAATACAAGTAAAGGGTTTTAACTAAGTTAATATGATAGGGGAATATACATACAACACATGCATATAGCAGATACATTTATAACTGCTTACTATGGCCTAAAATAGAGAAAATGTCTTTAGGTGTGTGTGTGACGTGTATTGGAATTACTGGAGACAGACAACTGCTCTGGTGCCTGGCGGGGGGGGGGGGGGGGAGTCACCCTCCTCTCTGTGGAATGTGTTTGAAGCTTGATGGAGACACTTCAGAGGAGGCCTGTTTTAGCATCCTTTTGATAGTGATAAAGACCATCTGCAATTTAGCACCCATATAAATGTAAACATGGAGACCAGGTCAGTAATTTATATGCAAATGTCAAAAGGCTAAAAGGTTTTTTTTTTCAAACAAAGTTTTTTTCAAACAAAGTGTAATTAGCCATCACTGATCTTACACAGACGTTACACAGTTATGTTTAAAAATGTGTTTATTTTTATTAATTATCAACTAAAGTAAAAATCTAGGATTATCTACTTAACTTGAATGTTATACCAAATTGGGAAAACAGAATACTTGATTTACATTGTACTGAATCACTAGATTTTTTTTTTTTTTTTTTTTTTTTGGCAGCATCACATACTCTTTACATCATTACTACAGTACCTTGAAAGAGAATATGACCTCCACTATATTTCAGTTAAACAATAAATGACAAAAATAAAATGAGAACAGACAATTGTGTTCATTCGATTTATTTTCTGTTTGTGATAATCCCATTTTTAACCTGTATGGTGCTGGCAATTTTCTTAAAGATTATTTTAGAGAAAAAAACTCTTAAGAAAACACAAGAGCATCTATATAAGCAGTATAAATACAGTAGATGGACATAAAATAATGCATGATGGTAAGATGAGGATTATTAATCAAACCTTTTCTGATCAATGTAAATGGAGCCGCTTGATCATTCGCAATTTAATGAGCCGATCAGCATCTTCGTCCTACAGTGAGAACAAAATAGTTTCTCTTCAGAGCATTCAACTAAACTTCTGTAACATTTATGTAGCACATGTGTCAATTGATATGTACTTACTACTAATATTAACCATAGGCCAGTAGGTTTGACTATGGAGGAGTCATTGAGACACTGGATAAGTAATAAAGTATTGAAAATAAACTGTTGTAGTAATTGTTAATTTTTAAAAGAATAATAAAATAAAGTGATTATTAAACAATTGGTTACAATCTCTACCCAATATCAAAATCACAGTGATATGAAATTTCAGTTCAATTCACAGTAATTGAACAGTTTCACCTGACTCGCTTTGTTCGTTTGGGTGCACCTTCTAGGCTATGAAAATTTCCTAGAACACAACACGTACAATATCAAACATAAACAATGACCTTGTTCACAATTATAAAATTGGACAATTAACTCAAACATATTCAGAAATAACTCCTTGGAATTGAACACAAGAACAAAGTAAACAGTTCAAAAGATTCAGTTCAAAGATTCAGTTCAAATGCTCCGGAAAAATCAGTCCGAGCAAAATACTCTTTGAGCAGTCCCTCAAAAACAAAGCTCGGTTCCGTTTATAGGACAGAAATACTAGCAGGTAATCAGAACTTTCCTACCCAACTTGTCGGGTGTTGGTTGGAACTTAACTCTCACAGTAGTCAACGTTCATCTCGCTGGAAAAAGGCTTGCCATCTTGCATCATCACACTGAAACGAACGCAGTTCCAGCATAGGAAAAAAACCTGACCTCTATATATAACAGGCAGTTCTTTAGTTCACAACACATTAAATTCACTGCTTCTAGTTTAACAACAGTACATCGTAGCACTTGTTACCCTGTTTAACATTTTACAGTTACATTTCCGTTGTAAGTCAATGGCTTAATTAACATTACGGTACTTAATTAAACAAAATACTTGTTCATCATCATCAACAAAATATGAACATTAGGAACTCATATACACATCATCTTTTAAGAATTACATCTCCTTAACCTTGTAAAACAACAGAACTTATCAGCATTACATTCTGACAAAGAAATAGGTATTCATTCTCTCTCAGTTGAATACATCAGCACACATTTAACCACATTTATGACAGTTTACACATTACAAAATGCATACTCACCAAATCCAAAGAAAATAGAACATGTAAATGTATCTATTTTATCCTCTCTGATGCTGTTAACTTTTCAAAGTTCAAAGTTACGTGGCTGCTCGTCTCACCAGTCTTACAGAGAAAAGAAAATGGCTTTCCCCATACAGCAAATAGTGTGCTGGGGTGGGACTTTCAAATTTGACCTCACATAATTGGACAACCATTGCGATGTCAATCATTATACTGACATGCATTTTATTTAGATTTTACTATTTTACATGCACTCTTTACTCTTTTCTGGTTAGTTTTTATATTTTAACAGACTTTTTAATTATTTCCTTTTCATAATTAATTTGCTAAATTATACAGGGTTACATCCTCCCCTCTTGAAGGTAAGCAAGTCTGTTTGCGTTTTGTCCCTTAACTCACCCTTCAATTCACTCTTTGGCAGTATTAAGCCAGCGTTTGGTAATTCAGCAAGACTCATTGAACTAACCACTGCCTCACTTAAGGACTGGAACAAATTTTGGACTACTGAGGTAAGGGATAAAAAAATATAATTTGCTTTGGATAAAAACAACAGGAGTCAATGGGAAGTCCCCACCATGAGCCATGGTGCAGACAGGAATCCATGAGAAGTGGCCATGGCTTCCAAACTCTTTTGTCCATCTGATTGCTCTGAAAAAGTTAATTCTGAATGCTGCCTACCTGTCACTAGCACTTTAACTGTTCATTTAGCAGAAAGAACTGGGGGAATGTATTTGTGATCACATCACAATGAGACAGTCTGTGCATGTGTGTCATTGAAAGAGATGTGTTGAAAAGTCCAAACAGAGTGTACAAATTTCATGCATGTTTTGTTTATAAAAATAAAGATGATGCAATTGTTTTATGAAATATATATATACACTATATTGCCAAAAGTATTCGCTCATCTGCCTTTAGATGCATATGAACTTAAGTGACATCCCATTCTTAATCCATAGGGTTTAATATGACGTCGACCCACCCTTTGGAGCTATAACAGCTTCAACTCTTCTGGGAAGGCTTTCCACAAGGTTTAGGAGTGTGTTTATGGGAATTTTTGACCATTCTTCCAGAAGCGCATTTGTGAGGTCAGACACTGATGTTGGACGAGAAGGCCTGGCTCGCAGTCTTCGCTCTAATTCATCCCAAAGGTGCTCTATCGGGTTGAGGCCATGTCTTTATGGACCTTGCTTTGTGCACTGGTGCGCAGTCATGTTGGAACAGGAAGGGGCCATCCCCAAACTGTTCCCACAAAGTTGGGAGCATGGAATTGTCCAAAATCTCTTGGTATGCTGAAGCATTCAGATTTCCTTTCACTGGAACTAAGGGGCCAAGCCCAGCTCCTGAAAAACAACCCCACACCATAATCCCCCCTCCACAAAACTTCACAGTTGGCACAATGCAGTCAGACAAGTACCATTCTCCTGGCAACCACCAAACCCAGACTCATCCATCAGATTGCCAGATGGAGAAGCGTGATTCGTCACTCCAGAGAACGTGTCTCCACTGCTCTAGAGTCCAGTGGCGGCGTGTTTTACACCACTGCATCCGATGCTTTGCATTGCACTTGGTGATGTATGGCTTGGATGCAGCTGCTCGGCCATGGAAACCCATTCCATGAAGCTCTCTATGCACTGTTCTTGAGCTAATCTGAAGGCCACATGAACTTTAGAGGTCTGTAGCGATTGACTCAGCAGAAAGTTGGCAACCTCTGCGCACTATGCGCCTCAGCATCCGCTGACCCCGCTCTGTCATTTTACGTGGCCTACCACTTCGTGGCTGAGTTGCTGTCATTCCCAATCGCTTCTACTTTGTTATAATACCACTGACAGTTGAATGTGGAATATTTAGTAGTGAGGAAATTTCACGACTGGACTTGTTGCACAGGTGGCATCCTATCACAGTACCATGCTGGAATTCACTGAGCTCCTGAGAGCGGCCAATTCTTTCACAAATGTTTGTAGAAGCAGTCTGCATGCCTAGGTGCTTCATTTTATACACCTGTGGCCATGGAAGTGATTGGAACACCTGAATTCAATTATTTGGATGGGTGAGCGAATACTTTTGGCAATAAAGTGTATATATATATATATATATATATATATATATATATATTGTGGCAGGGCGGAGGGCAGGGCCGGGTCGAGATTCCACACACCCGGCCCCTAATTGGGCTGATGAAACCCGAGAGGTATAAGGCCGACCGGAGATGGCAGAGTGACACCCAGCGGGGTGACCACTGCCAGGGGCGGGGGAGACCCCTTCCAACCACCAGAAAGCGGCGGGGTGCATCCCTCCTCCTTCCCGGGTTTTGGCACCAGTGTAACACTCTCAATGGAAAGGAGGCGAGAACCGGCTTGATAATATAAATAATGGCTTAATAATAATCTGAACCAAAAAGACAAACACACAGGTGTCGGACAGCTGCCAGTAACTCTCTCTCTGTCGCACTGATGTCTCCGGTCCCCTTTATCCCTCTCGGGCTTCATCAGCCTAATTAGGGGCCGGGTGTGCGGAATCACGATCCAGCCCTGCCCTCCGCCCTGCCACATTTATATATATACACACTGCCTGGCCAAAAAAAAAAAAAAAAAAAAGTTGCTGTTTGGATTTAAATAAGCAGATTGTGAGGGAGTCGACATGGAGGCGAAGGTAGAATCCATATGCAGGAAGTTGTCGAGCCTCATGTATTCAGATAGAAGACAAAGGCAGGCCTAACACAGTCGGAAAACCTAACTCAGGCCCACATAACTAGTCATAAATCTTACTGATAAAAACTGTGCCAAAATCAAACAAAGGGAGTCCAAAACAGACTACAAATCCCATGAAGCCTTGCTCACTAAAGGATCGAACTCTCAACTCCTATTGGATGAGGCACACAACAGAACACCCCTCAACCATGACATCATCAGGAGTAGAAATACCCCTGAAATGCTTCCGGCATTTGCTTCCAGCAACTTTGCTCGCCGTGTGTAGACGCAGCTCATCGCTGCTCTCAGGTGCAGCCTCATGGCACAAGGAAGTAACGTCCGACTTGAAACTGTGGCCATACAATCTCCATCTTGCTGGACGAGTTGAGATTACTCTGTGTTCCACCGAACACTCTAACAGATCCGAAGGAGACCGCCGAGCAATCCGCATCTTCATCCGTTTGCCTGCAGAAGTGAAGAGATAAAAGATTTCTCTTCCATCTTCAATCAAGTCAACGTCGCTGATTTCTCCGCCAGAGTGAGGAAATCACCCAAGCCTTGAGGAACCGAGTCGGAGTTAAAGGACGGATGAACACACATTCTACGTCCTCATACGATTCAAGTAAGAGGTTTACATCTGGGCAGAGATAGAATATTATAGTGTGTTATTCTTGTGTATCAAGGTTATTGCTTGTACAGTTTACGGACCACCGAGTCCGCTCATTATTAATACTCAGGGTATTAATTATCACAAATGAGATTTGCTGTATTGTAGTCCAACCACATTGGACTGTTGTGCATTTCCGCCATCGCGGGTGAGACCGGCAAACTGAGTTTATCCATTAAAGAATCAAAGACCGCGGGGCAGTTTACGAACCATCCACCACATCTCTGAGTGATAAACTAACAGCTGCTTTCTCTCCCACGATCGCGAAATCGGCTTTGGGGCCGTCACTTAATTCTCTCTCTCTCTCTCTCGTACTAACACACACACACACACACACACGCCCCCTCACAAACATTCTCGCACACATTTTTGGCTAGAAGATAGCTTCGTGATAAAGCTCAACTTTGTCCCTAAGCTACCATTGACTGGTTTATCTCCGCCCACATTCGCGGCCATATTCTCTGAAGTCTCGTGTGACATACTCTCCATCACGTCCGCCATTTTGTGCGCATCCCTCCTTACACACACACACACACACACACACACACTCTATCACAGTCTCACACTCTCACACACACACCCTCATGTGTTATAGGATTATTTTGATTTCCATATCTAATCATATCATTGTTTAGTTTGTAGTTTTAAGTCAGAAGTTTATTGACTGCATTGTATTAATTATTAATTGATATTACTGCATAAATAAACTTTGTTATATTACAAAGAGAAGTGTTTTGTTTTTTTTTGCATACACCTGTGTCATCTTGACGGGATGTCATTGCTCGGATTCAAGCCTTCATTCATTGTTTTTTTTTTCCCGAAAATCCATATTCTTCGGATGTCGATTTTCCTAAGAAAACAATCTAATTTTGAGACTGTTGTACTATCTGGTTATTAGTCCCTGATTCCTGGGTGGTACCCCATCAATATTAATCCTTGTTAATATTCTATTGATTTTTGACAATTGATCATTATCTTTGATGATTGTTGAATTTGAATGATCAATAAGCTAGTGTAAATTTTAATTAATGTTTCATCGATGTTAATGATTAAAGATTATTTTTGATAATTGTTGATTTAAAGGATTAAAAAAAAACTAACATTGATTCTCATCAATGTTCTATTGATTTTAATAATTAATAATAATCTTTGATAATTATTAATTATTGCTAATAACCAAACCCGCTCCTAAACGTAGCGCACTACATTTACTGGAGCCCCATATGAGGTTTTAATGAGTTAGATTCAATTAATTAATTTAAATATTAATTAATAACTAAATAAATAATTATTAATTATTTCTGATAGTAACACTGATCTAAACAACCAGTAAAGCCCTACAAAGTTTATTAACAAACAGCAAGCAAAGACACAAGGCAGAGACATAATCGTTGATGCAGGCAAAGTAGTCATTAACAGGTAATCAGTCCAACCAGGCAAAACAGTAATCCAAGAATCGGTAATCAATGAAGCAGGCAAAATGGTCATAACAAGAAGGCAATAAACAGGCAGTGGGAATAATGCTTGGTAAGGTAATGAAACTGGCAATACTTCACAAAGTAACAATGGAACAGCATGGCTATTTATATGATGCAAACAGGAAGTCACCGTAGAAGAAACGGTACAGTGTCAGTGTTCGGGAGAGGGCTCCCTTTCGTGGTTGGCTGAAGAGATATCTCCTGGTTTAGCCTCTCCACCTGTCCGTTTGCCTGAGGATGAGAACTAGACTTGAGGCTGACGTTGATGTCTAGTTGTTTTCAGAAAGCTTGCCAGACACTGGAGGTAAACTGTGGTCCCTGGTCAGATACTATATCTTCTGGCAGACCATACTGTAGATCCTGAAAACTTGGTGGAAAAGAGTGTTAGCAGTCTCCATGGCAGTGGGTATACCTTTTATGGGGATTAGTCTGCATGACTTAGAGAAACGATCAATGATAACAAAAATGGTGGTATACCCATTGGAATTTGGCAGATCTGTGATGAAGTCGATGGACAGGTGGGACCAGGGTCTCTGAGGGATAGGCAGTGGTTGTAGAAGGCTGGCTGGCAGTTCTCTGGGGGTCTTTGACTGTGCAAAAACTTGACATGACTTAATATACTGTATGTAGTGACATCATTTATAAGTGATGGCCACCAGAATGAGTTATGTATCAGGCTTATCGTCCTCTGGATGCCAGGGTGTCCAGTGCTGAGGGAAGTATGGATCCATTGGATCGTTCTTTGATGTAGAGTGAGTAGCTCTTTGTTTCCAACATCATAGTTTCATTTGGCTGAGTTCAGTTTACATGAAAAGAAAGCACAAGGATAAAGTTTTCCAGGGTAACCATGGCGTTGAGAGAGAACCGCCCCGATGCTGCAGTCTGATGCATCCACTTCAACGAAGAATGGTTGGTTAGGATTGGGGTGCTTGAGAATGGGGGCGGTTGTGAAACTTGTCTTGAGGGTTTCGAAGGCTTTTTGAGCAGAGTCACTCCATGGTAGTTTGGATGGTTTACCTTTGAGCAATGACGTTAAAGGGGCAGAGATGAGACTGTAGTTGTGGATAAACTTCCTGTAGAAGTTTGCAAAGCCCAGGAAACGTTGTAGCTCCTTAACAGTATTGGGTCTTGGCCATTCCGTGACTGCCTGGATCTTGGAGTTATCAATCTCGACACCTCTATTACTGATTATATACCCCAAGAATTTATAATTTATAAGTGACGGCCACCAGAATGAGTTATGTATCAGGCTTATCGTCCTCTGGATGCCAGGGTGTCCAGTGCTGAGGGAAGTATGGATCCATTGGATCGTTCTTTGATGTAGAGTGCGTGGTACATACTGTTTAGTTGGAGGGCATTCTGGTGGTGCAGGGTCTGTCTGTTGAGCTCTTTGGATTTCTTCCATGATGTCCCAGCTTATGGGTGCGATGATGACTGAAGGTGGTAATATGGATACATTTTGAGGTATGTTGTGAGAAGGATCATGGCGACGGGAAAGAGCATCAGCTTTGCAGTTCTTACTGCCAGGGCAGTAGGTGACTGTGAATTGAAATCTTGTGAAGAAGAGTGACCATCGAGCTTGTTGTGGATTGAGTCATTTTGCTCCCTTGATGTATTTGAGGTTCTTATGGTCGGTGATTACTTGAAATGGATGAACAGATCCTTCAAGCCAGTGATGCCACTCTTCTAACACAGCCTACATGGTGAGTAGCTCTTTGTTTCCAACATCATAGTTTCATTTGGCTGAGTTCAGTTTACATGAAAAGAAAGCACAAGGATAAAGTTTTCCAGGGTAACCATGGCTTTGAGAGAGAACCGCCCCGATGCTGCAGTCTGATGCATCCACTTCAACGAAGAATGGTTGGTTAGGATTGGGGTGCTTGAGAATGGGGGCGGTTGTGAAACTTGTCTTGAGGGTTTCGAAGGCTTTTTGAGCAGAGTCACTCCATGGTAGTTTGGATGGTTTGCCTTTGAGCAATGGTGTTAAAGGGGCAGAGATGAAACTGTAGTTGCGGATAAACCTCCTGTAGAAGTTCGCAAAGCCCAGGAAACGTTGTAGCTCCTTAACAGTATTGGGTCTTGGCCATTCCGTGACTGCCTGGATCTTGGAGTTATCCATCTCGACACCTCTATTACTGATTATATACCCCAAGAATGTTGTATGGGTAGTGTGGAACTCACATTTTCTGCTTTTGTGTAGAGTTGGTGTTTCTGTAGGCGTGAGAGGACCATCTTGACATCCTTGATGTGCTGTGCTTTGTCTTGGGAGTGGATGAGTATGTCATCGATGTAGGCAATGACACACTTGTTGAGGAGGTCTCTGAAAATCTCGTTAATGAATGATTGGAACTTGTTGGCCAAGCCATTAGGCATCACCTGTTATTCATAGTGCACCCTAGTGGTGATGAAAGTGGTTCCCTATCTGTCACTCACTCGACGTTGTGTTGATGTAGTGACACTAGGGGTCACTCTTGAGAGCCCAAGACACCTCCGGTCTTTGATAGAAGGCCAATGAAAATTGGCGGGTGGTATTTGCATGCCACTCTCCCAGACATACGGGTATAAAAGGAGCTGGTATGCAACCACTCATTCAGATTTTCTCTATTCGGAGCCGAACGGTCATGCTCACTGAGCTGAATACAACTGTTCATACATGTGCTGGATCTGACGGCACATTTTAGCGGCTTCTCCCCCCTCTGCACTGGTGCACTGCAGAGAATGCCCCTGGGCGCTTCGGCAGAAATAAAAGAATATATTTCTCTAAAAGAGTATATTTCTCTAAAAGAGCGGCACATACGGAACATCTTTTTAAAGATGCGTCTTTCTAAAGATGCTTTTCCGATTGTGTGTTATTCCTGGTTGCGCTCGTTATCTCTCGCCTTCTGACGGTCATGATCACTGTCTTTCGGATTGGGCACTGCTCACGAGGAGACAGCGTTCGTGGATGGTCATGTTCTCATTGCGAGGATATGTCCATGGCAACGTTGCGGTCGCGGCTTGCCTTCGTAAGAATGCAAGCCACCAAAGAGGATCCCCGCCTCGGTCCTTTTACCCACGGGTATGAGGCCAGCGCGGCTAGCACTGGGGGCAATTTGGGGACCACAATGGGACTGCCTCCGCCGGGTATCCCTCCACGGACCTCCCATTCCCCAGCACGCTCGTCTGCTCCGATTGGTCTTCCGGATGAGTCCGCCGGCTCGTCTCATGGCGAGTTCGACCTCTGATTCGGAGCCCGCGAAAGTGATGAGCTCTCGAGCGCAGCATCGGAGAGCAGACTCGTCCAGTCGGAAGCCTCAGCTGGGCTCCTCCCTTCGGGGACGATTGCCCAGTCACAGGCTGACGTGGAGATGACAACATGCTTTCCCAGGCAGCCGCGAGCGTCGGCTAGAGTGGAACTCACTGCTCTTCCCTGAACCCTCGCTGCTCGGTGATTGGTTCCTGGGCTCGCGGCGCCACTCAAAGCCACGCCCCGCCCCCGTTCCTTTCTTCCCGGAAGTGCATGAAGAGCTGACAAGGTCGTGGGAGGCACTTTTTACTGCCTGGTCCCAATCTTTTCAGCTTCCCCACCCTCACTACCCTCGATGGTGGGGCGGCCAAGGGCTATTCGGCAATCCCCCGATGGATAAAGGCGCTCGCAGTGCACCTATGACCACAGAGCGCCGCCACCTGGTGCGGGTGCCCAAAGCCCCGTCCAAGGCCTGCAGGTTTACGTCGTCTCTGACTGTCAAGGCCTACGGTGCCACTGGACAAGGCGCCTCCGCCCTGCACGCCATGGCTATCCTGCAAGTCCACAAAGGTGCTAAAGGAACTGCATGAGGGTAGTTCCGCCCCGGGATTGATGCAGGAACTGCGCTCGGTGACCGACCTCGCTCTCCGAGCGACGGAGGTTACGGCGCCGTCTCTCGGGTGGATGATGGCCACACTAGTGGTCCAGGAGCGCCACCTTTGACTCAACCTGGTCGAGATTGGCGAGGCCGACAAGACACGATTCCTTGCTGCTCCTGTTTCCCAGGCGGGCCTATTCGGCAACACCGTCAAGGACTTTGCCTAGCAGATTTCAATGGTGGAGCAGTAGATGGATGCTAGCCAGCATATCCTGCCCCGGTGCGGCTCCCGACATGGTGTGACATGGTGTGGCACCTTGGGCTCTGCCCCGCCGCGAGGCCCCACCTGCCGGTACGTCCGAAGACGTTGTCCCTTTGGTCCCCCTTGCACGGAACTTGGACGCTTGGCTTGTGCTTTCCAATCCGTCGCGAGGGCTGGTCCGGACCGTCTGACTTGGCTACGTGATTCACTTCGCCGGGCATCCACCCAGGTTCAGCGGTGTCCACTTCACCTTGCTGAAAGACGAAAACACTGCTACCTTGTGCAGAGATCGCTACGGAAGGGCGTGATAGAACCTGTCCCTCCAGCTGAGATGAAGGGGTTTTGCAGTCCCTACTTCATCGTACCGAAAAAAGGCGGTGGGTTGCGGCCAATCTTGGACCTGTGAGTTCTGAACTAGGCTTTACACAGACTCCCGTTCAAGATGCAGACGCAAAAACGCATTCTGGTGAGCGTTTGGCATCAAAATTGGTTTGCGGCGGTAGACCTGAAGGATGCTTACTTCCACGTCTCGATCCTTCATCAACACAGACCCTTCCTGCGGTTTGCATACGAGAGTCAGGCGTATCAGTACAAGTCCTCCCTTTTGGCCTGTCCCTGTCTCCTCGCGTCTTTACGAAGGTCACAGTGGTTGCCCTTGCCCCGTTAAGGGAGGTGGGCATTCGCATTCTCAACTATCTCGACGACTGGCTAATCCTAGCTCATTCTCGAGACATGTTGTGCGCACACAGGGACCTGGTGCTCTCACACCTCAGCCGACTAGGGCTTTGGGTCAACTGGGAAAAGAGCAAGCTCCTCCCGGTTCAGAGCATCTCTTTCTTGGTTTGGAGTTGGACTCAGTCTCCTTGACGGTGCGCCTTACGAACGAGCGTGCCCAGTCGGTGCTGGCCTGTTTGAAGGCATTCAAACAGAAAACAGCGGTTCCACTGAAACTTTTTCAGAGGCTCCTGGGGCATATGGCATCCTCAGCAGTGGCCACCCCGCTCGGGTTGATGCATATGAGGCCACTTCAGCACTGGCTCCAGACTCGAGTCCCGAGATGGGCATGGCGCCACGGGACACATCACATGGTCATCACACCGGTCTGTCACCATCTTTTCAGCTCTTGGACCGACCTCTCATTTCTACGGGCAGGTTTTCCTCTAGAACTGGTCTCCAGGCGTGTCGTGGTCACGACAGATGCCTCCACCTACGGTGGTAGACACGATCACTCAGGCTAGGGCCCCCTCTACGAGGCACCTGTATGCCTTTAAGTGGCATCTGTTCGCTAAGTGGTGTTCTTCCCGTCAGGAAGACCCCCAGAGATGCGCAGTCGGATCAGTGCTTTCCTTCCTGCAAGAGAGGTTGGAAGGGAGGCTGGCCTCTTCCACCTTGAAGGTGTACATTGCCGCTATAGCAGCACACCACGATGCAGTCGACGGTAAGTCCTTAGGGAAGCACGACCTGATCATCAGGTTCCTAAGAGGCGCCAGGAGGCTGAATCCCTCCAGACCGCGCCTCGTTCCCTCATCAGATCGGATCTCTCTGTAGTTCTTCAGGGTCTAAAGAGAGCCCCCTTTGAACCTTTGCAGTGAGCCGAGCTTAAGGCACTCTCCTTGAAGACTGCCCTCCCGAATGCGCTCACTCCATCAAGAGGGTAGGTGACCTGAAACGTGCCTGAAGTTTGGTCCAGGTTACTCTCACGTGATCCTGAGACCCTGACCGGGCTATGTGCCCAAGGTTCCCACCACCCCTTCAGGGACCAGGTGGTGAACCTGCAAGCGCTGCCCCAGGAGGAGGCAGACCCAGCCCTGTCATTGCTGTGTCTGGTGCGTGCTTTACGCATCTATTTGGATCGCACGCAGAGCTTTAGAATCTCTGAGCAGCTCTTTGTCTGCTTTGGTGCACAGCAGAAAGGAAACACTGTCTCCAAGCAGAGGATCGCCCACTGGCACATTGACGCCATAACTATGGCATATCTCGCCCAGGACATGCCACCCCCAGTATGGCTACGAGCCCATTTTATCAGGGGTGTAGCGGCTTCCTGGGCCCTGGCCAGGGGTGCCTCTCTAACAGACATTTGCAGAGCAGCGGGTTGGGCAACACCCAAAACCTTTGCAAGGTTCTACAACCTCTGGGTGGAACTGGTTTCATCCCAGGTAGTGGCATGCAAGACAAGCGGATAAGCCCGGGATAGCTGGCAGGGTGTATCGCTTGCACATAGCGCCTTCCACCTCCTTTTGAGCTGAAGATGTGCGCCATTAATTCCCAGTAGTTTTCACAAGTTTGTTCCCTGGTTGACTTCCTCCGAGCGCTGTGGCAGTCGAGTTTTTGGAGAGATTCGCTGCCGGCCCAGTACAGGCACTAACTAAGAGCCCTGTTCTGTGGTAGGTGCTCCGCATGTGGCTGTTCCCTGTAAGGCTAACCCCATGTGATGTATATCTTCCACTAATTCGTTTACCTGTCGGCAAACTGCTTCTTCCTTGGGCAGAGCCCCTCTGCCCCAGTCTCCATATTTGTAGTAACTCCTCCCCCATTGGGCAGGATCTACATTGAAGACTCTCCACATGGTTGGAAAAACCATGTGACGTATTTTTCCACTTAAATATCCCCACCTCTATTTGGGCAAGGTGTGGTCTCCGCTGTGTCTTCCCCTTGTGAGGGACACCCTCTGACTACACCTGGTGGCCCAGTCGGATAATCCCCCTTCTTTTTTAGGGAGTGGAAAAAAGAAGGGTAAAAGAGGCCACGACTGGGTTAAGCCTGTCTCTATCTTTTGGGTAGTCAACTTGTCCCCAAAAAGGGCCGTTCAACACTCATAACTATGTTGGGGAAGGTTGCGTGTTGACCTAGTGTGCTGGCTATGAGGCACACAGTAGTCTGCCCAACACACACCGCCAGTTCACGTAACACAGTTCAGCCAATTGTGGCGTTTTGTATAGGGACCCCTAGTGTCACTACATCGACACAATGTTGAGTGAGTGACAGATAGGGAACGTCATGGTTACTTGTGTAACCTCCGTTCCCTGGTGGAGGGAACAAGACGCTGTGTCCCTCCTGCCACAACGCTGAACTACCTGCTGAAATGGCCGGACCTTATATCGGCTCCTCAGCATAAAACCTGAATGAATGGTTGCATAACTGCTCCTTTTATACCCGTATGTCCGAGGGAGTGGCATGCAAATACCACTCGCCAATTTTCATTGGCCTTTTATCAAAGACCAGAGGTGTCTCGGGCTCCCAAGAGTGACCCCTAGTGTCACTACATCGACACAATGTCTCATTCCCTCCATCAGGGAACGGAGGTTACACAAGTAACCATGACGATTTTCCACTCGTCTCCTTCTCTAATGTGAATTAGATTGTAAGCACTTCTCAACTCAAGCTTAGTGTAGATGCATGCTTCACGGAGTTGTTCATGGGTAGATGGAACAAGAGGGAGTTGGTACCTGTATTTGATTGTTACTGTATTAAGTCCTCGGTAGTCAATACCTCCAATACATACCTCCATCTTTTTTCTCAATGAAGAAAAAGTCTGCTTCAGCTGGTTAGGTGGATGGACGAATGAAACCTGAAGCTAGTGCCTCCTCGACGTAGGTCTCCATGGCCATGGTCTCAAGTCTTGATAATGGATAGGCTTTGCTCCTGGGGGGTGCCATGTTGGACAGTAACTCAATAGCGCAGTCCCATGGACGATGAGGAGGTAGTTGTTGCCTTGAACTTTCTGAAGACTTCAGAAAACTCTGAATATTCCTTGGAGATTTTGATTTGGGTTAGAATATCAGGACTCTCGATGCTAGTGGTTAAACATGGCATGGTGACAGTGACATGAAGACAATTTGACTGACGATAGTCTGACCATTGTTTTAGCTCACCCTGGTTCCAGGAGATGATGGGATTGTGGATTTGCCAGCTATGGATGACCCAGGATAAGGATATGCTTGGGTGAGTTGATGACATAAAGAGAGATTGTTTCTGTGTGAAATAATCCAACTCTTAGTGTCACTGGATCGGTTTGGTGAGCGATGCCTGTGCCTATGGGTGCATTATTCACAGCAGTGATGTTAATGGTGGTTATGCACGGTACTGTAGGGATATTGAGTTCTTGTGCAAGACCTTGATGAATCAAATTTACAGCAGCCCCTGAGTCGACGAGTGCAGACACACATTTTACTTTAACATCAAAGGAGAGTTTGATGGGAAGAGAAAAACTGTGGTGTATGGGAGAGGAGATATTCTTGGTACTCACATTTGTTCTTGAGTTTTGATATTTTTTGCCTTTGTGAGGGCATGCAGAGTTTCGATGACTCCTTTCACCACAGTAGTAACGCAGTCCCTCCTTATGACGATGATCGCGTTCTTCATCAGAAACTCTAGCACAGGTGATCTGCATCGGTTCAGGAGCTTCGGGGCATGCCTGGACTTAACTATGGACTGATGGTTGTGACTTGGAGATAATCCTTGAGCGTGGTGAATTGCGCAGTAAATTATCAACCTTTACAGCCAACGAAATGAATTCAGTGAGCATTGAATCCTCACCCTTGCATGCAAGTTTGGCCTGCAGGTTGTAGTTCAGTCCCTCTCTGAACACAGTCTTACGTGCAATCTCATTCCATCCACTTTGGGCTGCTAATGTCCTGAAGTGTATGGCAAAGTCAGCTGCAGAACGTGAACCCTGGTGTACATGAAGCAGCTGAACAGAGACATATTTACCTCCCTCTGGGAATTCAAACACTTCATGGATCTGAGAAGCTAAGTAATCGAATGACGTTTGAAGTTGTCTATCATTCTCCCAAACAGCTGAGGCCCAGTCTAATGCTTTTCCGGTAAGTAATGTCATCATAAATGCACATTTCTTTGAATCCTGGCTGAATGACTCTTGTTGATTGGAGAAATATATTTTACATTGATGTAAAAATCCCTTACATTTCTCTGGCGAGCCATCAAACTTATCAGGAAGAGCAAATCTTACCGGTGTAGCTTGTGGGGATGGAAGAGAGCAGATGTAGTGGGTGAGGTTCTCATTTGCAGCTCTTAGGTTGTTCAGTTGTTCTTGGTAACTTGTGAGAAGTTCGCTCTGGTAAGCGAATTAAGCCTGGAGCTGAGAAACTTCTGCTGGATTCATTGGTGGCGAAGTATTCTGTGAGGGAGTCGACACGGAGGTGAAGGTAGAATTCATATGCAGGAAGTTTATTAACAAACAGCAAACAAATCCAAGACACAAGGCAGAGACATAATCATTGATGCAGGCAAAGTAGTCGTTAACAGGTAATCAGCCCAACCATGCAAACAGAGCAAAACAGTAATCCAAGAATCGGTAAACAATGAAGCAGGCACAATGGTCATAACAAGAAGGCAATAAACAGGCAGTGGGGTAAGGCAGAGAAACCGGCAATACTTCGCAAAGTAACAATGGAACAGCATGGCTATTTATATGATGCAAACAGGAAGTCACCATAGAAGAAATGGTACAGTGTCAGTATTCGGGAGAGGGCTCCCTCTGGTGGTCGGCTGAAGGGATACCAGCTTCATTCGTTACACAGATACTTAAGTGCCTATGATTGGATCATTATTGGAGTGATTAATATGTTTCAGCTGGCAACAATTATTTAACCATAACTGATGCAGTGTGTAGCTTCTCATGGTTAAACAACCATGTCGGAAGGCATGGAAAAGATGTTACAGTGTTTCAGAAGGTGCAAATTATTGGCCTGCATCAAGCAAAGAAAACATCTAAGGAGATTGCTGAAATCACTGGAATTGGGTTAAGAACTGCCCAAAGCATTATTAAAACTTGGAAGGATAGTGGTGGACCGTCAGCTTCGTGAAAGAAATGTGGTTGGAAACAAATTTTGAATGATCATGATCGGAGATCACTAAAACACTTGGTGAAGTCACATCATAAAAAATTGTCAGTAGAACTCACGGCTATGTTTAATAGTGAAAGTAAGAGCATTTCCACATGCACAATGTAACGAGAATTTACAGGATTGGGACTAAACAGCTGTGTGGCCACAAGAAAGCCACTTGAGGCTAATCGAAAAAAAAAAAAAAGAAAAAAAAGACTTCAATTTGCTAGGGAGCATAAAGATTGGACTGTGGAGAAATGGAAAAAGTTCATGTGGTCTGATGAGTCCAGATTTATCCTATTCCAAAGCGATGGGTACGTCAGGGTAAGAAGGGATGCACATGAAGCAATGCACCTGTCATGCATAGTGCCCACTGTACAAGCCTCTGGAAGCAGTGTTATGATCTGGGGTTGCTTTAATTGTTCAGGTTTAGGCTCAGCAATGTTATGCGCCAATAAAATGAAGTCAGCTGATTACCTGAATGTGCTGAATGACCAGGTTATCCCATCAATGGCATATTCCCTGACAGCATGGACATATTCCAGGACGACAATGCCAAGATTCATCAGGCTAAAATTGTGAAAGAGTGTTTCAGGGAGCATGAGGAATCATTTTCACACATGAATTGGCCACCACAGAGTCCTGACCTTAAAGGAATAATTCACCCAAAAATGAAAATTTGCTGATAATTTACTCACCCTTTCTTCATCAAAACAGAATTTAAGATTTTTAGGATTTCATTTCAGGCCTCCTCCTTTAAACAATGCAAGTGAATGTACTCCATTTTTTGACGGTCCAAAATGCATATTTAGGGTGCATCAAAATAATCCACATGACTTCACTCGACAAATAAAGTTCTTCTGAACCCAAACAATTGATTACTTTTAGAAACAAAACAATACTTATATACTTTTTTAACTACAAATGTTCACTTCCGTACATCTCTGTGATGCACACTCATGAGAGGGATGGCATAAGCTCGTTGGTAAGGTTACGCGTCACGTGGAGGAGGAGGCAGGAAGAGCATCATTGTTTACAAGAGAAGGAGCGCTGTACAAAAGTTTAATTGTATTTGCTGTAGATTTGTATTTGTATAAGTGTATTGTTCAAAATGGTCGTTTGGTGTGTGTATCCTGGATGCTTCAACCTTCAGAAACCCCAAAGAAAATGCACGGCAGGAAAAAGATAAACTTTTCTTCGATTGCCTATACATGATCATGAGTGATTGAAGCTCTGGCTTATCGCATTGAACCTGGATATCAGTACACCCCTACATTCTCTAAAATATTGGAGGGTGTGCAGTGAACATTTTACCCCTGAGGATTTCAGACCATCGAAAGAAACAAAGGGTCGATATCTGAATTCATCAGATTCATCATTATTTTGGCCAGGCAGTGTATATATATATATATATATATATATATATATATATATATATATATATATATATATATATATATATATGTATGTATGTGTGTATATGGTATCCTAGTTAAATATACAGAGGCTTTTATTAAATGACTTTGTAGGATGAATTTCCCCTAAAAGTGTGAAAACTGTAGCACTTTCAAAACATTACTCGGTTTGTTTAAATATCCTAACCGGCCTGACACAGCAACATTGGCTCAGCCAATTGCATGAATTGATGCAGAACACTCTGTTTGACCAACCAAGAACAGACAGGGAAAGTGTTCGGGAAACATGTTAAAACATGTTGTGCACTTGCAGCACATAAATTACACAGTTTACCTTCAATCTGTTTACATGTAAGTGCTGTGCAATCAAATTACCTTGCTTAACTTGAATCAGCCAGCAAGAGGCATTTGAATGTCAAAAAGTAAAAGAAACAAAAAAAATAAATAAAAATAAAATAAAATAAAAAGGGACATCAATTTCAAGATTTAGAAGGACTGTATATTAAATTGATACCAGGAAGCAAGCATGTTGGTGCAAATTAATTTGTGTGAGAGGTTATGCATTTTAAAAGGGAGAAGTTCTCTTTCAGCAACAGCTGAAAATCAGACGAACAACTTAACATCTATTATCTCTTTTACACCTCCCTCCATTTGTCTTCTCCACATCCATCCATATCTCTCTTTCTGAATATTAATCCTCATTATGTACCACCATGGGCTTGATATTAACCAGCACTAGCCTGGTGTGAGACCACGTAGCATCATGCTGATAGCAATATTCTCAGCATACAAATGTGATTCCATTTGCAATATAAAAGTGAGAGCGTTTTATTTATTTATTTATTTATTTATTTATTTATTTTTGTCATCCTTACCACCAGCTGTTCCTATTCACTCTGCATCCTAGTACGGTAGAGATTGGTAATTGACAATAAGAACATAAAGCTATATCTATGCACGCTAGTGTGCTGGGTGTAATTGAAAACAGTTTGACTCAAATTGGAGTATTTCTTTGTTATGATTTCTCCCTTTGGGCAGCTTGGTTGTGAAATCATGTCCAAATGTTTTAAACGGTTTGTACAAGACCACTGAGGGACTGCTGTGTGAACATATTATGTTACTCTTCTTAAGTCTACAAAAAAAAAAAAAAAAAAAAGCGTCATGATTTTTTATTTGGTTTTGTTGTTGTTGTATATTTAATAAATAATGTAATGTCAGGTACAACGTGGCTTATTCAAAATGACCATCTGTTATTATTTCTTTTGTCACAAATTATGTTGCTCTATTAATTTTCAATAAAAACAAATTTGTTTTCTTCTTGATACACTGTGTGACCAAAATAAAGCACATGTTCTCCTTTAGGGGTGCTTTTATTTATTTATTATAGTTTATTTATTGATTATAATTCCACATTTAATACAATCCAGGTACATCCGCTTCTAATAAATTTGGATGTAATTGGGCAATGGTTCTTTGGATTAAGTATTTCTTAACTGACAGCCCACAGCAAGTTTGCAAGTTTGTGTGAATGGAGTTATGTCGGACACAACTGTTTTAAATACAGTGGCAACTCAATGTTGTGTGCTGTCTCTGCTTTTATTTTCCATTTACACAAATGAAATTAAATTGCATAAACTATTCAAATATGCAGACACAATGGCATTAGTTGCACTTGTGTATAGCGATATTGTCAATAATGAGTACTATGAGCACGACTCCAAGTTGGAACATGGTGTAAATACATTTTTGTACCAATACATGTTGATAAAACAAAGGAATTTATTCTAAGTCACCCAGAACCCCTCCCGATAATTAGAATATGTGGTTAGTCAGTGGATATTGTTCATTGCCTGTAGACTTTGGTTGAGAGCAGGTTTGCAATGTTTGAAGCTATTGCACTGTCCCTGTCAAACATGATCACACAGGAAATTGGCATGTTGTTTCTGAGAGTGCCGGCAATCTAGGATCTGCCACATTATGCAGACTCACCAACAAGTGCCATCTCCTATCAGATATTTTTGCATCTGCTCCAGCGCATTTGCTTTCTGCTGTGGTTTGACTGGAATCGTGTTGCATCAGCAAACCTGAGTTTGGATCCTGCATTGGAACCATGAAATATTTGTGTTTGCGTATCAGTGACGAGCGTGATTCGAAGGTTGCATTTTCCCCTCTAACATTACATTTTTAGTCCACTGATGGTTAGGTTTATGTTTGGGTGGGTGGGTGGTACAGTCTGTAAAATATGCATTCATCTTCACTGTATTACAGCCCATATAGCTGAAAACAACTCACTTTTGGTGCCCCTACCTGGACATTAAACCCGGAAAATGGAGCTCACACATGGCCATATGCCCATGTACACATACCACTTTGGCCACTGTGGGAATTTCACATTTCACACAGCACAGACCGATTTCAACCAAAGAAAAGTCAGCCTACTGTTTCTGATTTCACAGTGAGAACAGTCTGTCCTGTCCATGGTGCTGAATTTAGTTTCTGATGCAGACTGATGCACAGTGTATGCCCCTGTCCCTGGTGCTCATTCCAGACCGTTGAGGGCTCAGTTGTTGTTCCAGGGACTTCTTTGTCTATGGTGCTGAATAAGTCCTGCATCTGGGTAATCTAAGGCCCCCTTTCTGTGATACAAAAACCAGCCCACCTTTGACTGAAATTTCGAAATTGCTTGTTCATGATTCAGAATGAACAAAATGTAAAATATTTACATTTACAATTATTATCTAATTTGGTTGTGCTGCTAACAATTAATATAACAAGTTGATTAAAGTTCTTACTTCATTGTCCAGCCTTTCTGATATGTTATATATGATTGAAAAAAGGAAATAAAAAAATAAATAAAATAAAATAAAAAAAAAAAAAAACAGGTACAGATTTTCTTGTCTTTTCGTGACAATTGTATTGAATTTCTCTGTTTTCTCCTCTGATTTTTTCTTTATTTTTTTCTTCTTTACAGCTTTCAAACTCTCAAGTGGTCTTGTCTTATTTTCCCTGGGAAACTAATAAGAGCTTGATTGCTTTTCCAATTATGCTGTTTATTGGCCTGCAGGCTGCTCCTGTTATTGGTGTAATTAATTTCAGAGATAACTTCTTTTCCATACAGATTAGAAATGGTGTACGATAACAACATGCCACTGAAGGGGTGTGTGTGTGTGTGGTGGGGGTGTTTGAGTGTGTGTGTTAATTAGCCAGAGGAACTGTCCCTTTGGCTATGTTCCCTTCCATACTAACACAGTTCTGCAGCTTCACCAGAGCTTGACAAATGTCCACTCGTTCCTTCTGTGAGTAAAAGCGATACCAGTACTTTTTTATGCCTTGTATGGATATTAGAAGGGTTTCATTTGAATAAGCAGATGAATGACCTTTGTATAATGAAAAGCAATGCACAACAAACATACTGAGCAAAACTGATTACCTTATATGGCTTTAAAGCCATAAAATGCCTTAGCGTTCTGTGAAACATTTGAACATCTAAAACCATGCTCTCATTGGCCATAACAATGGACCTAAAGGTTGTTTTACAGCTTTCTCATATACTGCTTCTCTAAGGCCATGGCCACAGTTACACACTTGCCTCTGTTAATTTACCCCTACCAGTCTCCTCAGAGAGTGCTAATAAAACCAGGAAGGATGCTGGGATGGTGTGTGCCACTGACTTAGGGGGCTTTGATTTATTCTGCCTACCCCTCCCCCTGTGGGCAGAGAAGCAGGTATGGAGAGTGAAAGCTGATATTTGGCAGAGCTGGAGATTCATAAGCAATCTCTCCCAGTGCTGAGTTACCAACAGGCTTAAGTTGAGTTAGAAATGGAGACACACGTAGGGAGGCTGGGAGCCCATGCCCCCAGGGCCACATCAATCAGCTATGTTTGGAGCTCAGACAGTAACTGAGCTGTCAAGAGAGACAGAAAGAGTGAGAGGAAAAGAGGAAGACAGAAAGAGACAAAGAGAAGAAAAAAAATGGGAAATGACAAACTAAATGGAAGATCATATGAGCCAGACAGTCTCATTCGTGTGTGGTTTGATTTGATACTCTGGTTAACACTTTTCACACTGTCTCCTGAAGTAAACAGAACAATAAAATGCTTTACAATGCAAAAAAAAAAAAAAAAAAAAAAAAAAAAAAGAAAAAACAAAAAGAAAAAATAAATAGCATGGTAGTCAAGACCTAGAGTGAATGTAGATGCTCCTGGGATTTGACAGAGGGCTCCTTCTTGAATCAGTCAAAAACAAGAGGACAATGTGGCTTTACACTTGGCTTTAACTGAAAAGTTAAATATTTTACAAAATACAGAATATCAGTAAAAAGGTGAACAGGCAACAGTTAATTTCTGCAAATGAGTTAATTAAGTATACAGCACTGAAACAACGAATCTCTGCAAGCATTTACTTTAATATAAGTGTCAAAGTAGGGCAAATGCTTAGAAAAGTCAGTTTATTTTGAGGACCCAGAAAAGTACAGTTGCACATCAGTGCACTTTGTAAGTTTAGCTTAAAGCTTCACTTCACTGAGCAATCTCTTAAGACAACCATATGGTCTACTGTTTCTAAATAATGAGGCCAAATCATTAGTTGCGGCAAAAGAGATTTGTAAATGGAATAGCGTATACTGCTTTTGTAAAATATTGTTGCAAATGGATATTAGTTCTAATCGCCAAGCCACTTTGTTTCTGCTCCCCTAAATATCATGAGTGAAATGGTTGCACAGTTGTATTTAACGAACAGAAGTCAACCTTTAACATCTGCCTTACTCTTGTTCATTAAATCAGTGTTGATACTGTGGCAAAACTAAACTTTAATCAGCATCTACAAGAGCATAGTTTATTTGATTTAAATCTATTTACTATTTTATTTTTTATTTTTTATTTTTTTTACTTAAAATCATTTATCTTGGGAATAAGCCAGCCCAGTCCATTTGATTTTTAGTTCTATAACCTTTATATATTTAATATCCTGCCTCATGTATATCAAACACTGAAGTTGTTAGAAGATAAAAGAAAGTCATATTAAAGAGGTGTTCATACATTTTAAAGAAGCTAAAACTTTTGTGCAAAACTTCAAAAAGCATCCAAAACACATTTGAGTGCCATTGTAATTATTGTACTTTCAACGATAAGCAGTAGCGAAGCAAAATGGTAGCTTTGCTAGATTTTCAGTAGCGAAGCAATATTTTGTATTTTTTTTATTTAGCATCGCAATATTGACAAAAGCTACACTGCTACATCATGCTGTGTACCCGTTGTTTACTATTGCCAGTTCTGAATCAAAACTAAAGATGTCCGATTCAAAATGAATCACTCATTTGAGTTGGTTCTTTACAATGAATTGGTCACACGTGAAAGTAAAGCTGTCTGACTCAGTTCCAAATCACTCTGAATGTCTCAGAAAGCTCACATGTGCCCTGCTGAATGATTTGGAGTGTTATCTCACATGGCAACACACTAACGGGATATTTTAAAACATGGAAAACAAAGATAACGCTGATTGCAACTGATATTTATCTACAATCAATGGAAACCAAACCTGCAAATGAATCCTTTCGTTTGCCAGTTATGAAAAGGTTCTTTCTTAAGTTCAGCAAGTGTGCAGCTTGTGAACTACTGCTGCTGGTTAGTCATGCTTCATTTGTGAACGAATCAGTCTTTTTGAATGAATCGTTTAAGTAAACAAATTGTTCTCATTCACCTCCATACACTGACTCATATTTCTCATTCACTGACATCTTCCCCTTTCGAAGCCAATGAGCTCTACTGTTTTTCATGCCTGTAAAGACTGACTACAATACAAACCAATGGCATTCGAGTGCGGGTGTGAAGGAGCATATCACTGGTTTGACCTGCTGAACGAATACGCCCCTTCACTGGACTAGTATAGTTGGTCATTTGAGTCTGAACGAGATGAGAGGTGTCGTTCATGAACAAACTGAATGTAATGGTAAACTCGTTCGCAAATGGAATGAACGACACTTAGTAGCCTAGATGAAAACACATCACAAAAGTACCATGGCATTACATGTACTATTACCTGGGAGCACTTTGTAAATACAATGGTATATGAATATGGTAACCATATATCAAAATACAATGGCAGTACCACAGTATTCTTTGAAGTTCTTTGAAGAGCCATATAAATACAGCATGATACATTAATATGGTAGTTGTATATCAAAGTACCATGGTATTACCATCTGATACCATCAGATTTGGAGTTTTATTGCCCAGGTGTGGCCAGGAAATTGGCCTCTGAACAGAAGCTTCCAGTACATATAGAAATACATCAGCTAGACATAGAATTTCAGGATAAGATGAATAGCATTGAGTATGTACATGGAGTTGTTATATAGCGCTACGTAACACCGCTCCTCCCGTTACATGCCCAGCGATTATCTGTTATTTATTCCAACTCAGTTTGGATGCACATCCTACAGCGGGGCCACTCATCCATTGTCGCTTGTCATCCAGTGGTGGCTCGCACCCAGGCGCTCATTAGACAGAGATTTTGGTGGCCATCGCTAGCGCAGGATGTACGCCAGTTCGTTTCCGCTTGCTCCATTTGTGCTTCTAATAAACCTCCTGTCAACCCTCAGCCGAGCTCCTCCAACTGCTGCCAGTCCCTTCAAGACCCTGGTCTCACATAGCCATGGATTTTGTTACTGGTCTTCCTCCCTCCCATGGCAACACAGTTGTTTTGACTGTTGTGGACCGGAAAATGAGGATGAAAGAGGTGGCAGTCATTAACCACATCTACCGCATTCATGGCCTCCCATAATCCATCTTCTTGGAGCTCTGATTTAGTCTGGGTCGAGTATGCCTACAACTCTTTGCTGTCATCGTCTACGGGGTTATCACCCTTCTAGTGTAGCCTCAGATACCAGCCCCCTCTGTTCCCCATCCAAGAGCCCAACGTTCAGGTCCCGTCCGCACACACTTTTATTCAGAATTGCCGTTGCACTTGGAAAACTGCCAGAGAAGCCCTCATATGGACTGGCACTTGTGTTAAGAGGTTGGTGGACTGACACCAGTCTAAGCCCCCAGCTTACATTTGTGGTCAGAGGGTCTGGTCCAAGGACATTCCGCTTTGACTCCCCTCACATAAGCTGGGCCTCAAGTTTATTGGGCCATTTCCCATCATCAAGGTCATTAGTCCGGTGGCATTCCATCTCAAGTTACCTCCCTACTTTACACACAGGGTTGGGGAGTAACGGAATACATGTAACGGGAACACGTATTTAAAATACAAAATATAAGTAACTGTATTCCACTACAGTTACAATTTAAATAATTGGTAATTAGAATACAGTTACATTCAAAAATTATTTTGATTACTGAAGAGATTACTTTGCATTTTATTTTCATTTGTTTCATTTAATATTTAGTCCTTTCAGATGGAAAACATTTATACATATAAATGATGCGATCCAAGGTGCATTTGAACAACGGTGAAACACTTTCTTATGATGTGTTACATTCAAACAAGCAGACAGAGAAGTAAGTTTGAAGTAAGTTTGGAGCAGAAGAAATAGAAATAAACCTTGTGTAAATTGTCAGCTTTATGCTAAGCTAAAATGCTATTTCTAGCCATTTTACATGCACATGTTACCAGGCACAATCATATTTTTTATCAAGAAAATTCACATTGGATCATAATTTCTTTTTTCTATTTAGACTTTTGATATTAGGGCAAAAGTCATATTCTTGATAATAATTTTTGTATTGTTTTCCTGTAAAAATATCTAAAAATCCTTAAAACAAGATCAATTTGATTAATCTTGTTTTAGAAACAACGCTGCATAAGATATTTAGGTTTTTCAGAGAATGTATTTTTAACATGTGTATTTTGTCTTACTGTACTGGAAGAGTTTTTATAGTCAAAACAAGTGAAAAAAATCTACCAGTGCTGAAGAAGTAATCCAAAGTATTTAGAATACGTTACTGACCTTGAGTAATAGAACGTAATACATTACAAATTACATTTTACAGCATGTATTCTGTAATCTGTAGTGAAATACATTTCAAACGTAACCCTCCCAACCCTGCTTACACGCATCCATCCCGTATTATTTGTGTCTAGAATCAAACTGGTTTTCCATTCCAATTTGCATCCCACACGAAAAGATTTATCGATGTCAGGCAGAGGGGCAGAGTTTTCCAGTACCTGGTTGACTTGGAGGGTTATGGACCTGAGGAGAGATGTTGGGTCCCTGGACCGCTGTCACGGTCCCGATGAATTCACCGGTTTGTTCTGTTTGTTTTGGTTGTCTCTCCCTCATGTGTGTCAGGTGCTACTGGCATGCGTGGCCGGCGTTTCCATGGGAACAGTGATTGTGTGGGAATGCTGATCATGCCACTAATTTGCATGCTGATAGCACCTGTTCTCCTTTGATTGTCTGCATTCTTAAACCCTTCACTGTGTCATGTTCTTTGCCAGATTGTTGTTCTGTGTTCAAGTAACTCACCTCACTCTCTCTGCCTCAGTTGGTCCTGTCTCATGTTTCTGTGTTGGTTGCCCGTCTCTGCTCATGTGTCGGGAGTGCGATTACCTTCCAGCTTGCTGCTGCACTTGCCCTTGTGCCCACATGCTCTTCACCGGAGGATTCCTCACAGATCTGCTCTTTACACTGCCAGGATGCATACACGCCTATGAACACACTCTTCACGGAGGATTCCTCACGGATCTGCGCTCTACACTGCCATGATGCACACATGTCTACAAACACACTCATCTTCTTCCCGCTGCAGTCGGTGTCGGGTCCCTCACTGTTTTCCAGCCCTGCTGCGCTTTTGAATTCCTGTTAATAAATTCTGTTAACTTTTCCTCTGCTCTTGGGTGTCTTCTGACAGTATCATATCAAATATTAAGAAAAAGCATTAGGGTTAAAGTTTCATAAAAAATTGACCCTTACCTGCTCATCTGAAATGCCTGTCTGCTTTCCTCACCATAATAAAACAACTGATAATTTCTATGGATGCCTTTAACATCTTCACTGACACCACATGATTCATGTGATGTAGTTCATGTTTTCTAAATTCATATGAAAGTTTTGTGTGGGTTACAGACCTACAGACCGAAATTGCATGTTGTAAGCCACAGACTGTCTTGCATGTTTTCTTCCTGCAGGGGGCGCTTGACCCTTCAAAACCAAATCCTCCATGCATCTGCATTTAAATCTAAGAACGCTTTATTCCCATTTGTAGACATTTTACACTGCATAGTTATTTTTAACAAAAACTAATTGCAAGGATTCATTCATACATGTGAATGAAATCCACCTCAGCATTATCTATAAAAGTATTTTTAAAAATCCTCATCAATAATAATAAACTACTGTGAGTTCATGCATCCAGGCTGACTATTTGCCCTAGGTGTAAATAGCACCTGCCACACAATGTCTTGGTTACTGATGTAACCTCTGTTCCCTGATGGAGGGAACGAGATGTTGTGTCGATGTAGTGACATTAGGGGTTCGATCTTGAGAGCCCCAATCACCTTTGCTTAAAATAGAAAAGGCCAATGAGAATTGGCGAGTGGAATTTGCATGCCACTCTCCACCCCCGGACATACGGATATAAAAGGAGATGGTGTGCACCACTCATTCAGATTTATGCTGAGGAGCCGATAGAGAGTCCCGGCCATGTCAACGGCTGGTTCAGCGCCACAGCAGGAGGGACACAACGTCTCGTTCCCTCCATCAGGGAACAGAGGTTACATCAGTAACCAAGACTTTGTAACCAAGAAGTGTTGATGTAGTGACACTAGGGGTTCCTATAGGAAACGCCGCAGGCACTGAACCGTGTCACGAGGTACGGAAGAGTGGACACAGGCAAGCTGCTGCATGCCTCACAGCGAGCGCTCAACCACGTTGTGACCTTCCAGAAAGTTAGGTAAGGCATCTCCCTTGTCCCATTAAGGGGGAAGGAGGCACTTACCCAAGTATGCTACCGGCGGTGCATTTCCTCATTTGCTCTTAAGCAATTTCCCACCGAGCACTTTCTAAAATAGCGCTGGGAAGTGCTCTTCCCTCGCCATGAAGCAGAGCACTATGGAGACCACATCCTACCAGAGGGAGGTTAACCTGTGGAGAATACCTCACATGGACTTACCAACAGGGAAGTTCACATATGGAATGATACCACCGGCCACAGTGGCCGAGGCAGAGAAAGCTCTGACAAAGGTAAACACAGAGTTCATCTATGGGGAAAGTGAACAGTGGAAACTCATCATACGGGATTACCAAAGGGGAATCACCACACATGGAGCACTGAGCCCGAGCACACGGGCTCACCTAAAAAGGGGCATACCACAAGTACTGGCCTGGTGTCATTACTACTCCGCCAAGTTCGTCACTGAATAGTGCTTAAGAATTAAAGAGGCGTCCGGGATTCACCGGATACAGAGAACTGTTGTGGACAAAAAGGCGCACATTATCACCTTTGAGAAAGGGGAAAGGCGCAAAGCAAGTGGTACACCAAACCAGTCTACCTGCAGTTACCGCGTAACACTCGGGTCAAAACCGGGTCTATGCGTAGGTTATAAAACCTTGCAAAGGTATTGGGTGTAGCCCAACCTGCAGCTTTGCATATGTCTGCTAGAGAGGTTCCCCTTGCCAGTGCCCAGGAGGATGCAACACCTCTAGTGGAGTGTGCCCGGACTCCCAAGGGGCATGGCAAGTCCTGAGATTTGTATGCAAGAGAAATGGTGCTTGCAGTTTCACCGCCTGGTCCTGAAAAGGAGTGGTGGGAACTTTGGGCATGTAACCGGGCCGGGGTCTCAAGATCATGTGAGAGTGTGCCAGCCCAAACTCCAGGCATTCGCTGGTAAAAGAGAGCACCTGCAGGTCCCCCACCCTCTTGATGGAAGTGAGCGCCACCAGGTGGGCCATCTTCAGAGAGAAAGTACTGAGCTCGGCCTGCTCCAGGGGCTCAAAGGGGGCTCTCTGTAGGGCAGGTAGGACCACAGAGATATCCAAAGAGGGAATCAAGCACGGTCTAGGAGGATTCAACCTCCTCGCACCCTTGAGGAACCTGTTAATCAGGTCACGCTGTCGTGAGGTCCTCCTGTCCAGTGTGTCGTGGTAAGCTGCTATGGCAGCCATGTACACTTTCAGGGTAGAGGGAGACAGCCGTCTCTCCAGCCCTTCCTGAAGGAAAGACAGCACAGACCCGACAGTGCATCTCTGTGGGTCTTCCCCATGGGAATTGTGCTTACCACCGCTGGCGGAAGACCCACTAGGTCATCTGTGTCCTGTCTAGGAGCCAGACGTGGATATTCCAGAGGTATGGCCACAGGTGCTGGAGCGTGCCCTGCCCCTGAGTGAGAAGGTTCTGCCTCAGGGGAATGCGTCAGAGAGTCTATGCAATGAGGCTCACTGGAGGAGATGTATACTTGCACAGCCCCCAAGGACTGCTGTGTGCCAAGGCACCCGCGCTGAGGGGAGCCTCGGACAGGGAGTACCAAAGGGGGCAGTGAGAGAACTTTTGGGAAGAATATCTCCCAAATCAGCTGGACTATGTGGGGGTGGAGTCCCCACTCCCCATGGAGCGTTACCTGCCGTGAGAGCACATCCGCTGCATGGTTGAGGACGCCTGGATGGTGAGTGGCTCACAGTGACTTCAACGTCTGCTGACTCCAGAGGAGGAGGCGGCAGGCAAGTTGCAACATGCGACGTGAGCGTACGCCGCCTTGGCAGTTTATGTACGCTACGGTCACTGTGTTGTCTGTCCGGACCAACACATGCTTGCCCTGAATCAACGGCCGAAACCTCCACATGGCCAGCAATACCGCCAGCAACTGTAAGCAGTTGATGCTCCGCCAAAGGAGTCGGGGCCCTGTCCAGAGCCCCGAGACTGCCTGTCCATTGCACATGGCGCCCCAGTCCGAGTTCGAGGAATCTGTCGTGACCACGACACGCCTTGAGACCTGCTCTAGGGGAACACCTGCCCGTAGAAACGGCAGGTCCGACCAAGGGCTGAAAGTCTGATGGCACTGTGGCATGATGGTCACATGCCCACCTCGGGACTTGAGTCTGTAGCCAGTGCTGAAGCGGTCTCATATGCATCAACCCGAGGGGGAGAACCACCGCCTAGGTTGGCATATGTCCCAGGAGCCTCTGAAATTGTTTCACTGGCACTGCTACCTTCTGCCTGAAGGTCTTCAGGAAGACAAGCACTGACTGACCACGTTTGGTCGTAAGACGTGCCTTGAGAGTGACCGAGTCCAACTCCATACCGAGAAAGGAGATGCTCTGCACAGGGGAGAGCTTGCTCTTCTCCCAGTTGACCTGAAGCCCAAGTCAGTGGAGGTGCTGAAGCACAAGGTCCCTGTGCGCACACAATAGATCTCGCGAGTGAGCTAGGATTAGCCAGTCATCGAGATAATTGAGAATGCGAATGCCCTTCTCCCTCAGCGGGGCCAGGGCAGCCTCTGCAACCTTCATAAAGACGCGAGGGAACAGGGACAGACCGAAGGGGAGGACCTTGTACTGGTATGCTCATCCCTTGAAGGAAAACCAGAAAAAGGGTCTGTGTCGAGGAAGGATCTATACGTGAAAGTACGCGTCCTTCAGATCGATGGCCGCGAATCCTGATGTCGTATTGATGCCAGGATGCACTTCTGCGTTAAAATCTTGAATGGAAGCCTGTGTAAGGCTTTGTTCAAAGCACGCAGATCCAAGATTGGGCACAACCCTCCCCCTTTCTCGGGCATGATAAAATAAGGGCTGTAAAAGTCCTTGCGCAACTCGGCTACAGGGATGGGCTCTATTGCTCCCTTCACCAGAAGGGTGACAACCTCCGCCTGGAGGACGGAGACACCCTCGCCCCGCACCATAGTGGAGAGGATGCCACTGAACCTGGGCGGGCATCTGGCGAACTGGATCGCATAGCCAAGGCGAATTGTCCTGATGAGCCAAAGCGAAGGCTGGAGAGCGATAACCAGGACGCCAGATTCCGCGCCAGCAGCACCTAGGGGATGACTGGACTTACCGTGCCCGGGCAGGGTGGTTCGCTGCAAGACAGAGCAGGCGCCCCACCTGGAAGACAGCCCAGGGGCTCTAAATAAACACAATAAACACGCAGTTGTCACGTATTGTGTGTAGTAGAGATGATGAAGAGGGGAGAGGCGATGGATCAATTTGCAGGCTTTAATGAAGATGAAGATATAAAACAACATGGAGAACCATAAACCATATAAACAAAGAACAAAATAAACTACACACTAACATATAAGTGTTACACAGACAAGAACTGACAATCAATGAACAAAACAGGAGGGTATTTATACACAATGGAACTAATGATGTAATGGAAGACAGGTGAGGATGATGGGGAACAGATGGATGATGAGGGAGTTCAGGGGAAAACTTCAAAATAAGAGTCCTAGGGAAACATGAGGAAGACAGAACTTGACATTACTACCCCCCACCACCACACACACACACACACACACACACACACACACACACACACACACACACACGGCGTCTCCTGGCACCTAAAGATGGAGAAGGGCAGGAGGAAACCGGTGACTGGGGAGGATCCAGGAGTAGAGTCAGGAGGTCTGGGGGGTGGCCTCAGGGCTGGGATTGGATCGGGAGGCCTGGGGGGGTGGCCTCAGGGCTGGGATGGGATCCGGAGGCCTGGGAGACTGCCACAGAGCAGGGACCGGGTCAGGAGGCCTGGGAGGCAGAGCTGTGGAAGGCTCGAGGGGTGGAGCCATGGGAGGCGGAGCCGTGAGAGACTTGAGGAGTGGAGCCAGGGAACTTAGTGCCCAGAGAGTAGACGATGGCTCAAAGGGCCGAGGCGGAGCTGGGGGATCGGAGGACTGAGGCGGAGCCGGTGGGACTGAGGACCAAGGTGGAGCCGGAGGGAAGGAGATCCCTGGTAGAGCCGAAGGCGGAGCCAGGTGACCGATGGACCAAGGCGGAGCTGGAGGAACGAGGAACCCCAGTGACGCCGATAGGCTGACGGCCCACAGTGGAGATGAGGGGATGCAGAGCCGAGGCAATGAAGAGGGATCAGAGGGCCATGGCGGAGTCCAGGGCTTGGAGAGCCCGGAAGATCTATCTTTGTCAGTCAGTTCTTCTGTCATGTATTGTGTGTAGTAGAGATGATGAAGAGGCGAGAGGCGGTCGATCAATTTGCAGGCTTTAATGAAGATGAAGAAGATATAAAACAACGTGAAGAACCATAAACCATATCAACAAAGAACCAAATAAACTACACACTAACATATAAATGTTACACGGATGAGAACTGACAATCAATGAACAAAACATGAGGGTATTTATACACAAACGGAACTAATGATGGAATAGAAGACAGGTGAGGATGATGGGGAACAGATGGCTGATGAGGGCAGTGTACCATGGGAAATGTAGTCTAGGGGAAAACTTCAAAATAAGAGTCCTAGGGAAACATATGGAAGACAGAACATGACAGCATAAGTGATGCCCCTATACTGTATATTAGTATTAAATAAGGAGTGAAAATAGTATCTGCCATTAGATGCACCAGGGTGCAAATAGTGCAAAGAAGATGCTTTTGGTTGCTATTTACACTTAGAGCAAATAGCCTCTGCCTATATTTTAATACCAGTGCTCTGTTTAAGGTTATATAATCTCTGACGTTACTGAATCGAATTCAGTATACAGGACATAGCAAAATCAAATGCATCTCTGTTTCAGTCTACAACTGTGTTTGTCTACATACAATATGCGTGTATAGACAGTTTCTAATTACCATATAAGTCTTTGACACTTTTACTCTTTTTGTTCTCTATTAAGTTTTATTCCTTACCTTGAAGCATTGTCACATTTCACATTGCAACGACACAGAGCAATACAGGAGAGACAGACATTCAAAATGTAACATTAAAGCATAAAGGAGTGTTTTATTGCAACCTAAGCCTTCCTTAAGCCTCCTGTGAGAGCTCCTGTGAGATAATCAAATGCATGAAAGAATGAGATAAAGGACAAGAAAAAGTAAATGAGGATAATGGATGTCAACCAGTCGTGACCCCACAATACCCAGTAAGTTCTTATTACCATTTGTCTCTCTCCCCCCCCCCCAGGAAAAATACAATATGCTTATATGTTCATTCTTATACAACTTACGTTTTTCTTTTTTCTTTTTTTTTCTTTTTTTAATCATGCAATAATATTGCACAACAAGTAGTTTGAAAGAAATGTTCAGTCAAACTGAAAACTTACAACTTAAAGATCTAAACAAAGGGTGAGCCAGGCATGCAATGAAAACCCTGCACCTGGGCAGATTGTGGTGACCTATAGGCCTCAATCTCTTTGTATGTCTGGGGTGAGGGGTTGGATACAGAAAAGAAAGATATATTTCCAGCAGGACAGTGAAATATAACATACTCTTCCTTATTTAAATATTTTCTAAACATTCTTTACTTACAATACATCTGCCATAAAGGTCAAATCAGAAATCAAAATAAATCTGAGATGAATAGTGAAGCACATATCTGTGTTTGGCAGTGAAAGCCCTACCATCAGTAAAATTTCACCTGCTTGAATGCTGGATACTTTCTGGGCACACACACACACACACACACACACACACACACACACACACACACATACAGATGGGAAAGTCATAGCATGTAGAAATTTTTTAAGCTTGGTAAACCTGAGGGGAACTGAATGGATACATCCTTAAATCCTAAGCTTTGACAGGAGCACGACCATGAAATGAATGCAGAAAATGGGCTTTGAATGGAGCGGAGCATCTCGTGTAAGCTCGGGAGAGAGGACCGCTGGGGTTCTCCAGTCAAACAGACAATCCTCACAGCAGGAGGCAACAAGAGGGGAAAGAAGCTCCCACGGTACAGTGAACTCACCAGAAAACAGCACAGTATCAAATTACGCATGTAAGATCAAAAATACTGAAACATGCAAATACTAAGATTCTGACAAGATTTGCTGTGAAACTATATATACTCTGTGTGTGTGTGTGTGTCAAACCACAAGGAAACAAAAATATATTTTGGGGATTTAATCTGACGGCTGTTCAAAAAAAAAAAAAAAAAAACAGCGGTCAATGTTTTTGTATACAAAAATGAAATACAAAAATGAGATCCAAATATGAAATGTGAAAATGAAATATGGAACTGAAATATGGTTATGAAATACAACAAAATGAAATATGGTATAGGCCAGCTGTAACATATGCTGGAACTGCTGACAATGATGGCAATGACGAAGACGTGAAGATGAAGAACCCAAGTGCAGTTTATTTACAAACGTGAACCACCCTAACTACAAACATGAAGCAATCATCAACTTGGCTTGACATAAACATGAACTAGACATAAACTTAGCTTGCCAGGAACAACATACCAAACACATTCAATACTTGACAACTAGACAATGAAAACATGAGGGCTTAAATACAAGACATGGGAGAACATAAACCAACAAACAAACAGAACTGATAACAAGATAATTAAACAATAAACCAATGAAAACATGACATATGAACATGGAGGGAAAACAAGACATCACATGACTAGGGAAACAGGAAAACATGACATGAAACAGGAACTGGAATTTCAAAATAAAAGACATGAATCAACAGAATACACATGACACCAGCTCTCACGTGTGTACACAAAACATAGTCAAACTTCACACATGCAATCCATGCATCCTAAAGAATTATTTACCGATGAACAAAACCGGGAGTTCTCTTGCACAATGCACGCTCAATGTATGCTCTCAGGTTCTAACTAGGGCATGCGCAACATGGGGAGATCTTAAAGGGGCCACGTCCAATTTATGACGAGTTAAATTACATAACATTTCTCCACTTGGCTACATACATATCTATATCTATATATATATATATATATATATATATATATATATATATATATATATATATATATAGATAGCCTTATGCTAAAAAGCTTTAAAAAAAATCTACAATCTACACTCCATACACCATAATGACAAAGATTGATTTTTGATAATTTTGAAAATGTATTAAAAAATAAAATAATCTTAGGCATGGCTGCTTATATGCCACTCTCCCCATGCTCACTGGAATTAGAGACAGGTGTTACACATAATCTAGCTCAGGTGCAAGCGCCCTTACCACTTTCTCTCTCTCCGGACGGACGCTTGACCACGCCCCTGCTGCCACAATGTTTTATTGAATGTGACTAAAGAATGAACAGTTGTTAGAATTTACTTAGTAGCCATTAATGATTCATGTCATCAACCTTTTAATAAAATGAATGGATTTTAAGACTATATAAATGACAGGGATGTAAATGAATGTTTAAGATCAAATCATCATAAGAATCAAATGTAAAAGTTCAAGAATCTGCACCTAAAACAAATACCAGTCCACTACAAATCTGAATATTGGCAGGGGGATTGTGTCACCCATATGTCTATGGTGGTTGTGGCACACACACAGAATAACAGTATTAGGTTTAAAAGAGACACTTGATGTCAAATCGCACAGTACAATTGTTGATTTTATACTGACTGTAACCTAATAAAAAAAAAAAGTAAAAAAAACTTAAAATCTCTGCATTAAGGCACATCACATGTACGTGAGCAATGGGATTGTCTTATATTAGTCACATAATAATGGCCTTCTTCATAGATGTGAATGGAATTGTTCTGACTACAAGAACATAGGCTTGGTCAAAAATATGCTAAATCCACCAAAAAGATATTTGAGAGCCATAAGCAAAAATGAACTGGAATCATGGGAATATTTTACTGTGAACAAGGAGAAAGAAGAAATAGTACCTTTATGAGAGCTGCTCCTTTATTAGTGGGGCTGTTGCTTTATGAGGTGCTAAGGCAGTACGGCACACAGGTGCACAAAGATATTTAAGCAGTCCCTAATCTTCTTATTTATTTATTCAATAAGACCCAGCAGCCTACATGGTTAACACTCATTACAGCTCTGTTCTTTTATATCTCCTTCAGCAGCCTCCCTAATCTCCTATTTACCAAGTAGCATGGTGCAGTGTAACTATGCTAATGAAAGCTGAGTAACGAGAGGGGGCTTAACAATGGCTCAGGTAATATTTCCAAAGCTTCTACACTGTATTATTTGAAAACTCAGAGCCTATGTCTTAATGAAGAACTTTCTCCTTAACAGCTGACTGCATGTCAATCAAGCAATAATTAAACAATTATCTCTTGTTAGCTTATGGGCCACAATTCGTCTGGCTATGAATTCAGTGTTCATTTCCAATGAAGTGTGGTCATGTCTGTCTGATGTCATTATATAGTTTACATGCAGATGAAATAGCGCACAGGGAACAATCACATTTAACGACAGGCTGGAATACTGTATCTGTGTGGATCAGCTTGATGGAAGTCGGATGACATTGTGCTAAAAGCTGTGACTCGCTATTAAATTTGCATTCGTAAATGATCCATTTCAGACTATAATTGCTGTTTAGTGCTTCTTTTAGAATCACAACTGCTTCCCTTTGAGAAATAGAAGTGCCTCGTCTGAGCCAGAGGCAGCTGAATGGATATGATGACACACTCAACCAACTGAGCAAAAACGCTTCAAAGACAAATACATGCCTCACTGTGATTCACATTTGTAGACATGATGCAAGATGATTTGAAGACATGTTTATTGCCTGAGAACATTAGCCTATTACCTATTCATGTTAAATTGCAAAACACACACACAAAAAAACAACATGTTTGAAAAACATTTGGACACACGACTGAATTTGTTTAATATTATCTTTAAAAAAGGCTTTATAAAGGTTTTATGCTTAAAGGAATGGTTCACTCAAAAATGCATGTCAAGCGTGAGGAAGTGTGAATGAGCATCTCTTATGAACACGCCAATATCACTACATAATGGTCATTATGTACTTCCCATACTTACATTTCTGTTATTTTATGGTATTGATGAATTAATTGTTTACAGTAAATGTGTAAAATTGTAATAATAACAAATGAAGAGGTGTGCCTAAACTTTTGACTTGAAGTGTACAAACAAATAAATTCTCTATTTCTTTTAAAATAATGGTAATTAATTGCTGTTGACATTTTACTGTCTATGGAGGCTTCTTAGGAGAATGTCCCTTGTGTGCTCCTGCTGACCAAACATGCGTCCTATCTGAAGGAGGCCAAAGAGAGGCTACATCCGAGCAGAGGGTGAAGGCCCGCCCCAGCAGGTAGTACCGGAGAGTGAGGACTGCCCACTTGATGGCCAGACATTCCTTCTCCATGGTGCTGTACTTTGTCTCCCTTAAGGAGAGCTTACGGCTGATGTACAGCACTGGGCGCCCCCCCCCCCGCCACCTGTGAGAGTACGGACCCCAGTCCTCTGTCTGAAGCGTCCGTCTGCAATACAAAAGGGAGAGAGAAGTTAGGTGCATGCAAAAGCGGCCCCCTGCAAAGTGCGGCTTTAACCTGCGAGAACGCCTGTTGGCACTGCTCCGTCCACTGGACTGGGTCTGGAGCTCCCTTTTTAGTGAGATCAGTCAGCGGGCTGGTGACATCTGAATAATTAGGCTCAAACCTCCTGTTATAGCCAGCCAGCCCCAGGAACTGTCTCTCCCCCTTTTAGGTCTTGGGACTCGGGCAGGTCGCAATCGCAGCAGTTTTGTCAATTTGGGGACGCACCTGCCCGTGGCCCAAGTGGAACCCCAGATACCGTACCTCCACCCGCCCAATCACGCACTTCTTGGGGTTTGCTGTGAGCCCCGCCCGTCGCAGCGATCTCAGAACCGCCCTCATGTCATCTAGATAGGCAGTGGCATAAGCCGAATGCGGTCTGAGGATTCAGTTCATGAGATGCTGAAATGTAGCCGGGGCCCCAAACAAACTGAACGAAAGCGTCACAAATTGGTGCAATCCAAACGGCGTGGAGAAGGCTGTTTTTTCACGGGAAATTGGTGTCAAGGGGATCTGCCAATAACCCTTTGTCAAATCCAATGTCGAATAAAATCGAGCAGTACCTAACCAATTGAGCAACTCATCAACATGGGGCATCGGGTACGCATCAAATTTAGACACCGCGTTGACTTTTCTATAATCCACACATAACTGTACAGACCCATCGCTCTTGGGGACCAGAACAACTGGGCTGGACCAATTGCTGTGGGATTTCTCTACTACCCCCATATCGAGCATTGCATCCAATTCCTCCCGAACTATTTTCTTTTTGTGTTCGGGCAAGCAATAGGGACAGCTACGTACCACCACTCCCGGTTCGGTCTCGATGTGGTGCTGGATGAGGTTCGTATGACCCGGTAGAGGGGAGAACACATCTGCAAATTCTTGTTGCAACTTGGCAACCCTTGCAAGCTGGTACGGTGAGAGGTGGTCTCCGCAAGTGACCGGAGTGTTCTGATTAGGTTTTTTATTCACCTCCGGCCCAAGCTCACAGAGACCGCCTCCCTCCACAATTTCAGGAGGTTGAGGTGATATATTTGACATGCACCCCCTCTATCGGTTCGCTTTACCTCATAATCGAGATCCCCCACTCGTCGTGTGACCTCAAAGGGTCCTTGCCACTTCGCGAGTAATTTGGAGCTCGATGTGGGGAGTAATATGAGTACCTTATCTCCCGGTGCAAATTCACGCAGCCAAGCTCCCCTGTTATACAGCCGGCTCTGTCATTCTTGAGCTTGGAGCAAATTCTCCTGTGTTAGTTGCCCCAAGGTGTGGAGTTTTTCTCTAAGATCAAGAACATACTGGATTTCATTTTTGCTATCTGAAGGTCCCTCCTCCCAAGCTTCGTGGATGACATCAAGCACCCCGCGTGGGCGCCGCCCATACAGCAACTCGAATGGGGAAAATCCCGTGGAGGCTTACGGGACCTCTCGTACTGCAAATAACAGGGGGTCGAGCCATCTATCCCAATTTCTGGCATCCCCGTGCACAAACTTACGAATCATGTTCTTAAGGGTTTTATTAAATCGCTCGACCAGGCCATCTGTTTGTGGATGGTAAATGCTGGTGCGGATTGACTTCGTACAGCTCGCATAGTGTCCGTGACATAAAAGTTGTGCCCTGATCGGTAAGGACTTCTTTCAGAATCCCCACCTGGGAGATTATTTTGAAGAGTGTCTATGCAACACTACGTGCTGAGATGTTGCGCAAAGGCACTGCTTCCGGATATCGCGTTGCACAATCCACTAGGACTTCCTTTCCCCTAGGTGACCTGCCATCGGATTATAGTGAGCTGCCTGGAACACCATTTCCCGGTGGCTCTGTGGTATTAAGAGCTGGGTTATATCTTCCTTTGTTTGAGCATCCTGCATCACTCTATACAACTGCTCGTTTATAATCGAAAAATAGGGCTATGAAAGTGCGACGCTCGGTCGGAGTTTTTGACCATCAACCACTCTCACTTGGTCGAAGGCATGCTTGAGGGTTTCGTCTCACAACTGCTCCAAAGGGAAATCCCCTTCGGGAAATCCCCTGAGGATGGGAGGGGCCGTAGCCTCTCCCCCCCTCACGTCATCTTGATGTGGAGCTGACGAAGATGGCCCCGGCTCCGCCTCCCCTGCCAGAGCATCGCACACTTCACATCCCACTGCTTTTATGCAGGACCCATCCGCACATATTCCCTTTAATACATTCTGAAATTCAGGCCAATTAGTCCCCAGAATCAGCGGATGGGTGAGGCGGGAACTAACCGCGGCCTCCACTTTGTGCGCCACGAGTTGGGCTTCCCCGGACAGCAACGGAAGGAGTCTGGCCGCCCACTGGTCACGCGGCCAGCCCCAGATCTCCGCGGTTCGCTCAAAGAGATCGAGGAAGGCCTCTGGGTCATCTTCCGCCCCATCTTTAAGAGTGTGGGTGGGGGCAGGGGGCTGTGGCTGTCCGGGGTCGTGGCCGGGCCTCTCTCCTGTCTGAGGAGGCTCCAGATTGCGTGCCGGTCCTCTGCTTGAGCTCACAGAATCTCAAAGAACCGGCGGTCTAGTTCTTGGCGCAGTTCAAGCAGGGTTTGTTGGTGAGTTTGATGCAGACCGGCAAGGGACTGGAGGACTTCGGCCAACTGGGTGGAGAGCTCCATGGAGCGTACTTCCAACTTCGGGTCCCGGGATTCGGCACCAGTGTGAAGGCGGTCAATAAGGAGGACACGGGAGGCAGGTTGCTCCACTCACAGGTAAGGATTTTAATGACCACACTTCAGCGTTCACAGCTTCACAAACTAATCTCTTCAGCTTCACAATAATAAATTCTTAGCTTCACAATAATACATTCTTAGTTTCACAACAATCTCTTCAGCTTCACAACAATAACTTTCTGGACCCAGGCTCTCCCTCCTCTGCTGGTTGCATGGCTGATTTTATGCCGCTCTCCCCATGCTCACTGGAATTATAAACAGGTGTTAGGCATAATTTAGCTCAGGTGTAAGCGCCCTTACCACTTTCTCTCTCTCAGGACGGGCGCTTGACCATGCCCCCGCTGCCACAGTCTCATCTCATAAATAAAATGTCATATAAAAGGAAAGAACAAATCAAACCATAGCCAAATCCATTGTAGCCAAGTTAATTAATTTGTATATAGTTTTAAACATCAGCGCTGATGATAAGGAACAAAAGGACAAAATATGTTTTAAATCTTAGTTTTTATTTTTTAACACAAAATTAATTTGAAATAGATATATTTGTAGACAAATGTCTCAGCTATGTCTGGGCGGTTTTTCTGATTTTTTCGATTAATTCAAATTTGTTTTGACAATTTTTTATTTATTTATTTTTAATCGAGAAATCGAGATTTTTGGAGTTTAGACTTGGTACTGCTACAAAAATACACATACATACTGACTTAGCATGTGGACATGCTGTGACCTCTGCACATATAGACAAATGCAAGACATGCTGCATCAAGCATGCACTACATGCTGCTGCACAAATAGACATCACAAACAATCCCCATATAAACTCAGCAAAAAAAAAAGAAACGTCCCTTTTTCAGGACACTGTATTTTAAAGATAATTTTGTAAAAATCCAAATAACTTTACAGATCTTTATTGTAAAGGGTTTAAACAATGTTTTCCATGCTTGTTCAATGAACCATAAACAATTAATGAACATGCATCTGTGAAACGGTCGTTAAGACACTAACAGCTTACAGACAGTAGGCAATTAAGGTCACTAAAGAGAACTTTCTACTGAAAAACACCAAAAGAAAGATGCCCAGGGTCCCTGCTCAACTGCGTGAACGTGCCTTAGGCATGCTGCATGGAGGCATGAGGACTGCAGATGTGGCCAGGGCAATAAATTGCAATGTACTGTGAGACGCCTAAGACAGCGCTACAGGGAGACATGAAGGACAGCTGATCATCCTCGCAGTGGCAGACCACGTGTAAAAACACCTGCACAGGATCAGTACATCGGAATATCATAACTGTGGGACAGGTACAGGATGGCAACAACAACTGCCCGAGTTACACCAGGAATGCACAATCCTTCCATCAGTGATCAGACTGTCCTCAATAGGCTGAGACAGGCTGGACTGAAGGCTTGTAGGCCTGTTGTAAGTCAGGTCCTTACCAGACATCACCGGCAACAACATTGCCTATGGGCACAAACCCACCTTCGCTGGTGCTCTTCACTGATGAGTCGTGGTTTTGTCTCACCAAGGGTGATGGTCGGACTCGCGTTTACCGTCGAAGGAATGAGTGTTACACTGAGGCCTGTACTCTGAAGCGGGATGGACTTGGAGGTAGAGGGTCCATCATCACCTGTGGCGGTGTGTCACAGCATCATCGGACTGAGCTTGTTGTCATTGCAGGCAATCTCAATGCTGTGCGTTACAGGGAAGATATCTTCCTCCCTCAGGAGGTATCTTTCCTGCAGGCTCATCTTGACATGACCCTCCAGCATGACAATGCCACCAGCCATACTGCTCCTTCTGTGCGTGATTTTCTGCATGACAGGAATGTCAGTGTTCTGCCATGGCCAGCAAAGAGCCCGAATCTCAATCCCATTGAGCATGTCTGGGGCCTGTTGGATCGGAGGGTGAGGGCTAGGGCCATTCCCCACAGAAATGTCCGGGAACTTGCAAGTGCCTTGGTGGAAGAGTGGGGTAACATCTCACAGCAAGAACTGGCAAATATGGTGCAGTCCATGAGGAGGAGATGCACTGCATTACTTAATACAGCTGGTGGCCACACCAGATACTGACTGTTACTTTTGACCCCCCCCTTTGTTCAGGGACACATTAATCCATTTCTGTTAGTCACATGTCTGTGAAACTTGTTCAGTTTATGTCTTAGTTGTTGAATCTTTTTATGTTCATACAAATATTTACACATGTTAAGTGTGCTGAAAATAAAAGCAGTTGAAAGTGAGAGGATGTTTCTTTTTTTTGCTGAGTTTAGTAGTAGATCTAGGCATGTGGAAGCTGGGGTGGAGGTGGGTTTCAGAGAAAGACTCTCGCAGCTTGCTGCTGTTGGGCCTCATGTATTCAGGTAGAAGACAAAGGCAGGCCTAACACAGTCATAAAACCTATTGATAAAAACCCTGCCAAAATCAAACAAAGGGAGTCCAAAACAGACTACAAAGCCCATGAAGCCTTGCTCACTAAAGGATCGAACTCTCAACTCCTATTGGATGAGGCACACGACAGAACGCCCCTCAACCATGACATCATCAGGAGTAGAAATACCTCTGAGATGCTTCCGGGATTTGCTTCCAGCAACTTTGCTCGCCGTGTGTAGATGCAGTTCATCGCTGCTCTCAGGTGTAGCCTCGTGGCTCAAGGAAGTAACGTACGACTTGAAACTGTGGCCATACAATCTCCATCTCGCTGAATGAGTTGAGATTACTCTGTGTTCCACCGAACACTCTAACGGATCAGAAGGAGATCGCCGAGCAATCCGCATCTTCATCCGTTGCCTGCAGAAGTGAAGAGAAAAAAAATGTCTCTTCCCTCTCAACTCCTACTGGATAAGGCACACGACAGAACGCCCCTCAACCATGATGTCATAAGGAGTAGAAATACCTCGGAGATGCTTCCAGGATTTGTTTCAAGTCGATGTCGCTGATTTCTCCGCCAGCCCCCCGAGAATCAGCAGCCGTACCGCCCGCCGACAGAGCGAGGAAACGGCCTCCCGTCATCACCCGAGCCTCGAGGAACCGAGTCGGAGTTAAAGGACGGATGAACACACATTCATCTGTGTCCTCAAACGATTCAAGTAAGAGGTTTACGTCTGGGCAGAGATAGAATATTATAGTGTGTTATTCTTGTGTATCGAGTTTATTGCTTGTACAGTTACGGACCGTCGAGTCCGCTCATTGCTGCTAATAATACTCAAGGTATTATTGTAATATACTGTTATCATGAATGAGATCTGCTGTGTTGTAGTCCAAGCACATTGGACTGTTGTGTATTTCCGCCATTGCGGGTGAGACCGGCAAACTGAATTTATCCATTAAAGAACCAAAGACCACGGGATGGTTTACGAGCTGTCCACCTTGTCTCTGAGTGATAAACTAACAGCTGCTTTCTCTCCCACGATCGCGAAACCGGCTTTGGTGCCACCACTTTATTCTCTCCCTCTCGTACTAACCACACACACACACGCGACCCCTCACAAACATTCTCGCACACACTTTTGGCTAGTAGATAACTTTGTGATAAAGCTCAGCTTTGTCCCTAAGTTATTGTACAAGTGGAGACACGTGGTAAACGGGCAGACGCCACTGACCGGCTTCTCTCCACCCACATTCGCGGCCATATTCTCTGGCCGGAAATCTTGCATGATGTACTCTCCACGAGAGTCACGTCCGCCATTTTGTGCACGTCCCTCCTTATACACTCACACACACACACCCATTCTCTCTCTCACACACACACACACACACCTTCCTCTCATGTGTTATAGGATTATTTTGGTTATCATATCTAATCATGTCACTGTTTAGTTTGTAGTTGTAAGTCGTAAGTTTATTGACTGCATTGTATTGATTATTAATTGATATTACTGCATAAATAAACTTTGTTATATTTCAAAGAGAAATGTTTTGGTTTGTTTTGCATACACCTGTGTCAAATGCTGACAGGGGATGTCAGTGCTCAGATTCAAGCCTTCATTGTTTCTTTTCGAAAATCGATATTCTTCGGATGTCAATTTTCCTAAGAGAACAATCTAATATTGAGACTGTTATACTATCTAGTTATTAGTGCCTGATTCCAGGGTGGTGCCCCGGCGATATTAATCCTCATTAATATTCTATTGATTTTTAATAATTGATCATTATCTTTGATGATTGTTGAATTTGAAGGATCAATAAGCTAGTGTTAATTTTAATCAATGTTTCATCGATGTTAATAATTAATGATTATCTTTGATAATTGTTGATTCAAAGGATTAAAAAGCTAACATTGATTCTCATCAATGTTGTATTGATTTTAATAATTAATAATTATCTTTGATAATTATTAATTATTGCTAATAACCAAACCCGCTCTTGAACGTGGCGCACTACATTTAATGGTGCGCCATGTGAGGTTTTAATGAGTTAATTTAGATATGAATTAATAACTAAAGAAATAATTATTATTATTTCTGATAGTAACACTGATCTAAACAACCAGTAGAACCTACACTGCAAAGAATCCATCTTATCAGCAAACCTGAGCCATTTAAATGTTAGACAAAGAGAGAGACTCAAGTTGATTGGCTACCCGATAACAAGTCAGAGGACCAATCAGTTTACACCATGCAAACTGACTGGCTTAACATGTCACATGTGAGCGAGCTGATTGGCTAACAGATATCAAGTCAAAGAACCTATCAGCTTGTGCCACATAAAGTTGCATGGCTAAACCAGATCTGTTCTAGTAAGGAGAGCATAACACTATTAAAAAATTATTTTTATGGATGTCTATGGAGGATGTACTTGAGTGCGCTGAATAAACTGCTTTTGTGAGGAAACAGCTTTTCATTTATTGAACTGACGCTAAAGTATCCTTTTGGAATAAACCATGTGTGGAGTTTACTATGATAAAATTACTGTTTTATAAGAGATGACACGGACAATTTTGCCACAGGTAAATGTCAGTTTATAGTTCTTCCCATACGCTAGTAGACTGTTATGTTCTCTCCTATGATAGAGTTGCGAAGGTTGTTATCTTAATAAATAAAATAATCTGTGGCTAAACTTTGGTCATATACAGAGCACAAAGGGTTATATATTTTGGTTTCAGTGTACCTCGGTTTGCACGTGCCCAATTTACACTAAATCGTTGACACCCAAAAGTTTTGCCCAAACGTGAATGTGCTTTAGTGATGGAACATCTCTGAAAATATGCACATTCGGACGTAGGTAGTGTGTTTTAAATGTGTTATTTCTCAATGACTCTGCAAGAATTTCGGTGAGGGGGTGAGACTTATGACAGGTATGCTTTAGTGAGAGAAGATTTAAGACTTAAGAGAACCCCCACCCAGTTCTTCTGTATGTGGTGAAATTATCTTGGTCTCATCAGTTGATGTAGCATCTCTAGTGCTTAATTCACCAGGAAACTGCGACAAAACATTACATTTGGTACGTAAGTCAGTTTGTAAAAATGTAGTTATAGTAACGTTCATTCTGTGAGATTAGGTTGGGTAAACTAGACCAGAGTTTGGACAACAAACCTTTGTGATGTTTCTGTGATGTTTTATATAGCCTGAAAACGTCATGGTTACTTGTGTAAACTCCATTCCCTGATGGAGGGAACGAGACGCTGTGTCGATGTAGTGACACTAGGGGTTAATCTTGGGAGCCCGAGACACCTCTGGTCTTTGAAAAAAGGCCAATGAAAATTGGCGAGTGGTATTTGCATGCCACTTCCCCGGACATACGGGTATAAAAGGAGCTGGTATGCAACCACTCATTCAGGTTTTATGCTGAGAAGCCAATATAAGGTCTGGCCATTTCATCAGGAAGTTCAGTGTTGTGGCAGGAGGGACACAAAGTCTCGTTCCCTCCATCAGGGAATGGAGGTTACACAAGTAACCATGATGTTCCCTATCTGTCACTCACTCGACATTGTGTCGATGTAGTGACACTAGGGGTCCCTATACGAAATGCCGCAATTGGCTGAACTGTGTTACGTGAACTGGCGGTGTGTGGTGGGCAGACTACTGTGTGCCTCATAGCCAGCACACCAGGTCAACACATAACCTCCCCCAACATAGTTATGAGTGTCGAATGGCCCTTTTGGGGACAAGTCGACTACCCAAGAGATAGAGACAGGCTTAACCCAGTCATGGCCTATTTTCCCCTTCTCTTTTTTCCACTCCCTAAAAAAGAAGGGGGATTATCCGACTGGGCCACCAGGTCTAGTCGAGGGGTGTCCCTCCCAAGGGGAAGACACAGCGGAGACCACACCTCTCCCAAAGAGAGGTGGGGATATTTAAGTGGAAGGATATGTCACATGGTCTTTCCAACCATATGGAGAGTCTTCAAGGTAGATCCTGCCCAATTGGGGAGGAGTTACTTCAAACATGGAGACTGCGGCAGAGGGGCTCTGCCCAAGGAAGACGCAGTTTGCCAACAGGGAAACAAATTAGCAGAAGATACATATCGCATGGGGTTAGCCTTACAGGGAACAACCACATGTGGAGCACCTACCCCAGAACAAGACTCTTAGTTAGCACGTGTACAGGGCCGGCAGAGAATCTCTCCAAAAACTCGACTGCCACAGGGCTCGGAGGAAGTCAACCAGGGAACAAACTTGTGAACATACTGGGAATTAATGGCACACATCTTCAGCTCAAAAGGAGGTGGAAGGCGCTATGTGCAAGCGATACACCTGGCCGGCTATCCCGGGCTTATCCGCTTGTGTTGCATGCCACTACCTGGGATGAAACCGGTTCCACCTGGAGGTTGTAGAACCTTGCAAAGGTGTTGGGTGTTGCCCAGCCCGCTGCTCTGCAAATGTCTGTTAGAGAGGCATCCCTGGCCAGGGCCCAGGAAGCCGCTACACCCCTGGTACAATGGGCTCGTAGCCCTACCGGGGGCAGCATGTCCTGGGCGAGATATGCCATAGTTATGGCGTCGATGAGCCAGTAGGTGATCCTCTGCTTGGAGACAGTGCTACCTTTCCGCTGTGCACCAAAGCAGACAAAGAGCTGCTCAGAGATTCTAAAGCTCTGTGTGCGATCCAAATAGATGCGTAAAGCGCGCACCGGACACAGCAACGACAGGGCTGGGTCTGCCTCCTCCTGGGACAGCACTTGCAGGTTCACCACCTGGTCCCTAAAAGGGGTGGTGGGAACCTTGGGCACATAGCCCGGTCGGGGTCTCAGAATCACGTGAGAGTAGCCCGGACCGAACTCCAGGCATGTTTTGCTGACAGAGAACGCTTGCAGGTCTCCTACCCTCTTTATGGAAGTGAGCGCAGTCAAGAAGGCAGTCTTCAAGGACAGTGCCTTAAGCTCAGCTGACTGCAAAGGCTCAAAGGGGGCTCTCTGTAGACCCTGAAGAACTACAGAGAGGTCCCATGAGGGAACGAGGTGCAGTCTGGAGGGATTCAGCCTCCTGGCGCCTCTTAGGAACCTGATGATCAGGTCGTGCTTCCCTAAGGACTTACCGTCGACTGCGTCGTGGTGTGATGCTATGGCAGCAACGTACACCTTCAAGGTGGAAGGGGACAGGCTCTGCGACCTTCTTGAAGATGCAAGGAGACAGGGACAGGCTGAAAGGGAGGACTTTGTACTGATACGCCTGGAAGGAAGGGTCTGTGTTGAGGAAGGATCGAGACATGAAAGTATGCATCCTTCAGGTCTACTGCCGCGAACCAATCTTGATGCCGGACACTCACCAGAATGCGTTTTTGCGTCAGCATCTTGAACGGGAGTCTGTGTAAGGCCCGGTTCAGTACTCGCACGTCCAAGTTTGGCCGCAACCCACCGCCTTTTTTCGGTACGATGAAGTAGGGGCTGTAAAACCCCTTCTTCATCTCGGCTGGAGGGACCGGTTCTATTGCGCCATTCCGTAGGTGGGTAGCGATCTCCGCGCGCAAGGTAGGTTTTCGCTCTTGACCAAGGTGAAGTGAATATCGCTGAACCTGGGCGGGCGCCTGGTGAACTGAATCGCGTAGCCGAGTCAGACGGTCCGGATCAGCCATCGCAATGGATTGGAAAGCGCGGGCCACGTGTCCAAGTTCTGCGCAAAGTGGACCAAAGGGACAACGTCATCGGACATACTGGCAGGTGGGGCCTCGTGGCGTGGCAGAGCTCCAGGTACCTCACCACGTCGTGGCCGTGCTGAGTCTAGGGACATCGAAGCACTTACCTGGTTCCTTGTGACCACCCCCAGAACAGCCTGGGACGGGGGAAGAAGTGGCCCATCCTCGTAACCTGTGGAGACTGCCACATCGGGGGCGGCTGTGTGCCACAGCTGGGAGCTCAAGGGTGGAAAGGCCACCGCTGGAGCGCCAATCCTGCAAGAAAAAACCCGTGGATGGTGGTCATGGTGATGACCGTGCACACCGGGTATTTGACCCAGGGAGGAAGGAAGCTGCTCTTTTGCTGAACTGTTGGGTACCGCAGCCACATGAGTATGCATGCAAAATCAAAAAGGCAACAAAAGATTTTCCGCCCGGCCCTCCACCATGGATGGAGTGGTCTTTTTACCAGCTCCAGGTGAGTGGGTTCCCTCGTCTCTGGGTCGCCCATCTCAGGGGTGTTTTGATGACCTCCGTGGGTTCTTAGGCGCCAGCTGTGAGACGGGTGGCGTCTGCTTCCTGCGGTGGGCTCCACACTGGGGCCAGGCTGAAGGGGCGGGCTGTGGCAGAGACGGTGCAGTCACAGTAGGGGACGCCCTTGGCGACGAGCAGAAGGTGTGCTGGATCTTGAGCTGCGCCGGGGCAGGATGTGCCAGATTGCCTCCGTCTGCTGCTTCACCACCGAGAACTGCTGGGCCAAATAGGCCAGCCTGGGAAATGGGGGCAGCAAGGAACCGTGTCTTGTCGGCCTCGCCCATCTCGACCAGGTTGAGCCAAAAGTGGCACTCCTGGAACACTAGTGTTGCCATTGTCCGCCCGAAAGACCGTGCTGTGACCTTCGTCGCTCGGAGAGCGAGGTCGGTCGCCGAGTGCAGTTCCTGCATCAAATCTGGGGCGTGCAGTTCTTTCAACACCTTGGCATGGTGGACCTGCAGGAGAGCCATGGTGTGCAGGGCAGAGGCGGCTTGTTCAGCGGCGCTGTAGGCTTTAGCCGTCAGGGATGACGTGAGCCTACAGGGCTTGGACGGGAGCTTAGGGCGTCCACGCCAGGTGGCGGCGCTCTGCGTGCATAGGTGCACAGTGAGCACCTTATCCAGCAGGGGAATCGCCGTATAGCCCCTGGCCGCCCCGCCATCAAGGGTAGTGAGAACGGGGGAACTGTGGAATTGGGGCCGGATGCGACTTCGTCAGCTCCTCCTGCACTTCCGGGAACAATGGCACTGTAGCGGGGCGTGGCTGCTTTGAGCGGCGCCGTAAGCCCAGGGACCTATCATCAAGCTGTGAGGGTTCAGGGGAAAGCGGAGGGTTCCACTCTAACCCGACACTCGTGGCCGCCCGGGAAAGCATGTCGTCATTTTGGCATCAGCCTGTGACTGGGCAATCGTCCCTGAAGGGGGAAGCCCAGCTGAGGTTTCTGCATCCGACTGGACAAGCCCGCTCTCTGATGCTGCGCTCGAGAGCTCATCATCTTCGCGGGCTCCGAACAAGAAGCCAGACTCGCCATGAGACGAGCCGGCGAACTCATCCAGAAGCCCGATTGGGGCAGACAAGCGTGCTGGGGAATGGGAGGTCCGCAGGGGGATACCCGGAGGAGACGATCCCATTGGGGTCCCCAAATCACCCCCAGCGCTAGCCGCGCTGGCCTCATACCCATAGGTAGAAGGACCGAGGCGGGGAGCCTCTGGGGTGGCTTGCTTTCTTATGAAAGCAAGCCGCGACCACAACGTTGCCATAGTCTTGTTATCGCAATGAGAACATGAACCATCAACAAACGCTGCCTCCATGTGGGTCGCGCCCAGACACAAAAGACAGCGATCATGACCATCCGAAGTTGAGAGATAATGACCGCAACCAGGAATAATACACAATCGGAAAGGCATCTTTAAAAAGACATTCCGTGTGTGCTGCTCTTTTAGAGAAATACACTATATTGCCAAAAGTATTTGCTCACCCATCCAAATAATTGAATTCAGGTGTTCCAATCACTTCCATGGCCACAGGTGTATAAAATGAAGCACCTAGGCATGCAGACTGCTTCTACAAACATTTGTGAAAGAATGGGCCGCTCTCAGGAGCTCAGTGAATTCCAGCATGGTACTGTGATAGGATGCCACCTGTGCAACAAGTCCAGTTGTGAAATTTCCTCGCTACTAAATATTCCACAGTCAACTGTCAGTGGTATTATAACAAAGTGGAAGTGATTGGGAATGACAGCAACTCAGCCACGAAGTGGTAGGCAATGTAAAATGACAGAGCAGTGTCAGCGGATGCTGAGGTGCAGAGTGTGCAGAGGTCGCCAACTTTCTGCAGAGTCAATTGCTACAGACCTCCAAAGTTCATGTGGCCTTCTGATTAGTTCAAGAACAGTGCGTAGAGAGCTTCATGGATTGGGTTTCCATGGCCGAGCAGCTGCATCCAAGCCATACATCACCAAGTGCAATGCAAAGCGTCGGATGCAGTGGTGTAAAGCACGCCGCCACTGGACTCTAGAGCAGTGGAGACGCGTTCTCTGGAGTGACGAATCATGCTTCTCCATCTGGCAATCTGATGGACGAGTCTGGGTTTGGCGGTTGCCAAGAGAACGGTACTTGTCTGACTGCATTGTGCCAACTTTGAAGTTTGGTGGAGGGGGGATTATGGTGTGGGGTTGTTTTTCAGGAGCTGGGCTTGGCCCCTTAGTTCCAGTAAAAGGAACTCTGAATGCTTCAGCATACCAAGAGATTTTGGACAATTCCATGCTCCCAACTTTGTGGGAACAGTTTGGGGATGGCCCCTTCCTGTTCCAACATGACTGCGCACCAGTGCACAAAGCAAGGTCCATAAAGACATGGATGTGCGAGTTTGGTGTGGAAGAACTTGACTGGCCTGCACAGAGTCCTGACCTCAACCCGATAGAGCACCTTTGGGATGAATTAGAGTGAAGACTTCGAGCCAGGCCTTCTCGTCCAACATCAGTGTCTGACCTCACAAATGCGCTTCTGGAAGAATGGTCAAAAATTCCCATAAACACACATCTAAACCTTGTGGAAAGCTTTCCCAGAAGAGTTGAAGCTGTTATAGCTGCAAAGGGTGGGCCAACGTCATATTAAACCCTATGGATTAAGAATGGGATGTCACTTAATTTCATATGCGTCTAAAGGCAGATGAGCGAATACTTTTGGCAATATAGTGTATATACTCTATTAGATGAAACAAGCTCTTTCAGAAAATATACTCTCTTGTTTTCTGCCGAAGCGCCCAGGGGCGTTCTCTGCAGTGCACCAGTGCAGAGGAGGGAGAGGCGCTGAAATGTGCCGTCAGATCCAGCAGAGGTGAATGAACAGTAGAATTCAGCTCAATGAGCATGACCGTTTGGCTCTGAAGAGAAAATCTGAATGAGTGGTTGCATACCAGCTCCTTTTATACCCGTATGTCCGGGGGAGTGGCATGCAAATACCACTCGCCAATGTTCATTGGCCTTTTATCAAAGACCAGAGGTGTCTCGGGCTCCCAAGAGTGACCCCTAGTGTCACTACATCGACACAATGTCGAGTGAGTGACAGATAGGGAAGGTACTATATTTTTTTTCCCTTGTGTATCGTTATATAAATTTTGTGTTTGAGTAAAACAATGTAAAAATGGGGGAAATGCAAATCACAGTTAGCATATTAGCATATCCATACACTTGGTGATTTTGAAATACTGTCATACAGTATTTACTAATGTACTATGTACTTAATATTTGAAATGAATGTCACCCTTTGGATAAAGTTTTGACTATAACCTCTTACATATGCTACGGGCAGTTGCTCTTGGTTAAGAGTCTTAGGAAAATAGGCTCTCTGTGGGAATTTCTCCATTGGGCTTGAACTCCTGCTCTGTTTCTGAACTTTAAGACATTTGCCTGCATTCAACATCATCTACCCTGATCTTAGAACTGCTGTAGTACCCACTTCCAGATCACAGGTTATGAGTACAGCAAATACACACACAGTGCATTCATAAATTATTCAGTCCCCTTCAAATTATTTTTTCCCACATCAATCTACAATCCATACCCCATAATGACAAAGCAAAAAAATGATTTTTGATAACTTTGCAAATGTATTAAAAATAAAAACTGAAATATCACATTGATATAAGTATTCAGACCCTTAACTCAGTACTTAGTTGAAGCACCTTTGGCAGCGATTACAACCTCAAGTCTTTTTGGGTATGATGCGACAAGCTTTGCACACCTGGGTTTGGGGATTTTCTGCCATATTTCTCTGCAGATCCTCTCAAGCTCTGTCAGGTTGAATGGGGAACGTCGGTGGACAGCCATTTTCAGGTATCTCCAGAGATGTTCAATTGGGTTCAAGTCCAGGCTCTGGCTGGGCTACTCAAGGACATTCACAAAGTTGTCCTTAAGCCACTATTGCATTGTCTTGGCTGTGTGCTTAGGGTCATTGTCCTGTTGGAAGGTGAACCTTCGGCCCAGTCTGAGGTCCTGAGCGCTCTGGACTTGGTTTTCATTAAGGATATCTCTGTACTTTGCTGCATTCAGCTTTCCTTCAACCCTGACCAGTCCCTCAGTCCCTGACGCTGATAAACACCCCCACAACATGATGCTACCACAACCATGCTTCACTGTTGGGATGGTATTGCGCAGGTGATGAGCAGTGCCTGGTTTCCTTCAGACATGATGCTTGGAATTGAGGTCAAACAGTTCAATCTTCGTTTCATCAGACAAGAGAATCTTGTTTCTCACAGTCTGAGAGTCCTTTAGGTGCTTTTTTGCAAATTAAAAGCAGGCTTTCATTTGTCTTGCACTGAGGAGAGGCTTCCGTCCAGCCACTCTGCCATAAAGCCCAGATTGGTTGCAGTGATGTTTGTCCTTCTGTAAGTTTCTCCCATCTCCACACAAGATCTCTGGAGCTCAACCAGAGAGACCACTGGGTTCTTGGTCACCTGTCGGTGTGAGTTTGGGAAGGGGCTATCTGCTTTTGTGCAGGGAAATTGTTTAGAATTAACACTATTTGTACAAATCCATCTGGTGACGCTAGAGGTGCAGAAATAGCACACTTCAGCTTTAAATGTGTAGAGGCCAGTTTGAGATTTTTTCTGAGACACAGCACTTAAGCAGTGACACAAGCCTGCAATGTACTGGTTTATCAGAGAGTGTGTGGACCCAGTAAATTTATGTTTAGCAAAAGAGTGACTTCATATATATGTGACTGAAGTAATAATTCCTGTTGGGCTGAAGCACTGATATGAACAACAGTAATAAGATTTAATTCTAGTTTTAAATATCATTCTATAATTAATTTATTTTGGTTCATTAATAAAAAGGTTTATAACACCTCAAGTTGGTTCCAAAGTATTTGTTTTTTATTTTTTTATCCAGGGTCCCCTCCCTTGTTACACACCAGAGAAGCCTAACTTTCTTATACACCTAGTTTAAGATCTCAGTGATATAAGATTTATTGTCAGGGGCCCCTTACCACTGGCCCCAACACTCACTTGGTAACTATAAGGCACTTTCCCACCTACAGTCCTGGCACTTTTCCCTCAGTAATTTCTAGATGATAACTCTTAGGAGGAACAGAACTCTAGAGGAGACTTTTCCCCTGTTGCATTCGCACTCACAAAGTAACCACCATAGGGATGTCATCTAGTATCGACCATTATTATTCTGATGTAATAGCAACAACAACAACAACAAAATCAACATCACAGACAGAGGACACCGGGATTGGAGCTACACTTTTGTTTGTTTATACAAACGTTGGCTGCATCGGAAAACGTAGGCAGCTGCCTTATCAGTTAATGGTTTAAACAATTGTGTTTTTGTATTAAAGGCACCTTATTTCATCTTACCTTCATCCATCCTTATACAGCCTCCAAAGGCAGCATTTTCCAGTTTTTGGATGCAGCTTGTGTCTTCAGGTTACAGTTTAAACTGGGCTTGCTAGGCGTGCATGCGGTGCTCCATGTAGCAGCCGCCAGCCGGATGAGACAAGGCAGCGAAAGCGCTGTTTAACCACGCAGCACACACTGATCTCATCAGATAACATGTTGAAAATTCACTATAAACCTATTTATCAACACAATCTTTTACAATAAAGGCTTTGATGACTCAGCCTGTACTGAAATACTCACTCATTGACATAAACACATTGTGATGCAAGTTAACCACGCAGTAAAAGGCACGCAATACTTCCGTCATGTAATCTAGATTTAATGACAGATTAGTGTACAATAAAGTTCAATTACTGACTCTTGATAAACATCTGATTATATATATCCATCATCCCAGGAAAAAGTTGATGTAGTAATCCAGAAATCACTTTATTTTCTTTATAGTCACATAGTACAGATGCGATGAAAACTCAAATCGTGCCTTCCCATGAAGTCTCACATACACAAACACACATGTGAAACAGGTTATTCTCTTTGGATACTTTGTTTGTTATATGTTATTTCTGTTAAGGGAATTGTAAAATTGAGTCCTCTCAGTAGCAGGCTATCAGCTAGTTTGTTTAATATGGCAGTAAAAATTATTACTTATGGGTGATTCAATTGATAGGCTTCCATATGTATCATGATTTTGTGTATCATGCATGCTTACTAAAATAGAGTAGCAGGAAGATGTTGATTAAAAGACATACAGGCGAATGAACAACCTTCACACTCAATGACAGCAGACCGCATTCTGCCCCACCGTTCCTCTTGTCTGGCCTGAAAATTTATGCACAGCAGGAAGAGAGAATGAGTGGGAGGATGGCGTCCCTGTAGGCCCCTCCAAGGCCCTGTTACCACTCAGGCAACGTCTCCTAAGCAGAGCGGCAGATACATAATTGACCTGCATAAGAGCCATTTCCCTCATTTGATTACTGCCACATTAACCAGATCAGACAGGCAGCTCTGGCCTAGTTGCCCTTGGAAACTGTGGCAGGAATACAAGGCTGCTATCTGTATGAGCATCAGAAGTAGGCTGTGCCAAGACTGGTTTTCTATGAGGGAGTGTGGAGAGGGATGCAGGCCTGGGGTCAATCGCTCTCCATGTGACATCTGCAATAAGGGACTAAATGAAACCTAATTGGCTGAGCTGTTTTGCTGGACGCTCCATTATGATGAGAGGCTCTTGCACAAGTGGAATAGCAGTTATAATCAGGACTGTAATATTACAAACTGCCAGCAGTAATTGCAGTATGGCATGGTGGGGAACAATAACAAAGGGGCTACTGAAGATGTTTGTGTTCTGTAGTTAATGAGTAAACTGCTTTCATTTACGAGAAAGAGAGAGCTGGTGTGCGTAAGTTCATACACGGATGCACTTTTGACCCAGACTTACACCATGCATTTTCAAATCTGGGTACTTGAATCTTGCAGAAGATTTGTAATAGTAATGAGGCACGCATATGCACACAGAGTCTCTGTCTTTCCACTTCTCTTTTTCTTTTTTGCTTCTTAAGAAAAAAAAAACCTATCAATTGCCATCCCAAACACATTTATTATTGAATCTTATCGGGCCTTCTGAGTTTGAGTTTTTGTGTTTATTACAGACAGACATTCTTGGCCTTTGAAACAGATCAATTACAAAGCATCTGGAATTAATTACTTTATTTTCCTTTAAGAAACTCACAAAGACTCTGACAGCACTGTTTAGGCACTGTTTATATACAGTTGAAGTCAGAAGTTTACGTACACCTTAGCCAAATACATTAAACTCAGTTTTTCACAATTCCTGACATTTAATCGTAGAAAACATTCCCTGTCTTAGATCAGTTAGGATCACTACTTTATTTTAAGAATGTGAAATGTGAGAATAATAGTAGAGAGAATGATTTATATCAGCTTTTATTTCTTTCATCACATTCCCAGTGGGTCAGAAGTTTACATACAGTTAGTTAGTATTTGGTAGCATTGCCTTTAAATTGTTTAACTTGGGTCAACCATTTTGGGTTGCCTTCCACAAGCTTCTCACAATAAGTTGCTGGAATTTTGGCCCATTCCTCCAGACAGAACTGATGTAACTGAGTCAGGTTTGTAGGCCTCCTTGCTCGCACATGCTTTTTCAGTTCTGCCCACACATTTTCTATCAGATTGAGGTCAGCGTTTTGTTGTGGCCACTCCAATACCTTGACTTTGATGTCCTTAAGCCATTTTGTCACAACTTGAGGTATGCTTGGGGTAATTGTCCATTTGGAAGACCCATTTGCAACTGAGCTTTAACTTCCTGGCTGATGTCTTAAGATGTTGCTTCAATATTTCCACATAATTTTCCTTCCTTATGATGCCATCTATTTTCTGAAGTGCACCAGGCCCTCCTGCAGCAAAGCACCCCCACAACATGATGCTGCCACCCTTATGCTTCACGGTTGGGATGTGTTCTTCGGCTTGCAAGCCTCACCCTTTTTCCTCCAAACATAACTATGGTAATTATGGCCAAAAAGTTCAATTTTTGTTTCATCAGGCCAGAGGAAATTTCTCCAAAAAGTAAGATCTTTGTCCCCATGTGCACTTGCAAACTGTAGTCTGGCTTTTTTATGGTGGTTTTGGAGCACTATTAATATAGGACTCGTTTTACTGTGGATATAGATACTTGTCTACCTGTTTCCTCCAGCATCTTCACAAGGTTTTTTGCTGTTGTTCTGGGATTGATTTGCACTTTTCACACCAAACTACATTCATCTCTAGGACACAGAATGTGTCTCCTTCCGGTATGATGGCTGCGTGGTCCCATGGTGTTTATATTTGCATACTATTGTTTGTACAGATGAATGTGGTACCTTCAGGCATTTGAATATTGCTCCCAAGGATAAACCAGACTTGTGGAGGTCCACAATTTTTTTTTCTGAGGTCTTGGCTGATTTCTTTTACATTTTTCTATGATGTCAAGCAAAGTGGGACTGAGTTTGAAGGTAGGCCTTAACCCACTGGGGTTGACGGACGCGCTGGCGCGTTCTGCTGGATTTTTTATGCATAACAGCAGAAACAACTTAAAATTCTCCATCATTTTTGGGCATACAGATAAGTGTAAGACATCATTAGAAACTATAATGTGTATGTTTACATGCACAATAACAACAAAACCTTGTGCTTTTGTAAAATAAAGAAAATAAACAGGGTGCGCTTTCAGACATCTGTCTCCGCGAGCATCTTTCTGAAACACGTCAAAAAAATGAGGTGAAACTCCGCAAATACTTATCACACAAACATGAAACATATGTCTAAAGAAAACTTAAAATGTCTACTTTTAAATAAAACAATTCAAATTTAAAACAAATATTCTCCTGCAATGTAATCTGTATGAAACCTAGCGATGTACAGTTTCTCCTGGCTCAGCTCATTATCGCTAATGAGATCCCACCCACCAGCAGAGCGCGCTATTCATACGGTAATGTACTGAGGCGATCAATGCAAATGGTAAATGCCCCCAACAATGCCTTAAAATACATCAAGTTTCATCATCAGATTCATTCACTTTCCTGTGCGTTTGGAAGACGGCACACTACACAGGTGAGGAAGAGTTCACATTTTCCTTAGAAGAAGAGTGGGACTCCGATGAACGTTTACATTTTGAAGAGCGATTTGATCCAGCCGAGGATACAATTCCAGATGAGTAAGTCATTTAGTTTTACTTACATTAGTTGACATGCTATTTTATATAAATTTGGACATATTTTACTAGTTGGACTATTTCCAGACTTGCCAGCCAGGATTCAGAGTATTGACATTTGAAATATGTCCTAATAGGCAAGTTTTAGTGATATTTAAATGTTGTTTGGCTAAAGCAGGTATTTAAATTATATGCTGTATGATATAAATATGATATGTAATATGATATAAAAATAATATGAATGTTTAGATTATATTTTAACTAGTGTTTATGCTGCCTCATTATCATCAACGAAGCTTGTGCTTGAAAATGTCTGTTCGGGTGTATATGTGTAAAATGTGCTGTAAATATGCCCATATTAGAAAATCAGCATATTAGAATGATTTCTGAAGATCATGTGACACTGAAGACTGCAGTAAAGATGCTGAAAATTCAGCTTTGATCACAGGAATAAATTGTATTTGACAATATATTCCAATAGAAATCAGTTATTTTAAATTGTAAAAATATTTCACAATATCACTGTTTTTGCTGTATTTTGGATCAAATAAATGCAGCCTTGGTGAGCAGAAGAGACTTCTTTTAAAAATATTTTAAAAATCTTACAGATCTATAAACTTTTAAACAGTAGTGTAGGTCTAAAGGTTTTAAGTAAAGTCTTTATGTAAAGAAAATGTATAGTCAGATAATACATTCAATCATTAAGTCTCCTCACATTCATTCACTCTCAGGGGAGGGCTCTTTGTCTCCTCAGGTGTGAATCACATCAATATTCATGATCATCCACGCCTCCTCGCATATGGCCTTTCTAACACTAAAAGTGTCTTACAGAAGTTAAATGACTTTATTGTTTAGTATGAATGAGTGATCAGGATGGTTTCACATCATTTTTGTAGCAAAAACTCTAGGCTACAAGATCCAGTTCTCAAAAGTCTTGTGAACAAATGTTTAGTATGTGATATATGGCCTTATTTCAGTGACTTACAATTTTTGTTTTTTCAAAAACCACGCATAAACGTTATTTTCTCAAAAATACAAACATGTACATACATGTTGCTCACATATTATTGTAGCCCAGTTTGTGCTGAATACAGTGTTATCAGTCTTTAGCCATTAATATGTTTTTAAGCAACTGAAAAAAGTACAAATGTCAAGGCATGTCAAAACTTCTCCAGGGCCCAAAACACCCTCAGACCCCAGAGGGTTAAAATAAATCCACAGATACACCTCCAATTGACTCCAATTAGCCTATCAGGTTTCTCTTACCACTGCTATGCCAATGACATGCAGATCTACTTGTCTTTCCAGCCCAACGACACCACAGTGACTGCTCGAATCTCTGCCTGTTTGGCAGACATCTCAGCCTGGATGAAGGAACACCACCTGCAACTTAACCCAGCCAAGACCGAACTAATTGTCTTTCCAGCCAATCCTGCTGTTGAACACAACATCAGCGTGCAGCTGGGTTCAACTACAGTAACACCTTCCAAAACTGGAATTGTGATATAGTCAGTTAAAAGTGAAACAATCTGTCTGTAAATAATTGTTGGAAAAATTATTTGTGTCATGCACAAAGTAGATGTCCTAAAAGACTTGCGAAAACTATAGTTTGCTAAAATGAAATCTGTGGATTGATTAAAAAATGAGTTTTAATTAATTCAACCTAAGTGTATGTAAACTTCTGACTATAAATATACATACATTTTGAAAACATTTCAGAGGTTCTTACCAAAGTGGCAGAGAATTACAAAGAATCTTCAGGAGTGCGTCTAAAACACTTTTTTCTATGGCGATCTGTTTTCTGTTTTACACTCAGCCCATCCTTATGCATAAAACTAACCAGGATGTAGCACAAACTGGAACATCTCAAAAACCAGCTAGCCCTAATTTGTCAGAAATGAGACTGGAGATCCAAGCGCAGAGGCACAGTTAACAGAATTTATTTAGAGCAAACTCAAGGCTGTTGGGTAAGGAATACTTAAAGAGAGCTGATGGGCCAGGAAGACTCAAAGAGAGCTGATGAGCAGAGAGGAACCTGGCACCGACTGCAGCATGGAGATGGAGAGTGTGTTTGTAGGCGTGTGTACGTCATGGCAGTGTGGAACGTAGATCCACGAGGAATCCTCTGGAGGAGAGTTTGTTCGTAGGCATGTGTGCATCATGGCAGTGTGGAACATAGATCCGTGAGGAATCCTCTGGAGGTGAGTGTGTTCATAGGCTTGTGTGCATTGTGGCAGTGTAGAGGGAAAGCCAGTGTGGAATCCTCAGGTGAAGAGTCAAAGCGAGCGAAGAGGCAGTCAGGATGGTAACCACAATCCAGGCACTAAGGCGAACACTGGCAACCAACACATATTACATGTAACAGGACCGACTAAGGCAGAGAGAGCAAGATGATTTAAACAACACACACAACAACAATCTAGCAATGAACACGAAACAGAGCGGGGTTAAAGTAAGCAGGAAACAAACATGGGACAGGTGTCGTCAGCCAGCTGAAAGTTGGCATGGTCAGCGTTCCCATGGAAGCAATCAGGGCTCCCATGGAAATGCTGATTCTGCCTGCCGGCAGCACCTGAAACACATGAGGGAGAGAACATCAACACAAATAGAACAAACCAGCAGACTCACCAAGACCGTGACATAAATGGGAAGTTGGATCGAATTACAATATTGCATGACACTTGTGGGTGTGTTTTAGCACTAAAGATGTATGGTGGGATGAACAGATTAAACACATATTTGCTCAATTTGAGTATCAGATCTGAGCTACCCTTAGGTCAACACTCTCTATATCTCTCAGTTACGCCCTATGCGTTTCATGAGTGTTCTGAGCTATACCACTCCACATGAAAAGGTCCCAGAAATTGATTTCTAATAAAAGCTCTCCCCTGTGGGTCATCGCCTAGCTGGGGCCTGACCTTTCCTCAAGCAAAGAAGAGTTTATGAAAGAAGAGTCGCTTAAGAGAGTGGGCTTTTGCATAGAGGTAAGGGGTGAATACTTGAGTGAAAATGCAAAGATCTTTCATAAATTTATGGTATGAAATCCTTGATGAAACTGATAACAGAGTTTGTTTCCTTAATGGAGAAAAAAAGGGCTTAATGTACTGATGATTTTAATGTGTGACATTTCAACTTGGATAAGAGCAATTTTGGAAAGCTCCAGAGAAAAATAATTCCCAGAGCATTCCCAAGTTAGTTAATAGGAGAATAAGCTTAAAACTTGAAAATAATGATTGAGCCAGATCTAATGTATTAATTCACACTCACATGAATGAACATATTTGGTGATTTTAAGATTAAAGCCAAACTCCCCATAACAAATGATTAAGATTAAAGAATAAATGGCCTTAATTGCATCTTTGGTCTGTTGCTCTGAGGGCGATTTAGCATAAAATGATCTGTTTATGTGGCATTTTCTACATCACATTTGCTATCAGTAAATGTAGCACTGAAAGTCCAAGATGATTGAAAACATGTGGTGCTGAACCTAATACCATCCGTTTTAAGATTCGAGCTTGTATTTTAAATGAATTTATGGTGGGATTACATCAGGCAAAAAAAAAAAGGCCATCTGCTTTTCTGATCCAGCCAAAGGCAGAGGATACAATAGTAATGGAGAAAAAGATGAAAGGACAGTGACTGGTTATTATTATCATTACAATATGAAGGGAAGATAAGGCTAGATGGGTTCATCAGATTGGAGAAGATTGCAGGCAAGGATTAGTGCCACAAATGTGTGTGTATGTGTGTGTGTGTGTGTGTGTGTGCGTTAGGGATGTGCCCGAAGCAGAATACCTTATTCGGAAAGGCACAAATAATGACTTAAAAATGAATAATGAATTCATCCGAATAATAGAAAAAATATTCATAAGACTGATCATCCAACGAGCACAGGTATTAAGCGATATTTTAATTAAACATATCGAAAATTACAAAACAGTGATGAGTTTGTGAAGCCAATATAACTGCAGTGTAAACCTTATGAATGAAAATGCGCATGGTGTGATTTTAAGTTCATTGGATGGCCGCGGTCTCGACTCAGAAATCTAATCTTGTCATGAGTAACATTAACTGAGATAATATATTATACACATTTTCCACTTTTTAAAATGCCTGTTAATACATAAACACAAAATGTTTCACACAATTCCCATGTAAGGATTCATAAACCAATTCCTGAATTCCTGACCACAGAAGTGATGATTTTATAGCGGAGCTCGTATGCCCATCTCTTAAAGCTGACCACAGTTACATCTATATCACCAATGAAGGTAATTGCATGGTTTAGCCTTTACACTCAAACAGTTTAAATGCCCCAAAGAGGTTTAAATACTTGTAAATCTATTTAGAATATTCCTGCACACAGAGTATTGCGGAGAAACCAAAACATGCGCTTTTTTCCACTTTTATCTTCTAGAAATGTATAGAGTCTCACTCTTGCTATTTATTCCACTGCATTTCATTAATTCTGCACATGTCATTTAACTAAATAATGATGTCCTCCACATTATGTTAAAATATGTGATCACAAAATAAGCCTCGAGTGTAGCCTACCATAAAACTTTCTGATATAGATATACTGTGCTTTCACCTGTTTATAGGCTTAATTCATTTTTTTCTCATTTCTTTTAATGGATGTATTTGTAGGCTATTTAGTGTTCGCTGCAAAATGTGTGCTTGACCTTTCACAATTGCTTGACATGTGCCTCCAGTATAACATTGTTATACTTGCACACTGCACAGACAAGTCTAAAAGAAAATTCTGTTTCAACAGATATTAATGTCAGAAATACCAGGAGAAACCAAGTTAAAAACACATTCCACAGTTAATGAATTGTGAATATCTAGCTCCATCTGGTGAGAAAAAATAAAGAATATATCAATAATATTATTAAATAGTAATAATAATTATTAGGCTATAATAATAATAATATAAATATGCCTATCCAAGGCATGTTTTATATACAGAAACTATAAATGTAAGCGAGTTACATTTAAAAATTAGTTATGAGGCACTTCCGGTTTAGGCTACGCCCACATCCAGTTCTATCCAAATACAGAAATATACAAACAATTTTGTCATAGTAACAAATACAAATAAAGACAATGGCTTCGCTGCACACCCCTAGTGTGTGTGTGTGTGTGTGTGTGTGTGTTGTGACATTTAAACCCATCAGAGCAGAAGAGTCTTTGCATCTCCAGTTTTCCACATTGACATCTGATGATTCATGTTCCAACAAAGCAGGTGTTGTGTTGAACTCTCACACTCCACCTGAGCAGGTATTTGTGTCTACATTGCTATCTTTGAGCAAAATTATTCTTCTACAACCTACTTTGAATTAATGATTCCCTTTCAGAGCACTGTGCTGGTCAAATGTATCAAACCCTTTAATAGTCAATAGATTCTAATATGACCCAATCATGCAATGCATCACAAAACCAGAAATGTGTTTACAATTTGGTTTGATTCGATTATTTTTTTGCAATTCATAATTGTTTAAATATATATGTATATATATATATATATATATATATATATATATATATATATATATATATATATAGGGATGGGGAGTAACGAAATACATGTAACCGGACTACGTATTTAAAATACAAAATATAAATAACTGTATTCCACTACAGTTACAATTTAAATCATTGGTATTTATAATAGTTACATTCAAAAAGTATTTTGTTTATTGAAGAGATTATTTTGCATTTTATTGTAATTTGTTTCATTTAATATTTAGTCCTTTCAGATGGAAAAATTTACACATAAAAATGATGCGATCCAAAGTGCATTTGAACAGCGGTGAAACACTTTCTTATGAAGTGTTACATTCATACGAGCAGACAGAGAAGTTCGAAGTAAGTTTGGAGCAGAAGAAATATAAATAAACCTTATGTAAATTGTCAGCTTTACGTCAAGCTAAAATGCTATTTCTATCCATTTTACATGCACACGTTACCAGGCAAGATCATATTTTTTTATCAAGAAAATTCACGTTGGATCATAATTAATTTTTTCTAGTAAGACCTTTGATATTAGGGCAAAAATTTTATTCTTGATAATTTTTGTATTGTTTTCCTGTAAAAATATCTAAAAAACCTTAAAACAAGATCAATTTGATTTATCTTGTTTTAGAAACAACACTATTATTTAGATATTTAGGTTTTTCAGAGAATGTAATTTTAACATGTGTATTTTTTCTTACTGTATTGGCAGAGTTTTTATAGTCAAAACAAGTGAAAAATCTACCAGTGCTGAAGAAGTAATCCCCAAAGTATTTAGAATACATTACTGACCTTGAGTAATCTAATAGAATTCGTTACAAATTACATTTTACAGCATGTATTCTGTAATCTGTAGTGGAACACATTTCAAAAGTAACCCTCCCAACCCTGTATATATATATATATATATATATATATATATATATATATATATATATATATATATATACACAGACACAGTATATCTCATGCTAATGGGAATGACAAGACAAGAGAGTGTGAATCCAAATGTAGAGCTATTTATTATGATAATCAGAAGATAAAGAAACAATGAAAATTAAACACTTGAGCCAAAGAGAAATCAAAGCGCAGCAGCAGTTTGCCTGCTAACGTTGTATGTAACACTCTAATATGCAAACAAACAAACAAGAACCGACAAAGACTAAGGGAAACATGATGGTTATATATACAAATGGGGACTAAAGACATTAGAATGAACAGCTGGGTACAATGATCAGAGGGCCTGAGGAACAGGTGTGTGTGATGAGGATGTCTGGAAGGTGCATGATGGGAAATGTAGTTCGGGGGAAAAACTTCAACATAAAAGTCTCAGAACACAAAAGGATGATGGCAACATGACTATACATACATATATATATATATATATATATATATATATATATATATATATATATAGTATACATAGTATACATATGCTATATACAACCCCAATTCCGGAAAAAAAAAAATGCTAATAAAAACAAAAAGGAGTGATTTGTAAATTATATTCACCCTTTTCTATATTGAAAGCACCACAACTGCACATAATATGATGTTTTACCTTGTGAATTTTATTGTAGTGTTTTGTTTTTTTTTTTGGAAAATGTACAGTAATTTCAGGAACATGCTTTTACATCAATGAAAGTTGGTGTACAGATGTAACAACGTTAAAGAAGATGTGCTGTCCTAATTTGGAAGCGCTATGGCGCGACCGACCAAGGCTCCCTTCCAAGGCCTGTAAGTTCTCTTCCTCTTTAATGACAAAGGCTTACAAGGCCACGGGTCAGGCCGCTTCCGCCCTGCATGCCATGGCCATCCTGCAGGTCCACCAGGCCAAGGCACTAAAAGACCTGCAAGAGGGTTGGTAGACCTGCACAACCCAGGGCTGATGCAGGAACTGCGCACTGCAACCGACCACGCCTAACGTACGACGAAGCTCAGGGCACGCGCCCTGGGGCGGACGATGTCCACGCTTGTGGTCCAAGAGCAGCACCTGTGGCTCAACCTTGCGGAGATGCGTGACGCTGAGAAAGTCTCCCAAGGGGGGCTTTTTTTTCCACCGTCGAGGATTTCGCCCATCAGTTCTCGATGGTGAGAAAACCGAGGCAATTAAACACATCCTGCTGCGGTGCGACCCAGCCGCCTTCAGGCCACCGAGGTCCCGCATCCCATCTTCTTCTTGCCAGAGCCGTTGCCCTGCGTTGCCGGCCCCGGCTCCTATACCATCGGTGCCCGCAAGCCGGCCTCAGAGAAAAATAGCCTCCCGCGGGAAGTCGGCTCCACCTGCCCGCCAGTTGGCCCCCAAAAACCCCAGACAGGCTTTGAGGCGGTCCTGACATGGCCCGCCCAGGGATGAGGCGAACGCTCCTGACCAGTCTGGCCCGGGAATAAAAGAGCAGTTTCCTCATTCCCTGGGCCAGCGCACTCGCAACGGCCAGGCGCTGGAAGTCTTTCCGGTCAATTAGGTGAACACGGGTACTTCCTGTTCCCTCGTTCTCCGGCGAACAGGTAAGTGTGCTGGTCTCTGGGGCTGCTCACCCACCCCAGTCACCGGCCACCGTTGCGGGCTAGCGGAGCAGCATGTCCCCTTTGGGCTGTCTTCCAGGTGGGGCTCCTGCTCTGCCTTGCATCAAACCACCCTGTCCGGGCACGATAAGTCCAGTCGTCCCCCTGGTGCCACTGTCACGGAAGCTGGAGGTCTGGTTAGAGCTCTCCAGCCCCTCACGGTGGCTCATCTGGACGATTCGCCTAGGCTACGCGATCCAGTTCACCAGACACCCACCCCGGTTCAGTGGCATCCTCTCCACTACGGTGCAGGGCAAGCGTGCCTCCATCCTTTGGGCGGAAGTTGCCACCCTTCTGGCGAAGGGAGCAATAGAGCCCGTCCCCATAGCCGAGTTGTGTAAGGGCTTCTACAGCCCTTATTTTATCGTGCCCAAGAGAGGGGGAGGGTCGCGCTCAATCTTGGACCTGTGTGCCCTGAACAAGACCTTACACAGGCTTCCGTTCAAGATGTTAATGCAGAAGTGCATCCTGGCATCAGTACGACATCAGGATTGGTTCGCGGCCATCGACCTGAAAGACGCGTACTTTCACATATTGATCCTTCCTCGACACAGACCCTTTCTTCGGTTTGCTTTCAAGGGATGAGCATACCAGTACAAGGTCCTCCCCTTCGGTCTATCCCTGTCCCCTCGCGTCTTTACCAAAGTCGCAGAGGCTGCCCTGGCCCCGCTAAGGGAAAAGGGCATATGCATTCTCAATTATCTCGATGACTGGCTAATCCTAGCTCATTCGCAAGATCTATTGTGTGCACACAGGGATCTTGTGCTTCAGCAGCTCGACCGACTCGGGCTTCAGGTCAACTGGGAGAAGACCAAGCTCTCCCCTGTGCAGAGCATCTCTTTTCTCAGTATGGAGTTAGACTCGGTCGCTCTCAGGGCACATCTTACGACCGAACATGCACAGTCAGTGCTGACCTGCCTGACGACCTTCAGGCAGAAGGTAGTGGTGCCAGTGAAACAATTTCAGAGGCTCCTGGGGCATATGGCATCCTCGACGGCGCTTCTCCTCCTCGGGTTGATGCATATGAGACTGCTTCAGCACTGGCTACAGACTCGAGTCCCGTGATGGGCATGGCACCACAGCACCCGGTGTCACAGACTTTCAGCCCTTGGTCGGACCTGGCGTTTCTACGGGCAGGTGTTCCCCTAGAGCAGGTCTCAAGGTGTGTCGTGGTCACGACAGACGCCTCAAACTCGGGCTGGGGTGCCGTGTGCAACAGGCAGGCAGTGACTCAAATGGCACATCAAATGCTTAGATTTGCTGGCAGTATCTCTAGCCCTGAGAAGGCTCCAGCCATTGATTCAGGGCAAGCATGTGTTGGTCTGAACCGACAACACCTAGCAGGTCTTCCACCAGCAGTGGTAGACACGATCACTCAGGCCAGGGTCCCCTCTACGAGGTGGCTGTATGCCTTGAAGTGACGTCTTTTCACTAACTGGTGTTTTTCCCATTGGGAAGACACACAGAGGTGTGCCATCAGGCCTGTGCTGTCTTTTCTTCAGGAAGTGCTGGAGAGACGGCTGTCTCCCTCTACCCTGCCGTAGCAGCTCACCACGATACACTGGACGGCAGTCCCTCTCGACAGCGCAACCTGATCAACAGGTTCTTCAAAGTCGCGAGGAGATTGAATCCTCCTAGACCGCACTTGATCCCCTCTTGGGATCTCCCTTTGGTCCTACCTGCCTTACAGAGAGCCCCGTTTGAGCCCCTGGAGCAGGCTGAGCTCAGCACTCTGTCTCTGAAGACGGCCCTCCTGGTGGCACTCACTTCCATCAAGAGGGTGGGGGACCAAACAGGCTAAACTGAAAAATTAGCTGTCATCAAATGAGTGATGATCACTTGTGTGTGGCTATTTTTTATATTATTTATCTGTATAATATTTTTCAACATCTTAAGTACATTATTTTATTGTGGATGTCCCAATGTGTATACAGAGAGCTGAATAAAATAATCATATTATATTTTGGTTGCATTTGAGGGCAAACATTTTTTTGTAATTGACTGTGTAAAATTGGCACATAATACTGGAATATCGATCGCAGGCTCCTGAATCGAATTGTATCGTGGCAGACTTTGAAGTATCAGCAAATATCGGATTGCAGGCCCAGAGAATCGATTCAAGATCATATTGTGATGAAACGTCTGATAAACACCCCTAATGTGTGGCGCATTATTAAGCGCATTAGATGGCAACAAAGGCCCTGTACAATTGTGCAGCTAAAGACCTACATAATGGATGAATGGGGCAGTTCCCAAATGCTTAATAAGTGTTATTAGAAGAAATTGTGATGTTTCACAGTGGTAAACACTTGACTGTCCCAACTTTTGGGAGTGTGTTGCAATCATCTGATTTGAAATTACTGTACATAAAAAAAAAAAAAACAAAAAAAAAAAATGAAATTCACAGGGTAAAACATCATATAATGTGTAGTTGTAGAGCTTTCAATATAGCAAATTATAAAATTAATATAATAAAATAATTTACAAATCACAAATTTTTGTGTTTATTAGCATTTTTCATACTGTCCCAACTTTTTCAGAATTGGGGTTGTATACAGTGGTGACCAAAAATATTGGCACCCTTGATAAATATGAGCAAAGACGGCTGTGAAGAATATGCATTTATTGTTTATCCTTTTGATCTTTCATTCAAAATATTCACAAAAATATACAATCTAATGGAAATCAAACAATTACAAACACAACACAAGTTTTATGAAAATATAAATATGTTTGTCAAATATATGTGTGGCACAATTATTGGCACCCCTAAAAATTATAAATATATCTGAAGTATATTCCAATTCATATTTTAAACTGTTTAGTACACCTGGGTGACTAGGAAAATGAAATTGTTCAGCCATGACTTCAGAGGGGTATACATATGAAATAACACACAAGCCAATTTCCCTTCATCATCTATCACAATGGGTAAGACCAAAGAATACAGTTATGATGTGCGGCAAAAGGTTGTTGAGCTTCACAAAATGGAAAATGGCTATAAATACAGCTAAAGCATTGAAAATACCCATTTCCAACATCAGGGCAATAATTAAGAAGTTCAAATAAACTAGAGATGTTAAGAATCGACCTGGAAGAGGACATGTTTCTATATTGTCTTAAAGCACAGTGAGGAAGATGGTTCGAGTGACCAAAAATTCACCAAGGATCACAGCTGTAGAATTGTAAAATTAGTTGGGTCTTGGAGTCAGAAAGTCTCCAAAACAACAATCAGACGTCATCTACATCACAACAAGTTGTTTGGACAGGTTTCAAGAAAAAAGCCTTTGCTCTCATCCAACAACAAATTCAATCATCTTCAGTTTGCCTAACACTACTGGAACTTCAAATGGGACCGGGTTCTATTGTCAGATAAAACAAAAATAGAGCTTTTTGTCAGCAAACACCAGAGACGGGTTTGGCGCACACAGAGAGGTAGCCATATGAAAAAGTACCTCATGGCCATGGTTAAATATGGTGGTGGATCTTTATTGTTGTAGGGCTTTTTTATGCCAAATCTCCTGGACATCATGTTCGGATATATGGCATCATGGACTCTATCAAATACCAACAGATAAAAAAATCACAACCTGACTGCCTCAGCCAGAAAGCTTAATATGGGCCCTGGTTGGATCTTCCAGAAAGACAAAGATCCAAAACACATCAAAATCAACTGACCTAAAAATCAAGATTCTGCTATGGCCATCCCAGTCTCCCAGGGTGCCGATAATTGTGCCACACATATATTTGACAAAAATATTTGTTTTTTGATAAAGATTGTGTTGTGTTAGCAATTGTTTGATATCCATTAGAGGATACATTTTTGTGAATATTTTGAATGAAAGATCAAAAGGATAAATAAAAAAGACATTTTTCACAGCCTTCTTTTCTCATATTTACAAAGGGTGCCAATATTTTTGGCCACCACTATATATATATATATATATATATATATATATATATATATATATATATATATTATTGTATATGCTGCCATATATACACTGGCAGCCAAATGTTTGGAATAATGTATAGATTTTGCTCTTATAGAAAGAAATTGGTACTTTTATTCACCAAAGTTGCATTCAACTGATCACAATGTATAGTCAGGACATTAACAACAAGAAAGATTACTATTAAATTTGAGAAAAATTTTCAGAATGAACTTCTTAAACTACTTCAAAGAGTTCTCATCAAAAAATCCTCCACGTGCAGCAATGACAGCTTTGCAGATCCTTGGCATTCTAGCTGTCAGTTTGTCCAGATACTCCAGTGAGTACGGCAGTACAGGGACAAGATTGAAGGACAGTTCAACACTACTGACTCTAGAAGCATATGGCAGGGAATTAATATCATCACGGACTTCAAAGGGAATAAAAACTCCACTGTGAACACTGCTGCCTCTCTTCCGGATGAGCTTAATACTTTTTATGCTTATTTCGAGGAAAACAACACCGGAGAGAGCTCTCGCGACTGAAGCTACAGAGGTTAGTTCACTCTCCGTCTCTGTAGCGGATGTAACCCGATCTTTCTGACGGGTGAATATCCGTAAAGCCGTGGGTCCAGATGGTATTCCGGGCCATGTCAGGTTGTCGCTGACTTGGAGGATCTCACTGTAATACGTCGATCGATTACGGCGATGGAAGCAAAGTTCTCTGAGTTGGTCACAAGAATGACAGATGTTGAGAAAAGGATCAATTATTTGGAGTCATCGGAAAGGGAATTATCCGCTAATCCACCCGCGTCCAGAACAGACTTGGAACACATTTTGGAAAAACTGGAATATCTTGAAAATATGAACCGAAGGAACAATATACAATTTTTTGGAATTCCCGAGCATGAAGAGGGCGGAGATATGGTGAAATTCCTGGATGAACTCTAACAGGCCATAAACTGTAAATGGAGCGAGCTCACAGAGTCCCGGCTCGGAGATATACTGAGGGAGACAGGCCCCGATCAATTCTGGCCAAATTTCTGAGATCATCCGATAAAGATCTCGTGTTGCGCCAGGCGAGGAGCAAAGTAAAACTTTCTTGGAAGAATCACAATATTTTCTTGTTCCCGGATTTTGTGAATTCGACAAGAGAGAAACGCGATCGGTTCAAGGAATGTAAAAAACTCTTACATCAACGGAAGATCGCTTTTGCACTGATGTTTCAGACCAAACTGAGAATAGACACCAAGGACGGCAGCAAAGTATTTTTTATGCCCCAAAAAGGCACTGGCCTTCATACAAACTATGGGTGAGTAAACCAATGGGCATTCCTTATGTGAGTGGACTGACTCGCTGTTCAGTGACTCAACTGTCTAAGGAAGCTGGGCGCCATTTTTTGTTTCTTTTTGCGTTGGCTCCGCCTAGCAGCTGGAGTTTGTTTTTGTGGCATGACATTCCAAGAAACTTTTGCATTGACGGAAGATCGATTTTTACACTGAAGTTCCCGGCCAGGTTGAGAATGGACACCATGGATGACCGCAAAACATCTACATGCTCACATAAAGACGTCTTTTATAAAGTTGACGGACTGAGTAAGTCATGGTATTTTTTTTTTTTTACGTGGCCTCCGAGTGAATTTGACTCACTCAATACACACTTGATCATCCAAGGAACCGGGATGCCTGTTTTGTTTATTTTCATGCTGGTTCCGTCTAGCGGCTGGAGTTTGTTTTGTGGAATAACACTGCTTCAGGACAGTGTTGTGGATGAATCTGTTTGTTCTTTGTGCTTATGGCTCCTGTTGGCTGGAGTTTGTTCTTGTGGAGTATTTTTAAGGGACATTATAATAATTACATCATCTGCTGCACTCATAACAGCTGGCTCACTGAACAATTGTTTGTCTGTCCGAGGAAACTGAACGGCTTTATATCGGATGGAATTTATTTTTGTGGAAGAACACACCTTCAAGACAGTTCTGTGAATGAATCTACACGTTCTTTTTGTTTATTCTGCCTGTTGGCTGGGGCCTGTTTTACAAAGTATTTTCTGTATGTAATTTTGCCTCACAAGATTTTTATAGAAACACTGGGCTTGAGCAATCTGATGACAGAGATGTCACGGGGGTTTTCGTAGGCGTACATGGACTCTTTGTGTTTAGAGGGATTGACACCAGTTGGTGCTGTCGTGTGCAGGGTTAATGCGCACGTTTTTCTTTTTTCTGTTTGTTTTGTTCGGGGGGGAAGTTCGAGGTTTGATTCTTGCATTAATGGGGAATGTGGTCTGTATAATCTTGCTTTTGACACACAATTTATTTTTTTATTATATCAATATGTCAAATGTTAATGTGAATGGATTATCTCTCTCCACATGGAATGTGAATGGGTTGGGGCACCCCATAAAAAGAAGGAAGGTTATTTCTTTTCTTAAGCGTAAGAAATATGATATAGTCTTTCTTCAAGAAACACATCTTTCCCTGCAGGAAGCTGAAAAATTTGGGAAGATATGGGGTGGGCATGTTTCCTTTAGTGCTGGCTCGAGTAAGAGTAGGGGAGTCATTACATTGATAAGTAAACATATACAGTTCAAATTTCTCAAACAGATTAATGATAAATTAGGTAGAGTCATTATTGTTTTAGCAAACATTCAGGGGCAAAGGTTGATTTTGGCTAATATTTACGCACCTAACGCTGATCAGGGCTTTTTTTATAGATCTTGAAGGGATCAGGCAAGGCTCCTGGGCCAGACGGTTTTGCCGCTGAATTTTTTAGATCTTATGTTACAGAATTGGCTCCACTTTTGTTAGAAGTTTATACAGAATCATTAAAGAATGGAAAGCTTCCCCCAACCATGACACAAGCCCAGATCAGTCTGATTCTTAAAAAGGACAAAGATCCAAGTGAGTGTAAGAGTTACCGTCCAATTTCCCTGATCCAGCTAGATGTAAAAATGTTGGCAGAAATTTTGGCTAACCAATTAAGTTATGACATCTCTTATACATATAGATCAGGTGGGGTTTATACTTCTGATAACATCAGGCATCTAATCAATATCATGTGGTCAGTGGCGAATGATCAGACTCCGATCGCTGCCATCTCACTTGATGCCAAAAAGGCATTTGATATGGTAGAATGGGATTATCTTTTTAAGATTTTGGAAATATACGGGTTCAGGAATACTTATATTGGATGGATTAAGTTACTTTATAGACACCCGGTAGCGGCGGTACAAACAAATGGATTAATTTCACATTATTTTACTCTAGAAAGGGGCACCCGGCAGGGTTGCCCTCTTTCCCCATTATTGTTCTGTCTTGCCCTGGAACCATTAGCAGCCACAATAAGAAAAGAGGATGATTTTCCAGGGGTGATGGCAGGAGGAGTGGTGAATAAGCTTTTGCTTTATGCAGATGATATTTTATTATTCGTCTCCGACCCCATTAGATCTATGCCTTGCCTCCACACAATTATCAATTCCTTTTCAAAATTTTCGGGATACAGATTTAGACCAGATTGGTCTAAATCTGAAGCTTTAGCTCTGACTGCTTACTGCCCAGTAACGGCTTTTCATCCGGGTGCCTTCCAGTGGCCCAAACAGGGCAATAAGTATTTGGGCATTTTATTCCCAGCAAATTTATGTGATTTAGTCAGAGTTAATTTTAAGCCTTTAATAAAAAGGTTTTCGAGTGATGTGGGCAGGTGGGCTTCATTACATTTATCGATGATTGGGAAGGTTAATGTTATTAAAATTAACTGCATTCCGAAATGTAACTACCTGCTGCAGTCTCTCCCTGTAGATGTTCCCCTCTCTTATTTCAAACAATTTGATAGCATAGTGAAGTCCTTCATTTGGAATGGTAAGCATCCCAGGTTACATTTCAATAAGTTACATAGGCCGATTGACAAAGGTGGGCTAGGCCTACCCAAGATTTTGTTTTATTATTATGCGTTTGGTCTCAGACATTTGGCCCATTGGTCACTCCCGCCTGACAGAGCCCCTCCCTGGTTCTATATTGAACAGGAAGTTATTGCCCCTATTTCGCCATTGCAAAGCCTTTCAATCAAACTAATCGGAGAAGTTAAGTCACACCCCATTATCTCGCATCTGCACCTGGTTTGGACGAAAGTGTCCAGAGTGTTTAATTCAGACATTTATTTAAGTGTTGCCTCAAGCATACGGCTGAACCCTAAATTACACATTAATAAGTCCCCTTTCTATTGGTCAGAGTGGATTGGGAGGGGGGTTACTACACTCAGTGACCTATATGAGAGTGGAGTACTGAGATCTTTTGAATCCTAAAAAGCATCAAGTGTGCATCTAGAGATGCAAGGGTCCGTCTGATACAATTTAAGATTTTGCATCGGTTCTACTGGACCCCCTCTAGATTGTAATGGTTGGGACTTAAAGACACACCCACCTGTTGGCGGTGCCAATCAGAAGACGGGGACACAATACATGTATTTTGGGGATGTGTAAAGATCCAAGAATTTTGGTTGAGGGTTCAGAACTTTATGAGTGAGGTGTTGAACACTGAACTTTCATTTAGCCCCAGACTGTGTATCCTGGGTGATGGGATGACTCTGGACATTGGGGACAGTTATTTAAAAAGTTGGGTCCTAGCCGGAGTCATGATTGGTAAAAAAATCATCCTCAGGGGATGGAAGTCAGCTGGGGCACCCTCATTTAGGAAATGGTGCGGGGAGATGGGGAGAGGTGGCGGCGTTTGAGGAGATGCTTTTTAGAAGGCTGGGGAAATGGGATTTGTTCATCAGGAAGTGGGGGGGTTATTTGGCTTTTTTGGATGGTTCTCAGGGAATGCTGTGGAGAGGGATTTGTAGTTTAGTTGGGTATGTGTTTTATTGATTTTGTTTGAATGTATATCTTGTTTTTTATGTATTTCTTGTATTTATTTTATTTTGATGATGTTGGTGACCACAGTACTGCACCAACAATTGGGGGGGCGGGGGGGGGGGGGGGTGGGGGTGTGTAATGTGATTAATTGATTCCATTTTTTATGTTGTGTGTTTTATTTTTGGAATCAATAAAATTGTTAATAAAAAAATAAAATAAAAAAAGACTGGAGCCGGTACCTGCTGTGGGCAGAATACGCTCAAAACTCACTACAAAAACCATCCACGGGCATGACTCCATTCCAATGTGTGCTGGGATTTCAACCACCCTTATTCCCCTAGTCAGGAGAGCCCACGTAACTACTGGCCATCAAAGACTGGCTCCGGCGTTGCAAGGAATTGTGGAACCAGGTGCATGTCCATCTACAGTGAGCCGTGAGGAGACAGAAAGAGCAGGCCTTTTGGCATCGTCGTCCGAGTCCCTAATATACACCAGGACAATGGGTCTGGCTCTCCACTCGTGACCTATGCCTTCGTCTGCCCTGTAGAAAGCTCAATACTAGGTATGTGGGTCCCTTCAAAATCATAAGACAAATCACTCTCGTATCATTCCATCTTCAACTGCCCACTAACTATCATATTTCTCCCACATTTCATATCTCACTGCTCAAACCTGTTGTTGGTCCAAGGGAGGAAGTGGAGGACAATACTGTAACCCCCCCCCCCCACCCCCCCAGGAGCATTCCTGGGTCAATACTGAGGACATTCTTGACTCCAACCTCATAACAGAATACCACAGGACTCATCCACAAAGACCTACCCCCAGACCCCGTGGAAGACCCTGGTGTCGTGTGCTTCCTTGCATCGGGAGCCGCTCGCGGTGAGGGGGGGGGGCCTCTGTTACGAACACTCCCCTCGATAACCACCAGAGAGCGCCATCACCCGAGTATTAACTGTTTCTCACGAACTGCTGTTCCCATCATCCTCAGCGGGACTGATTACTACACACCTGTACCTTATTTCATGGACTATTTAAGCACTGCAAACACTGGGTTCAGTGCGAAGTCTTGTTTTTGCCCCGGCTAACATTTCTGAGCGTTTTTCCATATTAGTCTGCCTGTGTTTGATCTTCTGCCTGTTATTGTCATCCTGATTCACTGCTGCCTGCCTTTTGACTTTGATTTGTTCCTGGATGTACTCTTTGTGATTGTTTTCTGCCTGCCTCGATCCTCTGCCTGTTTTTGACCACGATTATTGGATTTGCCTACGTTGCTGTATGTTTTGAATACTGACCTCTGCCTGTTGTATATTCTCTGTGACTTTACTAGTAAAGCTGCAAATGGATCTAACTTCCGGTTCTCTTGAGTCCATGTTACAGTACACCTTTGTATGAAATCTTCAGTTTTTTTGGCAATTTCAAGCATTGTACAGCCTTCATTCCTCAAAACAACAATTGACTGACAAGTTTCAAGAGAAAGTTGTTTCTTTTTTGCCATTTTTGTCCTAATATTGACCTTAAGACATGCCAGTCTATCGCATACTGTGGCAACTCAAAAACAAACACAATGACAAGGTTAAGCTTCATTAAAAGAACCAGATAGCTTTCAACTGTGTTTGATATAATGACAAGTGATTTTCTAGTTCCAAATTAACAATTTAACATGATTACTCAAGGATAAGGTGTTGGAGTGATGGCTGCTGGAAATGGGTCCTGTCTAGATTTGATCAAATATAACTTTTTTCAAATAGTGATGGTGTTTTTTTTTTTTCCATCACGTTCTCAAGAGGGCACGTATGTAAACACATTCTGTGGGAGATGCTGATGTAAACACAGAGAGGGTGCCCATTTCATTCCATTATGTTTGCAGACATGCTCATAATGACAGTTCTCAAATCATTATGTGAAGAGCTAACAAATTAATATTGGCACTGTAAAACACCCATTTGTTATTAGGCTGATTTTAGCATTATAATCAAATAAAAAATTGTGCATAAACCTTTTTATCTTAAAACTTTGTTTCACACTTTGTGTTATTGTTTGAAAGGCTGATTTGGAGTTTCCTTGGTGCTGTTCCTCTAAAAAGGAAAAGAGAGAAAGATCAAGAGAGCATCAAAATATGAGGTTATTTGAATTATTTAGCACTATGTTATTGCCACTATGTATGCCAAGAGTCCTCCCACAGCATGCAGTTGCCTACCAAATTAATTAATATATTCTGAAAAGCAAGCACTTTAATTTTGCTAGCAATAATTAGGAGGTGTGATATGATTTCAGGTAAAGTAAACTCATTATATTGCATTTACAGGTTGCAAACTATGCATTATGCATATTTAAGCTCAGTAAATAAAGATTTCTCTCACAATTGCTGACAATAATATGTGTGTACATAAACTCTGATGAAGCTGCAAAGTCCATTATCAATATAAATGCAATCAGCTCTATTCATATAGTTTTCTGTGTATGTCAGCAATAATCTGTGACATGAAATAACCACTACTATAGCATGAATATAAAATGTGAATGCATAACTTTACATGCTCTTTTTTGAGCTATATGTATGTGTTACATAAAAGTGTACATTTATTGTACAACTAACATAATCCTAAAAAATACCACACACTATGCAGCAAGTAATGGACTCACAACCTAATTTTCATTAGTGTAAAATTAAATATGGCATTTACCCTAAATAAGGTCTGTTATTGGACAAACAGGCAAAACCTTGCTGCCAACATCCTACTCCAGGTTTAAATGAGGTCAGTGTCCCATTGACCAGGAAAGAGCTACTCTGTGAAGAGAACTGCATCCAAAAGTGCATCTTTACTTAGTGAGGCTTGGACTATCTTAGACTGCCTGAACAAACATTCAGTCCAATCTCTTCATCGCAGGAAGCTTTTTAATGCATCCTCGGTTCCACTCTCCCCCACAATCAATATTCATGTTCAGTCTTCTCTCTCTTTCAATAAGTACTGCCTTTCCAAATACAGACGTCAATAATGGGAAGAAGACTGGCTTGTTGATGCCTTTTGAGGTTAATACCATCGACCTCACAGTTGGCGACAAGGTGTTTACTCTATGCTATCAACCTAGTCTCAGCAAGAGATCTGCTTACAACAATTGTGAAGGCCTTTCACTGTGGATTTGTGGCATGGGTGTGTGTCTCCCTGAGTGTGTATGGGGAGCAGGTCATGGATATCAGATTATAAGGACAAGTGTGGATAAGCAGGTCTTACATTGGATTAGAAAATGTAAACAGCTGACAGGGAAAACAACAATATACGTTTTTCATTTAGAAGAGGACTTTCACATAGAAGAGGTGTAAACAACATTTTATTTATTTATATTTTTCTCCTCAGATATGTTTTGGTATTGTTCTATGTCATTATCTGAGGACACAATTACTCTTAATTATTTTGTATTTGTTTTATCAGCAGTCTTTTTGAAACCGATTACTTTCCATTTATGTCGCTTTCCTTAAACAACCAATTACAGCCTAATTAAAAATCCTTTAAAAAAATATTTGTATTAAAATGATATAAATGGGCTGCACTCTGAAACAATTCACAAAACAAATATAAAACAATTATTATTATTATTAAATCATAAGATATTGCTCTTTGTTTTGGAGATACAGCATGTGTAGCAGTAAGTGTGACATTTTCTACACATCAAAGCTTTTTCACACCACTGCTCCCCATGTGTCCTCAATGATCAATGCTCTCTCTCATCCCTAAAGGTTACACAACCAGTCTTTTAATTGTGAGGAAAAGGAGTTTTGGAGTCAGAACTTGGACTTGTCTCTCTTGGGGGTGTGGCATTGATGAGCTCTTGTCTCTGTAAGAACCAGCAAATCAATGTTGGCCTGGGTAAATGGGGAAGAACATGAGCACTCAGGGAGAGCTCACATGATTAAACCAGTAGAAAGTGGTGTAAACGAGTGTTAACTCCCACATTGCTACAGGAAAATGTGGTTTTACTTTCTTTAAACAGACCATTAAAGGCAGAGATTAGATATACAACCTACAATACTTCATCCAAGTCCATCTCTGAAGATAAAGTAGATAGAAAAAAATACCTCTTCACCTTGGGATAGGTGAAAATAAGTTTAGAAAGTGACAGCTGAAATACATTGTTTGTTTTAGATCTATATGTTAACACTTCTGTCCTTGGCACTTTATTACCTTAAAAATATAATTTCACTTATCAGGAAACATTCCAAAACATTTCAAATGAATTACTTAAGGTTTTTTTTTTTTTTCTGTGTCTAGGCAGGGCAGTAACAGAATACATGTATTGGGATTAAGTATTTAAAATACAAAATATAAGTAACTGTATTCCACTACAGTTACAGTTTAAATCATTGGTAATTAGATTACAGTTACATTCAAAAATTATTTTGATTACTGAAGAGATTACTTTGCATTTTATTGTCATTTGTTTCATTTAATATTTAGTCATTTCAGATGGAAAACATTTATACATATAAATGATACGATCCAAAGTGCATTTGAACAGCAGTGAAACACTTTCTTATGATGTGTTACAGTCATATGAGCAGACAGAGAATTAAGTTTGAAGCAAGTTTGGAGCAGAAGAAATAGAAATAAACCTTGTGTAAATTATCAGCTTTATGCTAAGCTAAAATGCTATTTCTTGCCATTTTACATGCACATTACCAGGCACGATCATGTTTTTTTTTTTTTTATCAAGAAAATTCATGTTGGATCATAATTGTTTTTCTAATAAGACCTTTGATATTAGGGCAAAAATCATATTCTTGATATTGTTTTCCTGTAAAAATATCTAAACATCCTTAAAACAAGATCAGTTTGATTTATCTTGTTTTAGAAACAACACTACATATGATATTTCATTTTCTTAGAGAATGTATTTTTAACATGTGTATTTTGTCTCACTGTACTGGCAGAGTTTTTATAGTCAAAACAAGTGAAACAAATCTACCAGTGCTGAAGAAGGTACAAAGCGTATAAACAAATATTTAACCCTTAAATGCATGGTAATTTTCCTAAAAACTCCTACATATTTAGGTCTTTAGAGATCCGGCACTTATATCTATCAAAAATGAATATACAAAATGTCCAGATAGTGTAAAATAAAAAGAATAAAAAATAATATTGGACTCTAAGGAGGACTCGCCCATCACGGATGCTGAGGTCACTGAGGTAGTCAATAAACTTCTCGGTGGCAGGGCTCTGGGGGTGGATAAGATTCTCCCAGAATGTCTGAAGTCTCTGGATGTTGTTGGTCTTGATTGACATGCCTTTTCAACATTGCATGGAAGGGGGGTACGGTAACCTTGGATTGGCAAACTGGTGTGGTGGTCCCCATTTTTAAGAAAGGGGACAGGAGGATGTGCTCCAACTTTAGGGGGATCACACTCCTCAGCCTCCCTGGGAAGCTTATGCTGGGGTGCTGGAAAGGAGGGTTCGGCTTGTGGTTGAATCTCGGATTCAGGAGGAACAATGTGGATTCCGTCCTGGGCGTGGAACACTGGACCAACTTTTACCCTCTCGAGAATACTGGAGGGATCATGGGAGTTTGCCAAACCAGTTTACATGTGTTTTGTGGACTTGGAAAAGGCATATGGGACCATGTCCCGAGAGGAATTCTGTGTGGGGTGCTTCGGGAGTATGGGGTATCGGGCTCGCTGCTACGAGCCATATGGTCCCTTTATGACCAGAGCAAGAGTTTGGTTCACAATGCCAGCAGTAAGTCAGTGTTCCCAGTGAATTCCCAGTGAATGTTGGACTCCACCAGGGTTGCCTCTTGTCACTGGTTCTGTTCATAATTTTTATGGACAGAATTTATAGGCGCAGCCAAGGGGCGGAGGGGGTCCAATTCGGTGACCTCAGGATTGCATCACTGCTTTTTGCAGACGATGTGGTCCTGTTGGCTTCATCAGGTAGTTCCCTCCAGTGTTTATTGGGATGGTTTGCAGAGTGTGAAGTGGCAGGAATGAGGATCAGCACCTCCAAGTCCGAGTCCATGGTTCTCTGCCGGAAAAGGGTAGAGTGCTCTCTTCAAGTTGGAGATGAGTGGCTGCCCGAGGTATAGGAGTTTAGTATCTCGGGGTCTTATTCGCTGGCTGAAGTGGCTGGAGAGAGGGAGATCTGAGTATCCCTGCTTAGACTGCTGCCCCCGTGACCCGGACCCAGATAAGTGGGAGAAAATGGATGGATGGATGGATGGATGGATGGATGAATGGACATTAATGCTTAGTTTTTAAAAATGTATATTGTTTAAATATTGTTTAATTGAGTTTGATGGAAATTTGCCATATGATGGAGATGCATAAATCTTAAAAAATAGACTGAAATGTCACATATAATCCTATACCATGCTAGATGATCCTCTGCTAATTGATTATTTTATGTGTATTTATTATTTGCATTTTAAATTAATTGTGGTAGTTTCCCTTTCATTTCTAAAGAGTATGAGAACTATTGCCTGGAGCCATTCATAATATGTCTCTGTTGAGATCACCAGATTCAATAAGGGAAGAAAAAATATGCTGTTATGTAGCAGCTGTCCAACAAATCAATGTAGTTGGATTAAGGAACACTGTTGTTTTGTTTTCCTCCCCATGTCCATTCAGCAATTGCCACAGTGATTGATGTAATCCAATGAAAAGGCCTTAGATATTGTTTATAAAGTAATATATCTGCCGTAATTCAAAGTCATATTGAGCAGAGGGATGGAGGGGAGCTGGGGGGATCTTTAGAGATCTAGAGCTGTTAGACATGTCCCAGCCCCTCACCCTTCTATCTGTCTCCAAGCAAAGCAATCTGTTTTTTACATTTCAGCATCTGGATCCACAAGTTTGGTGTAATCCTTTACAATACAGGTATAGTGCCTGCAGAGTGCCAAGCTGCTCGAAGTCAGTAAAGAGGAGTTAAGCAGGACACATTGGCTTTAATATGTGTTATAAGCAACATACTCCATAACTGTAAAAGAAGATTTATGATAAAAGCAGCTTTTGTAAACTTAATGAAATGGGAAAATTAAAAAAGTTGAGATGTCTTGTGTTGTGTTGATCGGACAAAGTGAGTGAACGAGAGACAAAAAAGGAAAGAGAAAGAGAGAGGAGAAAAAGAACTACTTAAGGGTTACAGTTTTTAGTTTGTCCTGTGGGAAAATAGTAAATGCCCTTTCTTTTAGTTATATAAGGGGATCCTATTTTTATTGTATTTCATTTATTTATGACCAATTATTCTAACAATAAGTGTTTGTAAATTAAATTAATAAACCTTATTACATTTAAGTTACACCAACAAAACTATTTTTTTAAGAGTCAAATCAGGTAGAAATGACTTCTTAAGGTATGTCATGCAAGTACTTGTATAGCACATTTAGCAATACATATTGTTTCAAAGAAGCTATACAGAAAACAATGTTTTCACCTTCAGTGTGATAAAGGAAAACAATCAAAGGGCATGCTTTTTAGTCTTTACAGTTATCAAAGGAATAAAAGAGGGAATGGGTCTTTGAAAATGAGCTGACCTCTCAAGTGCAACATGCTTGTATGTTCTTCGTGTGCCATTACTCCAGCCATTTGCTAAAGTTTAATTGCTGAAGCAGCTGTAAGGAAGAAAAACAGAGACCTTTTCTCTTTCCATATATTCATTATGTAGTTAAAAAAAGGACATTTGGAAATAATAATAGTTCATATTGCTTTATATTGTAGTAATTAGTAAAGTATTTTCCAACTTTATAATAAAGTAGCATGTTATTCTTGTAAGTGTATCATTTAAATAACAGCTTCACTATGCTGAAATGGCTCAATAAAGACCACACTATAACAGAAATGATCTTCAGAGACATGTTTTGAAGTCTGATGATGGCGTAACCGAGCCAGTGGCATGTCAGTGCTGGCAAAGTCTCAGTCAATCTCTAATATGAAATCCTCTCATATTCCTTTGTAAATTAATCAGACAGTTTAATTAGTCAGTTTTGTTGTCTGGGAGTTAGAGGACAGAGGTTATTAGTGGTACACTATTCTAACATGTCCGGCATCAAGATTGGTTCGCGGCGGTAGACCTAAAGGATGCGTACTTCCACGTCTCGGTCTTACCTCGACACAGACCCTTCCTGTGGTTTGCTTTCGAGGGCCAGGCATACCAGTATAAGATCCTCCTCTTCGGCCTGTCCCTGTCCCCTTGCGTCTTCACGAAGGTCGCAGAGGCAGCCCTTGCCCCGCTAAGGGAAGTGGGTGTCCGCATCCTCAATTATCTCTACAACTGGCTAATCCTAGCTCACTCTCGGGATGTGTTGTGTGCGCACAGGTACCTGGTGCTCACGCACCTCAGCCGACTGGGGCTTCAGGTCAACTGGGAAAAGAGCAAGCTCTCCCCAGTTCAGAGCATCTCTTTTCTCAATGACGGCGCGCCTCACGAACGAACGCGCACAGTCGGTGCTGAACTGTCTGAAGGCATTCAGACAGAAGACAGCGGTTCCACTGAAACTTTTTCAGAGGATCCTGGGGCATATGGCATCCTCAGCGGTGGCCACACCGCTCGGGTTGATGCATATGAGACCACTTCAGCACTGGCTTCAGACTCGAGTCCCGAGATGGGCATGGCACCACAGGACACATCGCGTGGTCGTCACGCCGATCTGTCGCCACCTCCTCAGCCCTTGGACCGACCTTGCATTTCTACGGGCAGGGGTTCCCCTAGAGCAGGTCTCCAGGTGCATCATGATTACGATGGACGCCTCCAAGACGGGCTGGGGCACCGTATGCAACGGGCACACAGCCTCCGGCTCCTGGACTGGGCCACTGCTGCGTTGGCACATCAACTGCCTCGAGTTGTTGGCAGTACTGCTCGCCCTGTGGAGGTTCCGGCCATTGATCCAGGGCAAGCACATGTTGGTCCGGACAGACAACACGGCGACGGTAGCATACATCAACCATCAAGGCAGTCTATGCTCCCGTTGCATGTCACAACTCGCCCGCCGTCTCCTCCTCTGGAGTCAGCAGCGCCTCAAGTTGCTACTAGCCACTCACTTTCCGGGCAACCTCAACACCACAGCGGACGCGCTGTCACAACAGGTTATGCTCAGGGGAGAGTGGAGACTCCACTCCCAGGTGTTCCAGCTGATTTGGAGTCGATTCGGTTGGGCACAGGTATACCTGTTTGCTTCCCGGGAATCCTCCCACTGCCCACTTTGGTACGCCCTGACCAAGGCACCCCTCGGTATAGATGCGCTGGCACACAGCTGGCCCCCGGGACTACGCAAATACACATTTCCCCCAGTGAGCCTACTTGCACAGACCCTGTGCAAGGTCAGGGAGGATAAGGAGCAGGTCATCCTAGTAGCACCCTACTGGCCCACCCAGACATGGTTCTAGGACCTCACGCTCCTCGTGACAACCCCCCCCCTGGCGAATTCCACTGAGGAAGGACCTTCTTTCTCAGGGACAGGGCACCATCCGGGATGTGGAAGACCTAAGTGGCCTTGCACCTGCAGTGGTAGACATGATCACTCAGGCTAGGGCTCCCTCTATGAGGTGCCTGTATGCCTTGAAGTGGCATCTGTTCACCAAGTGGTGTTCTTCCCTTGCTCTGCATACCCACCACAGGACCAGTCAGCGATGGGGGAGGAGGCTGAGCATCCTTGTGGGGCTCAGGGCAGGGTGGAGGGTTCCACTCGAGCCTGACGCTCACGGCAGCCCAGGCAAGCATGGCCACCAGCTCTGCGTCGGCCTCAGACTGGGTGACCACACCTGAAGGTGGGAGCCCCGCTGAGTCCTCCACGTCCGACTGTAGCAGCCCGTTCTCTGATGCTGCGATCGAGAGCTCATCCTCCTCCCGATCCCTGAATGAGACATTAAACTCACCCTGGTGCAAGCCACCTGACTCATCCCAGAACTCGACCGGGGCAAATGTGCGTACTGGGGAATGGGAGGTCCATGGGGGTTCACCCAGCAGAACCACTCCCATTGGGGTCCCCAAATCACCCCCAGTGCTAACCGTCGTGGCCTTGTGCCCATAGGCAGAAGGACCGGGGAGGGGAGTGGCTGGAGTGGCTTTCCCTCTGAGGAAGGAAAGCTGCGACCGCAACGTTGCCATGGCCATTCTCTTGCAGTGAGAGCATGAACTGTCCACATCCAGGAACTGCACATAAATGGAAAGGCATCTTTAAAAAGACACTTTCTGTCAGTGCTCACTCCTTTAGAGAAAATATACTCTTTTAGTTTGCTCAAGTGTGACTGCTGAAGTGCCCAGGGGCATTCTCTGCACTTATCTGTGCGAGAGGGGGAGTACCTACTGTAATGCGCCGAATGTCCAACAGCCGCATTTAACACTTTCGCTTCACTCTCGTCAGAGGTGAATGTAACGGCAGTGGATTTCATCAACACTGCTCAGCTCCGAAGAACAAATCTGAATGAGTGGTTGCAAGCCGGCTCCTTTTACACCCGTATGTCCGGGGGAGTGGCATGCAAATTCCACTCGCCAATTCTCATTGGCCTTTTCTTAGATATCAGAGGTGTTTGGGTTGTGTCACTACATCGACACAACGTTGAGTGAGTGACAGACAGGGAACCAATGTTGTTAACAAATGGAACCTTATTGTTACCTGTTTGCTTTGTACTGTACATGTGCTTTGCATAAATATAAGAGGCCAACATAGCTACTAAAATAATCAAACACTCAGCCATACTTATAATAATAAATGCATTTTACTGTTGCTATCATGTGTTTATGCCAGCGAGTATTTTTTCTTATGTAAGAAAATAGATAAATGTTGCAGAAGAACTTTGTGTGGGTGGAATATTGCCTGATTAATGTGTACATATGCTCTTCACACTAAAATATTATCGAAGTATGTTACTGGACAAGTCCAGCCAAAGACCTAAAGGTGATCTGCTGTATATGTATACTCTGTGAATCAAAACTTCTGGCATAAATTCAGGACAAAACTAATTCCACATCTTCTCATAGACCTCTATTTTTTTTACCACGGTTTCTGTTCCCTGAAAATACTTGTAGCCCTGTCATATTTACAGAGATCATCTCAGCTTTCTTCAGACACTTCCATTCCTAAATTTACTATGGGCTTTCCCACAATGGATAAAATCTTTGTTTTGTGCCATGGATCTCATAACCACCTCAGAAGAGCTTTTAATATGAGGAATAGGCTGTCTGTGAGGACAGTCTCAGAGCAGAAGCATAGCCTAGGGCTGGCTCCTCTGGCATGCTCCTTTGATGTCCCAGTGTGGAAGGGACTAGTTTGGGATCAGGTCCAGCATTGACTGAAAGGCCTGTATTGATCATGGAGGCCTGAGAGAGAAGGTCATATCGCTGCCCTAAAGGCAAGTCTTGTCTCTGTACAGTCAAAATCCCACTTCGTCAGGGTTATTAAAGGCCTATGGGATGTCATCTGGCTTCATTCTTTTTTTGTTTTGTTTTCTTCCCCCTCATACTTTTTCCTCATTATATTTTTGGTCAGTTTTACATCAGAAATACACTATAGCTTGTATTCTACTGGCTTTTTGATTGTTTTCCAGCTGTTGAATTTAAGTGCTTTCCTGTGCCAGGTTTACAGAAAAAAATCTCCTTGGTGGAGTTGGATATGAACTCTTAAGTGGGATCACATTTAAATATTTCAATATAAATGCTCAGTATACTGCATGTAAATGAAGTCTGTCTATTTATGTATGTATGTATGTATATACAGTATGTACCTATCTACCTACTGTGCCTTCGACTGACCTACCGACCAACCTACCTACCTACCTAATTTACAGAAAAAAAGTGGCATTATCTGCACACCCTCATGATATGATTGACTTTCGTTCTTTCGTGGGACAAAGAATGGGGACTGGAACTTTCAAGAATTCAAAAGCACCATAAACATGTCATAAAAGCAGTGTTGGGTGTAATGCATTACTAAGTAATTAATTAATATAAAAACAATAGTGAATTTACAATCAAAATTTTACATCTAATGTTAAAATGTATGTTTTCCAATTTAATGCAGCCCCCTTAAAGTCTTTGGCCAGTTCATGAATAATTTATTTGATTTTATATTATTTATTTGAAAGAATTAAAAGTACAGTTTCATGTCTATCCTTGTATTTTTCATCTGGTCGTGGTTGATATGGGTTTTTAGAAAGTAATTAGAAATAAGTAATGCAATTACTTTTCAGACAGAGTAATTGGTACAGTAATCTAATTCCACTGTAGAAGATGTAATTAGTAGTTAGTTATTAATTACTTTTTTTAGAGTAACTTACCCAACACTGCATAAAAGTATCATAAAGTAGTCCACATAATTCTCCCGAAGCCTTCCAAATTTAAGTGGTAATTTATATTAAAGGAAGTTAAGCTCAACTGACAGCATCTGTGACATAATGTTGATTACAATTTTTTTATCTCTTATCATCCCTCCTTAACTTAAAAAAAAAGAAAAAAAAAAGAAAACAAATCGAGGTTACAGTGAGCCACTTACAATGGAAGTGAATGTGGCCGATTTTTGTAAGGTTTAAATGCAGAAATGTGAAGCTTATAATTTTATAAAATCACTTACATTTATTCTTCTGTTAAAACATGTATTGTTTGAGCTGTAAAGTTGTTTAAATGGTTATTTTTACAGTTGTTTTAGGGTTTGTTGACATTGCATTGTCATGGCAATGAACTTGTAAAATTGGATATTCAGTAACTTCATGTTAACGCATATTGTTCATGTCTTGTGGCTATACTTTCGAAAACGTGAGTGTTAACTTTCAAAAATTGGTCCCCATTCACTTCCATTATAAGTGCCTCACTGTCACCTGAATTTTTGCTTTTTTAAAGAAAAGGAGTTCAAGTCAAAATTATTTTTTTGTGGTAATCAATATTATCCTGCTGTCGATTGAGCTTAACTTGTACTGAACCCGGAATATTCCTTTAAGTCATTAATGATGACAGAATTTTCATATTTGAAAAAAGGATTAGTTTTTGGGGAGTGTTGATCAACTGTTGTTGTTGTTTTTTTTTTTTTGTGTGTGTGTGTGTGTGTGTGTGTGTGTATAGAAACCTAAATAAAAAGATTCCACATCAATCAAATCAAAATCAAATCAAATCACTTTATTGTCACACAGCCATATACACAAGTGCAATGGTGTGTGAAATTCTTGGACATCTATCTTTGAGTTCAAAAGTCTGTCACTCCTGTGTGTGCCTTTGCCACACCATTCAAAGTTGAACATAGCCCCTTTCTGAAAAAGTCAAAAGAGATAACTATGCTCCTCCAGACATATTCATCAATTGCTCTATTCAAAACCCAAGCAAAAATTAACACATGGCTTCTCTCTTACACATCTAGCAGTCTCATCAATGCTTTATGATGTTGAGATGTCTGCCAATTACGCTTTAAGAAATCAATGCTATCCATTTGACTCAAAGATCCCAGAACAAACATTTACCAGCTTATTGCAGCCCCCTGCTTGCCCCCTTTGCATCAGACCTATAGGGAAAGGAGACACTTCGGCATGGCACCATGTTTTGAAAAGATCTGTTTTCTAAAGTGTGCCGTTTTTCATTCACCAAAGAAAACAAATGAAATAATACATGTCATGTATTATTGACTTTGAGCTTCTTTCTCCTTAGCTATTTACAGCAAAATCATATCATTCTCAGCAGGGCTTTTTAAATATATGAGCAGTGGCAATTTCTCAGGGCCAACAAAGCCTTCTTTGCTGCAACATGCCTAATAAATAAATATTTTTTCATCATTTCATTCTCATTTACCTTTTTGCCTATGTATTTTCAATCGCTTTCCACTCCTAATTCATCTACAGACAGTTTATCCAGTCAGAATTTATTCCTCGATGCTTACAAGCAAAGTGTGACAAATGTTAAGCAAATTGGTAAGTGCTTTTTGCATTGTTATGGCAACATCAGGAGTTTTCTAAGTGTAAATTAGGCTTATTAGCCAAGTAACAAATCACATATATCTGCACCAGAACATCGTAGACACTTCCGGGTTGACTTATTTCACTCAGGATGGCAAGTAGCCTTGATAAGTATCACCCTGGTAACTGCCTAGCAACCAGATGTGGTTACCCTAGCAACCAAGTAACAAATCACATATCTCTGCACCAGAACATCATAGACACTTCCATGTTGACTTATTTCACTCAGGATGGCAAGTAGCCTTGATAAGTATCACCCTGGTAACTGCCTAGCAACCAGATGTGGTTACCCTAGCAACCAAGTAACAAATCACATATCTCTGCACCATAACATCGTAGAGACTTCCGGGTTGATTTATTTCACTCAGGATGGCAAGTAGCCTTGAAAAGTATCACCCTGGTAACTGCCTAGCAACCAGATGGGGTTACCCTAGCAACCAAGTAACAAATCACATATTTCTGCACCATAACATCGTGGAGACTTCCGGGTTGACTTATTTCACTCAGGATGGCAAGTAGCCTTGAGAAGTACCACCCTGGTAACTGCCTAGCAACCAGATGGGGATGGGGTTACCCTAGCAACCAAGTAACATATCATATATCTCTGCACCAGAACATTGTAGAGACTTCCGGGTTGACTTATTTCACTCAGGATGGCAAGTAGCCTTGATAAGTATCACCCTGGTAACTGCCTAGCAACCAGATGTGGTTACCGTAGCAACCAAGTAACAAATCACATATCTCTGCACCAGAACATCGTAGAGACTTCCGGGTTGACTTATTTCACTCAGGATGGCAAGTAGCCTTGTTAATTATCACCCTGGTAACTGCATAGCAACCAGATGGGTTACCCTAACAACCATGGAACAACACCAATATCTCTGCACCAGAACATCCTACTGTCATGGGGATGGCCTCTTTCAACTTGGGGCAGTTGGTGGGACATCGTGGTGAGAAATGTTGCCACGGCAAGCACCACTCACATTTTCTTCAGGAAATGTACCTATCTAGTTATTATTATTATTTAGCTAGTGGCTTTTAAACATTGTTTTCTATTAATATTAATAAAAAAAATTAAAATTGTAATTTGTTGTCTCTGTATACATTTAACAAACCATTTTGTATCTGTGTGCACAACTAATTTTATCATAAATGCATGCACTGTAAACACTATCAACTCTCTCAAATTAAACAATTTTGTTATTTTGTTAACTTAATCACATCATCTGGCAATGTCGTTAACCCTCTGACTAAGACAAATTGATTAGTGTAACAAATATATTGTTAATTGTTTGTTCATGATACTTAATGCATTTACTAATGTTAACAAATGGAAGCTTATTGTAAAGTGTTACCAGAGCATATAACCTCAGCATGGAGGAAGACAAAAAAAAAAAAAAAGAGAAAAAAAAAGTCCAATGTCGTATGGCCCACTTATGCACTGTTGTAAGCCTAAAGGTGTCTTTACTCAAAAAGGTCTAACTCAAAGAACCCTGAAATACTTCACTGCCATAATTATCATATATGATAACCCCCCAGTTATCATCTATGATAACCAGACAGTAGATGCCAAGTCAATAGAAATCTCATATTTGGCCCACAGCCAGAATCCCTGAATCAATAAGGACTGAAATCTCACAGTGAAGGGAAAAGATGAGGGAATGAAGGGAAAAAAAATGTGGCAGAGGAACAGATTTTATTGTTCATGCCAGCAGGTTGAATAATGATTATCAGCAGTTTATCTTTTATGTTTCATTTTCAATGGAAGAACTGAAAACAAAACTACTCAGAGACTCCTGCAACCACTTTTGTGCATTTCACAAGTCAAATTTGATCTCATTAATAATACATTTGGTTTCCAGACATTTTAAGAATAGAAATAAACATAAACATTGCTATGACAAATAACATAAAAGGCACAGATTCATCCAGAAATAAGCATGAACACAATCATACATAGAGTCTATGCACACATGTATGCATACATTCATTCATACACACAAACACAAATATTCCCCTTTGATTGATTCTAAAATGTTCTCCGTAAGTGAAATCTGTACACTCTCACCTTCCGTTTATTTTTTTCTCTTGTCCAACCACAATAATGACTTGTGAATGTGAACAATAAAGGAAGAAGAGTGCTGGAAACAAAGAGGATCTTCTTTTTGTGCTCTATAGCGGCAGGAAGACTAATGTAGCAATCTTCCCTGGCTAATTGTATTATGATTCTGCACTGTAGCAAGCTTCCTGCTCTGTTCATTTTCAGTCAGGCACATTAGGGTCTCTCGCTGGGTCCGGACTGCGAGGGAGATCATTCATTTAAATGACTGATATGTTTCTGTGCTCAAGCAGGGGGAGAAAAAACTTCCAGTGCCCCCACCCTCTGCTCTGCTGATACACTTTTACAGCAGGTAGCTCTGAGTCTTTAAAAAAAAGCGTTCATTTACCATCATCATGTTAGTATATGAGAGGAAATGTGAAATTATTTAAATGATGATACATGAATATTGACTGGCAATCATTCACTTGACATGTAGCAGTTTGGCGTGAGTTTGATGTTACATGAAAGGTATCCTAAAAATGACTACTATCTCATTTGAAGTTTTTAAAACTTAAATTGAGTTAGAATCATACTCTGTATATCTGCCAGGCTGTATTTCGTTATGGTTAGCATGACGCAGAGGGCATACAATAATTCAGGCTAAAAAGTATTTATAGATATTTGTTTGTAACATTTCCACCTAAAATTTGTGCATACACGTATGTTCTGACTGATCTCACTGTGAATTCAGAAAAAGCAGGTTGACTTTTCTTGAGCTAAACTCTGTCTGTGTTTACTGAAATTCAAAGCACTGTCCTCAATGGCCAAAGTGGGAAGTGTTTTTGAACATATGGACAGGTGTGTACTCTAGTTATCGGGTGAAATGTCCACAGAGGGGTGCCAAAAGTGAGTTGTAAAGCGAGTTGGTTTTAGTTGTAAATTATGTAATGCAGTGAAGGGGAATGCATGTATTATTAACTTTAACCCCAAACCCCAACTCTAAACCCAACCAAATGTAATCTTATAGGGAAAATGGAACCTCTGAACCGTACTTGTAACTGATTTTGCAAACTCATTAACTTCCTGGTTTCAACACGGAATGAGAATTTTGGTCTCTGACGCTGTTGTAGTAAGGGGCTATCAGTTGCGGAGATGCCGCTTGTCATTAACTCAACAGAAAGGTGTGGTGTCAAGGTATTGAAACATTTGGTAGCAACATGTTGACTTCCCTTATGATCATGATGATATGGCTGGATAAACACCAAAAGGTACATTATCAGCATATTCACAGCCTCTAAACCATAAACGCTTTTACACATGTACTATTTTAGAGACGAATAAATCATTACAAATTACAAACTGCTCAAAAAAGAAATTCGTGGAACCTTATATGGACATAGGTAACATGACAACCAATAGGAAAACTGAACTAATAACAAGATAACGTCATGGTTACTTGTGTAACCTCCGTTCCTTGATGGAGGGAACGAGATGTTGTGTCGATGTAGTGACACTAGGGGTCACTCTTGGGAGCCCAAGACACCTCTGGTCTTTGATAAAAGGCCAATGAAAATTGGCGAGTGGTATTTGCATGCCACTCCCCCGGACATACGGGTATAAAAGGAGCAGGTATGCAACCACTCATTCAGGTTTTATGCTGAGGAGCCGATATAAGGTCCAGCCATTTCAGCGGGTAGTTCAGCATTGTGGCAGGAGGGACACAACGTCTCGTTCCCTCCAACAGGGAACGGAGGTAACACAAGTAACCATGACATTCCCTATCTGTCACTCACTCAACGTTGTGTCAATGTAGTGACACTAGGGGTCCCTATACGAAATGCCACAACTGGCTGAACTGTGTTACGTGAACTGGCGGTGTGTGGTGGGCAGACTACTGTGTGTCTCATAGTCAGCACACCAGGTCGACACGTAACTTCCCCCAACATAGTTTTGAGTGTCGAACGGCCCTTTTTGGGGACAAGTCGACTACCCAAAAGATAGAGACAGGCTTAACCCAGTCGTGACCTCTTTTACCCTTCTTTTTTCAACTCCCTAAAAAAGAAGGGGGATTATCCGACTGGGCCACCAGGTCTAGTCGGGGGGTGTCCCTCCCAAGGGGAAGACACAGCGGAGACCACACCTCGTCCAAAGAGAGGGGGGGATATTTAAGTGGAAAAATACGTCACATGGTTTTTCCAACCATGTGGAGATTCTTCAAGGTAGATCCTGCCCAATGGGGGAGGAGTTACTACAAACATGGAGACTGGGGCAGAGGGGCTCTGCCCAAGGAAGTCGCAGCTTGCCAACAGGGAAATGAATTAGCAGAAGATATATATCGCATGGGGTTAGCCTTACAGGGTACCCCAACATGTGGAGCACCTACCCCAGAACAGGGCTCTTAGTTAGTGCGTGCACTAGCGAATCTCTCCGAAAACTCGACCGCCACAGCGCTCGGAGGAAGTCAACCAGGGAACAAACTTGTGAACACTACTGGGAATTAATGGCACACGTCTTCAGCTCAAAAGGAGGTGGAAGGTGCTATGTGCAAGCGATACACCCTGCCGGCTATCCCGGGCTTATCCGCTTGTGTTGCGTGCCACTACTTGGGACGAAACCGGTTCCACCCAGAGGTTGTAGAACCTTGCAAAGGTGTTGGGTGTTGCCCAAGCCGCTGCTCTGCAAATGTCTGTTAGAGAAGCACCCCTGGCCAGGGCCCAGGAAGCCGCTACACCCCTGTTAGAATGGGCTCATAGCCCTACCAGGGGCAGCATGTCCTGGGCGAGATATGCCATAGTTATGGTGTCAATGTGCCAGTGGGCGATCCTCTGCTTGGAGACAGCACTTCCTTTCCGCTGTGCACCAAAGCAGACAAAGAGCTGCTCAGAGATTCTAAAGCTCTGCGTGCGATCCAAATAGATGTGTAAAGCGCGCACCGGACACAGCAACAACAGAGCTGGATCTGCCTCCTCCTGAGGCAGCGCTTGCAGGTTCACCACCTGGTCCCTAAAAGGGGTCGTGGGAACCTTGGGCACATAGCCCGGTCGTGGTCTTAGGATCACGTGAGAGTAACCCGGACTGAACTCCAGGCACGTTTCGCTGACAGAGAACGTTTGCAGGTCACCTACCCTCTTGATGGAAGTGAGCGCAGTCAGGAGGGCAGTCTTCAAGGAGAGTGCCTTAAGCTCGGCTGACTGCAAAGGCTCAAAGGGGGCTCTCTGTAGACCCTGAAGAACTACAGAGAGGTCCCATGAGGGAAGAGGCGCAGTCTGGAGGGATTCAGCCTCCTGGCGCCTCTTAGGAACCTGATGATCAGGTCGTGCTTCCCTAAGGTGGTGTGCTGCCATAGCGGCAATGTACACCTTCAGGGTGGAAGGGGACAGCCTCCCTTCCAACCTCTCCTGCAGGAAGGAAAGCACTGATCCGACTGCGCATATCTGGGGGTCTTCGCGTCGGGAAGAACACCACATAGTGAACAGACGCCACTTAAAGGTATACAGGCGCCTCGTAGAGGGGGCCCTAGCCTGAGTGATCGTGTATACCACCGCAGATGGTAGACCGCTTAGGTCTTCCACGTCCCGTTGTAGGGCTTTACTGGTTGTTTAGATCAGTGTTACTATCAGAAATAATTAATAACTATTTCTTTAGTTATTAATTAATATTTAAATTAAATAATTGAATCTAACTCATTAAAACCTCATATGGGTCTCCAGTAAATGTAGTGCGCTACGTTTAGGAGCGGGTTTGGTTATTAGCAATAATTAATAATTATCAAAGATAATTATTAATTATTAAAATCAATAGAACATTGATGAGAATCAATGTTAGCTTTTTTATCCTTTAAATCAACAATTATCAGAGATAATCCTTAATGGTTAACATCGATGAAACATTAATTAAAATTAACACTAGCTTATTGATCATTCAAATTCAACAATCATCAAAGATAATTATCAATTATCAAAAATCAACAGAATATTAATAAGGATTAACATTGACGGGGCAACACCCTGGAATCAGGGACTAATAACCAGATAGTATAACAGTCTCAATATTAGATTGTTTTCTTAGGAAAATCAACATCCGAAGAATATGGATTTTTGGGAAAAAAAACAATGAATGAAGGCTTGAATCCAAGCACTGACATCCCATCAGCATGACACAGGCATATGCAAAACAAACCAAAACACTTCTCTTTGTAATATAAACAAAGTTTATTTATGCAGTAATATAAATTAATAATGAATACAATGCAGTCAATAAACTTCCGACTTACAACTACAAACTAAACAGTGATATGATTAGATATGGAAACTAAAATAATCCTATAACATGTAAGGTGTGTGTGTGTGTGTGTGTGTGTGTGTGTGTGTGTGTAAGGAGGGACGGGCACAAAATGGCAGACGTGACTCTTGTGGAGAGTATGTCATGCGAGACTTCCGGCCAGGGAATATGGCCGCGAATGTGGGCGGAGAGAAACCAGTCAATGGTAGCTTATGGACAAAGCTGAGCTTTATCACGAAGCTATCTACTAGCCAAAAATGTGTGCCAGAATGTTTGTGAGGGGTCGTGTGTGTGTGTGTGTGTGTGTGGTTAGTACGAGAGAGAGAGAGAGAGAATTAAGTGAAGGCCCCAAAGCCGATTTCGCGATCGTGGGAGAGAAAGCAGCTGTTAGTTTATCACTCAGAGACGCGGTGGACGGCTTGTAAACCGTCCCGCGGTCTTTGATTCTTTAATGGATAAACTCAGTTTGCCGGTTCCACCCGCGATGGCGCAAATTCACAACAGCCCAATGTGGTTGGACTACAATACAGCAAATCAAATTTGTGATAATTAATACCCTGAGTATTAATAATGAGCGGACATTGCGGTCCGTAAACTGTACAAGCAATAACCATGATACACAAGTATAACACACTACAATATTATATCTCTGCCCAGACGTAAACCTCTTACTTGAATCGCATGAGGATGCAGAATGTGTGAATCATCCATCCTTTAACTCAGACTCGGTTCCTCGAGGCTTGAGTGATGACGGGAGGCCGTTTCCTCACTCTGTCGGCGGGCGGGGCTGCTGATTCTTGGTGGGCTGGTGGAGAAATCAGCAACATCAACTTGATTGAAGTTGGAAGAGAAATCTTTTCTCTCTTCACTTCTGCAGGCAAATGGATGAAGATGCGGATTGCTCGGCGGTCTCCTTCGGATCCGTTAGAGTGTTCGGTTGAACACAGAGTAATCTCAGCTCGTCCGGCGAGATGGAGATTGTATGGCCACAGTTTCAAGTCAGACGTTACTTCCTTGTGCCACGAGGCTACACCTGAGAGCAGCGATGAGCTGCGTCTACACACAGTGTGCAAAGTTGCTGGAAGCAAATCCCGGAAGCATTTCAGGTATATTTCTACTCCTGATGATGTCATGGTCTGTCGTGTGCCTCATCCAATAGGAGTTGAGAGTTCGATCCTTTAATGAGCAAGGCTTCATGGGATTTGTAGTTTGTTTTGGACTCCCTTTGTTTGATTTTGGCGCGGTTTTTATCAGTAAGATTTATGACTCATGTGGGGGCCTGAGTTAGGTTTTCCGACTGTGTTAGGCCTGCCTTTGTCTTCTATCTGAATACATGAGGCCCAACAACAGTATCATGAAATATGAACATGATCAATCGTTCAGTACCATGGCATTACCCTGGTAACGTTGTGCATGGTGCGATGAGATAGTGCAAGCATGAGGTGATCAGCTGTGTTCCGCGAATGCTACAGGGTCCTTGAATAACGTATAACATGCGAGTAAGGGCAGCCGGTGGAGTTTCTGGTGCCCCCCTAGGGTATGATGGTGCCTACCTAGGGAGTTGGTGCCCTACGTAGACTGCGTAATATGCATATAGGGAGCTGCAGTACTGTGGTAGCCTAATGGTATTTTTCTGAAAGTGATTTGTCTAATGGTTCATTAGTTTCAACAAAACCAAACTGGCTTTGACTGAACCTGACAGCTCCTTCAGTTTATGTCAATATTCTATAACATACATATTTAATTTATATCACTGAAAGCGAAGCGACCGCTCCCATTATAATTAATAAATCTTTCTACACTATTGGTACGCAATGTCGGAAATGTGGTAACAATCGAGTATTATTATTTTGATGAACTTACAACATAACACATTGAGTGGACTTTTTATCTGACCACTCGTCTGAGGTAAATGCACTTCAATGCTCTGGGGCAAATTCAAAACTGCATTTTTTGTTTCCTTGGAGGGCACTCCTGGGGGAGGGGATGCCACTCGAAAGCTCATTCAAAATGAAAGTGAGAAAATGAATCTTTTCTCGGAGGGCCCTTTCACAAGACTATTAGCGAAGGGTACATTCATACAGTAATGCCATGTTTCCTTCAGAGTACCCACTTCAAGGGCTCTGCAGTTCGGAGTGAGTATAGGGCATAGGGAGGATTACTTGTGATTGGAGGCACCTCCACTTAATTTTCTTTAATACGCCCGTGGTTTACAAAGAAATCTCATAATAACACAATATTACTGTTATTGCGAGATTATGATGAGATTTTAAATTAGTTTTATTTAACTATTTTAATTTAATTATTACAATTTCTCCCCTTTCTGGACGACCAAAAGGGCACCTTTAGATTTGTGAACGAGAGGGGCAGGAACTTACGTCCCTGCTGCCCCCGTTCTGTGCAAATCAGTGAAATGACATAAGGATGGGACAAATAAAAGTATAATCAAATTTAATTTGGCAGATGCTATTTGCACCCAGGTGCAAATAATGGTAGATAGTAGAAAAAAATACTCTCAATACATTGATATTGTATGTTTCGGTGTCTGTGCAAACATGAATTGTATGTGTGATAGAACCTCAATTTATTTATGAATACCTTTGTACACAGATGAGATCATGTTAAATACTTACTGTATCGATTTAAAGATGTTTAAAAGACCACTAAAATATATAAAAAATATTAATTTACCATATTGTCATGACGTAAAGATTGTAGCTATGGAAATATTGTACAGTTAATCTGTTGGCTGGGCAAATATATCAATGACAGCATTACCAACCTTTCCCATGTAATTTCACAAAATAACTCTCTGTTTGCTGTGTAAAAAAGAAACAATAACAATCACCCAAGTCCTCCCAAATGAGTTGACTTTTCCTTGTAATTTCTTTTTTAAGGCCATCATTTACTCATTATTCGCACATACTTGTTGAATGAGCTGTCACTGTTAAAATACAGATTATGAAATAACATAATATGGTAATTTGTCTATCTCTCTGACTTTCTCTCTGTTGCATTACAGTACATGTAACTCTTCTGCAATATAGTATACAGATAGTTCACTAGTAGTTCACGAGCAGTTGCTGTGTGAGCAACACTGCATAAAACATCACCACAGGCAAATTCTGGACCATCATTTCAACCCGTGCCTATGACACTTTTTGCTTCTGGGCCTGCCCAATCTGACTTACACTGTGTTAATATGCAAGGTGCCAAAGGTTGGCTTAGCTGAGAAGGAGAGGGAAAAAAAATTGCATTATAATCATTAATATCGCATAGATGTGTAGGCATCCATTAGGCAGAAAAATATGCAACGATATGGTGATGCCTCCATTTGCATGGATCATAAACCCCTGGAAGATACATTTTGCATAATAATCTATCATAATGGTTTACCATAGCAACCTCTTTTGCTGTGCAACAAATGTAACTTTGCTAAGTGTAAATTTGTTTCTGCCCTGATTCGCAACGTGAGGCTTTCATTAATTTTCGCCCTTGGTGCAAAAAGAGACTGACAGCTTGATATAAATACATATTGCCAAGAACAATAATGGGCATGTCAGCTATGCCTTGGTTCAGTACTTATGACATTGGCCTTAGTACATGACACTCCTAATTTCGCTAAGACAGATACAAAAGGTATGGGAATGCCACTCTGGTAATGTGTAGCTTTCAAAAGTTGATTTAAAGTTTCCCAACCAACATTTTTACAACCTCAATTCCCAAAAAGTTGGGATTAGTGGTTGACGATTTGCTCTGACAACAATTCGATTTGATTATGATTCTCTACTTAACAATTACGATGCATCGTAAAATCTGAAAACTGAAACCAGTAATTACAGATGAATGTGCAAGCAAATACAATCAAGTTTTTATTCCTGCAGGCTCAGCAGGGTCATAGCATGAAAAACTGTCTATTAGTAGCATGTAAAGGCAGTAACACAGGATGTGTTAACAGTGAGTTCCCTATTCATTTTGGGATAGGAAAAGAGGCACCAGGTGCCTAAACGGAGATGCCCCCACTTGTCAAGCCTGTTCACAAGAATTCAATAGCATTTTCATGCAGGACTGTTTGCAGCACACACTGCGAAAGATCTTTTTGCGGCTGCAGCCTGTCATTGACTAATCACAGCTGACTGTTATCAACTGGTTAGTTCCCTTAAGAACAGTCTTAAATCGCTCCCTATTCTGTAGCATTCACTATAAAGAGAATGAATTAATGAGTGAATGTTTTCATTCACAGTCAATGTCTGCCCACCAGTCACATTTATTTAAGCCAAGATCTATTCCTGGTTAAACTGTTTTATGAAAATATTACAAATTCTTTGGAGATTCAAAAGCAGTATTAAATAATATATATCGTAATCGGGGAAGAAGGCAACAACAATGAACTTACGTTGGTCAAATGGATGCAAACAGTTTCGAATAATGACACAGAAAGCAGAACTCAGCAGTATCCATCCATCCATCCATCAATTTTATCTTATATAGGTTTGTGGGGTGAACTCGGCTGCATAAACTTTCTTTATTTCAAAGTGCACTTTCTTTCTCTTTAGTCCCGTGTGCTCCGCTCTGTGTCTGTTGCGAGAAGGTTCGTGTAATATGAGACTGACACATTGAGTATTAATTTATAATGCTAATGAATTCTTATATTTCGTAATAGATGCATTGAAATTTCTTTGATACAAGATTATTTTATTTAGATAATATATGCTAATTTTAAATCAGATAATTGCAACACGCTCCAAAAAAGTTGGGATAGTCGAGTGTATACCACTGTGTAATGTTACCATTTCTTGTAATAACACTTATTAAGTTTTTGGGCACTGAAGACACAATTTTGTTAAGTTTAGCAAGCAGAATTTCCCCCCACTCATTCATTATTCAGGTCTTCAGCTGCGCAATTGTATGGGGCCTTTGTTGCTGTATTTTGCATTCATAATGCGCCACACATTTTCATTTGGAGACAGATCAGGATGACAGGCAGACCAAACTTGCACCCACACTCTGATTTATCAGCCATGCCCTTGTAATATGGGCTGAATGTGGTTTGGCGTTGCCTGTATGAAAATTCAGGGATGTCCCTGGAATAGATGGCTCCAAAATTTGTACATATCGTTCTGCAGTGTAACTGAATAAATTTTCTTTCTTTCCGTCCTTTATTTTTGCATTAAAAATAAGATTTTTTATGGTCTTCTGAGTGTTCCATTAGACAGAAAAACCTTTTAAAATAATCACACTGGTGCCACCAGTACACTGTCACAATTAAGCCAAAAGCATCATGCAACAAAATTTGCAAATCTACCAAATCAAGATGCAAATTGGTTCAGCCATTTAAATTTCAGGGCTTTAATGATAGTGTTAAAGGGATAGTTTACTGAAAAATGAAAATTCTGTCATCATATGAATCTTTTTTTTTTATTTTTTTTTAATGGAATTTCAAAAGGAGATGTTAGGCAGTGCAATAGCCTCAGTCACCATTCACTTTAATTGTATGGAACATAATGCGATGACAGTGAATGATAACTGAGGTTGCCTAACAGTTCCACAAAAAAAAGTGAGTAAATGTAGATTGAATTTTCATTTTTTGGCTGCATTTCTAGGTGACGGCACTGTGTTATAATACAGTAACTTACAAATAAACATATAGTTTATACCACTTTAGATTTTTTCTTCTTTTGATTAAACATTTTTGCAACTTGTGTAAAAATTTACACCACCAGTGCAAATCCCCTTGGGCAGCATTATTAATTTACTGTTTCAATTGTTTTCTCACATCAGAAAAAAATAGAACAATGTAATGCAATAATATAATAAGACCAGTTCAGTAATCACAGGTATCGACACTCCTCTTGGAACAAATGCATATGTACCTTTGACTTTCCTAATTGCCGGTCTAACTGGATGACACTGCATGGTCATTGAAGAGAGAGTTGACGGAAGTGGGTAGATGAAAAGGCAAAAGCATGTGGCCCACAGTTGGCACCAATATATAAGTTGAACCGGTGTGGCTTTTAAGCATTTCTCCACATTGTGGGGGCGAAGTGTAGTGTGGGCCATTAGTGAAAACACATCCATTCTAATGTGCCTGGGATGAAAGAGTAGGTTAAAAAGCACAGCAGACACATGGCTGGATGGTAGAATAAGGGCTGCGCACTGCCACTGGATTTCAAACAAAACCGTAACATTTCCTTTTGAGCCAAGAATTTTAAATGATGCTGCATTTAAATGGTAAGATTGTGTGAGGATATGCTTGAAAAGCAGCATTTTGTTTTAATGGTCTCATTGTATGGTGGAAATATTGTCATGCAGAGCTGT